>NC_042621.1:129733799-130044148 GCF_901001135.1 Rhinatrema bivittatum | reverse complement strand
AGCTAAATGCCCAAAGACCAAGAGGAAACTGCATGGCAAAAAAAAAAAAAATATATATATATATATATATATAAAAACAGTGAACAAAAAAAAAAGGCAAAATTCTAACACTCAACTCCAAAAACTGAATAGGTATTTATTGTTGCAGAATTACATTTTCCTTTATACATATTTCATAAATGATACAGGATTTTACACATTCAATAATTTGTTTCCCTCCATGCCCCCCTATCCTGGCACGCACACCCTGATCCTTGGGAGAAGGGACTGCATTAACTATCATTTTCTTGTTTTAAAAAAACTCTGCCCACAAACAGGATAAAACTTTTTAAAATAATGCAGACCATTCATTAAAATATTACAGGAAACATGGAAAGGGGGAAAGAAGACACGGTGAGAGGGGAGGATTGCGCGGTCGTTCCTCACTCTGCAGGCAGAAGAGTTGGGCAGCTGCGCGGGTCTGGTGTCACAGTGTCCTGTGAAGGGGGCGAGACTGCCCAAGTGCACCATCGGTGAGTGTGTGGTACAAGGGGAGGTATTAGCCAGGTACAGCAGCAAGGTCACCCAGTTTCTTTTCCTACGTTAGCAAGGCACTGGATGTCTGCTTTACCTTTTTTTTTTTATCCCTCTTTTCTCCTAGAAGAGAAGGCCCTTCCCACAATAAAGTTGGCGGGGAGAAATTTGAAAAAAAAAAATGGCCTCTGAATAATACACAATATATTGGTAAACAAATACCAAACAAATTAACTCAATATAAACAAGGTGGTCAAGCATTTTTGTAAGCAAACGTTCATGAATCCACATCTTTACATTTAAACAAATTGCAGCTTTCTTGTTTGGTGTTTATTTGTATGCACAGTTTTTTCTTTAAGTGAAAGGATATGAACTCATGAAGGTTTGATTACAAAAAAGTCTAATCATCTCATTTGTACTGAGAATCAAATTATACCACATGCCCAAAACCTCCAGTATTTTTAGTTAGGAGGGGTCATCAATCCCTACCAGGACCCCATTCCCATCTGAAGCCCCCACTTTCAAGAGTGCTTAAAAAAAACAAAAACAAAAAAAGCCCAACTCATTCTCCTCCCCTCTTACCCAAATCCTCTCAGTAGTCACTTGGACACACCAATCTGTGCTCCTGTCATTAGACTGTGCCACTGTGGTGCCAAGGACTGGGTGAGCATTCCCAGATCATTAGCTGAACTCCATGCCTACCTTCTGAGGACCTTTTCTTCCTCAGAAGATATTCAAGTCCGGAATCAGAGAATATAATTACTTACCTGCAAATAGTATTCTCTGAAAATAGAACTATAATAGGACCAATCAACTGGTCAAAAGCTCTGCTACAAGACTTATCTTTGGAGAAAGCCATGTCCTTGAAGAGACACTCACTGATTCAAGGCTCCCTACTCTTCTGACAAGACATCAGAGGCCACTATGATGCGTCACAGTTTGGTTGAGTCAATTATCAGATATAAAAAAGGAGATGTGGGGGAGGGGGGTGTTCTCCCTTCCCCTGCTATAGGACACACAGAAATCCTCTCATTCATTAACTCCAAGTAGCTCTGGGGGAGAGAAGTGTGCTCACCAAAGGCATGCCAGCTCAGTCTTTTACACCTCAACGTGACTGTTTCTCAGATACTCGGTGCTCGAAGCTTACGCTGTGCCAGAGACTTGGAAAAAAAAAATGGATCTGTGTTCTGTTGAGTAATAGGGAAGCAGTAGAACATAGGGGCAACAACGGAAGATAAAAATACGAGAGGACAGCTCCATAATGTGAATGCTGGGAACACACCTGGGCACCACCGGAAGGCAAAACTGCACCTGTTACAGGAAACTCCCAATGGCTTCTCCAATTGTGCATTTTATTTCTAAGTCTGAGACTTGTGGACCCAGAGTCCGAGACATGCAGACCCCCACCACACCTCAACCGCACAAAAAAAAAAAAAAGCCAAAATGAAAAAAAAAAAATCCACCTCCCAAAAAAAAACAAAAAAACAACCCACCATCATTACATTCTCAGAGTGAAACCCTGAACCATGCACTCTGTACAGAACATACAAAGTGAAAGGCAGAGAAAAAAAATTTGTGAAGCAGAATTTTCTTCAAAGCTCTTATGTGAGCAGCTCTGTTCCTCTGTGCCTGATCCTTAGATTATATGTCTTCCCATTATCTTCATTTTTTATTAAAAGTAAAATTAAAAAAAAAAGTCAGTCATCCCCTGCACCAGATCCCAGCTCCCCGCCTGCACTGCTTTTATTTAAAAGGCAAAGAACTCTGCAGGTTTTTGCTGGGAAATAAGGTCCTTATGCATCAATCTTTGTCCTGGATTTGCTGGATAGGAAGGTGCACCTGCAGGGGGTCCCGCAGCCGCCTCAGATCAACTCCCGCCTAAAATAAAAGAAAGAAGGGGCAGCTGTGAGAAAAAGCCATGTGAGGCTAAAAATCCAGAAGTGCCAGAGAAGGGGGAATGGGTAACGTGCTTGGATAAGGAATATCTGGAGGGCAGCAGGCAAGGCACACATTCAAAGAGTTTGTCCTAGCAGGTTACTGGCATGTGCTCTAGTAACTGAATTCAAGATATGAAGAGCCACAAGCGCATTAAACAGAGGTGACAGCTTGCTCCCCCCACAGGTCTCAAGGTTAGCATGGAGGGTGCCACTGCAGGAGCTCAATAGCTAATCTAGTTTCTAGCAAGAAGAAAGGACTCCAAATTCTCCTTTTCCGCATCACCTGAGCCATTGCGTCCTTCAGCTGGTTGTACTTCTCAAGGTTAAAATGTATCTTTTTGGCTCCTTTATGGAAAAAATGCAAGTGCTGTCTGTCCCTGGCATCTGGGTAAATGTATTCCTGCAAAAAGAGAACACACAGGAAATTAGTCCCAGCACTGACCAAAGCTCCCTGTGAGAAGCTGACCCCACAGCGAGAACACCGTACGTATACAGTGCTGCCAAAACGCACACCAAACTCCACTATGAGCCTGCCCATGTCCCTAGAAATCTGCAGATCATAGCCAGCCATTTCACCTGCCAGAGTTCGAACATGGGAAAAGGCTTCTCTATCATCTGCTTCTGTCACTTTCAGTCTTCCAATGCTGGCAGATCAGAAGAACCACCAGCTTAAATTTGCTGGTCTATTTTCCGAGTTTCCTCTGTGCTGCTGTTCTTCCTCGTGGCTCTTAATCATAGTTCTAGCTATTCATCAGCTTCTCTCTGTTCCACAACTATTTGTTAACAATAGCCCAAAGTCCAGAGTTCCTCTAAAATCGATGCCACCTTCTGTGTGTGGCTTCAGCTCCTCAGGATTGGCTGCTCCTCTCATCTTTTGGGTTTCATTCCTAATTGTTCTCTAGGCACTAGTTCCAGAAAATCTTGGGTTAATATAGAGGCAATCTCTGAAATGTTTCTTTTCTTTACCTTTTCTCTCTCTCAATAACTGCCACCTGTTAAAAAAAAAAAACCTTCCAAGCAACTTTCCCTTGCTCTCCCTTCTGGGACATTTATAGGAATCATTCAGTGTTTGACATAGCTTCTCACTATCCTACTTCTCCCCCACCCCCCCCAAGCCTTCTCCTTTTGGGCTTCCAGTTCAATTGGCATTGGTTTCTACTGGGTTATGGCACCATGATCCTTCATTCTCAGTGACCAAAAATGTCCCCATTTTAAGCCTTCCTCCCATCTAGCCCAGTAACATGGCCAAGAAGGGACACAAACTGCAGCTCCCTTGGAAACTTGGTAACGCCTACCCTGAATCCGGCCACTAGGCATAGCTCCTGTGCAGTGCTCAAGATCCCCTCCCCTAGGGCTACCTCTATATAACCCCTGGGTCTAGCTAGCCCACAGAGCAGAGGCTAAGCTTGGAAGCTGAACCCTTATCCCCCTCATAGCAGCACATAGCTATCCATAAGCCATTGAGTCAGTTCCCAATATTCCATTTCCACCACCATGTATGAAAGATAATGCTTGAGAATACAGACGCGGTTAGAGATCTGGCTCCCATTTAGTAGATAAAGGATTATGCATATAGATTTCCTTGTTTAGAATCAAACCACAAGATTCTGGCGCAGGCCTTTAATTTGAGAGGAAGTCACTCAGTCTAGGACAACAGTGAATCTTACCTGCTACAGCCATTTTTGATTAATGGTTCTGTAATCTGAGCTTAAACAAGGAAAAAAAAGATTGGTCTGAGTCGCTATTTTAAAAAAAAATAAACAGACCATTTGAAAAACCACCACCAGATCTCCAGCCATCTCCCTTGCATTCCAAAAGGTTTTTATTCTTTCCATTACCACAAGCAGCATCCACGGAAACAGACTGAAATCACATGAGATCTATCTAGGCTGCAAAAAAAATGGCTGCATCCTACTAACTCTTTCCTGAAGTTATTGAAATTGACCTCCAAGTAAGAGTGCAAGTGTACGTGAATGCTGCTAATCTCAGCCCTCCATTCCCACTGTTCCGCAGGGGCGTCATACCTGGCGTGTCAATACAAAGTAAGCATACATGGCCATGGCACTGCCATAAGTGATGAAGTAGGTAACTGGTTCCATGATATCCCAGGAGTACTCCCACCATGTAAGACGGGCCAGGATGCCAAACTGGGTGGCCATATACGCCAAGCCACCCCACAGCACCCAGGTGGTACGCTTCTCTGCTCTCCTATTAACCTCCAACCGCACCTGCAAAGGACACAGAGACAAGATGTAATATGTCCACAAATCTATGAGATGTTTGAAGAGCCCTTAGCTCACTGCTTATCTGAATTCAATTGATTCTTTTTGTCTAAAGATGGTAATACTTCCAGAAAGTTGGTCAGCAAATTTGTATACACAGACCCACTGTTTTTAACCCTCTCTGGCAGCTAAGATTTAATTCTAAAAAATGCACAAGTAAAGTATTTAGGATGCAAAGACCCAAGGGAAAAGTACAGTATTGGAAATGAAATTCTTCTAACTACAAAAGAGTGGGATCTGGGGGTGACTGGATCTGATGATCTTCAGGGGGCCAAACAGGTGAATAAAGTGACTGTAAAAGCCAGAAATATGCTTGGCTGCATAGGAAGAGGAATGGTCAGCAGAAAAAGGGCTGTGATATTGTCCCTGTATAGGTCCCTGGTGAGACCTCACTTGGAATACTGTGTACAGTTCTGGAAACCGCACCTTCAAAAGGATATAAACAGTATGGAGTCTGTTCAGAGGGTGACAACTAAAATGGTCAGTGGACTTCCTTCTAAAGCATATAGGGATAAACAAAGATCTAAACCTGTAAGATAAGGGAGATAAGAGACATTTCAATTTCTCAAAGATTTCCATGCATTGGAAGTAAGCCTCTTTCAATGGAAAGGAGACTCTAGAACACGGGGTCATGGGATGAGGGTGAAAGAAGACTAATCTTAGGAAATCATTATTTCCAGAGAAGGTGGTGGATACATGGAATGGCCTCCGAGTGGAGGTGGTGGAGACAAAAAAATATATATATTTGAATTCAAGCAAGCATGGGATGCAGGAGATTTCTACAGGAGTGATGAGAATTATAAATTATAAAGCTAAATTAATTGGGTGGATGGGCAGACTGAACGGACGGTAAGGTCTTTTTCTGCCATCATGTTTCTATATTTCTATTAAGCTAAATGATGGCAGGATTCTGCTGTGCAAAAAGCTCTCAGAGTCAGAGCCTCCAGGAATTTTCACTTACTGTAGACATCTAGAAGCAAAACTGTTGAATTTTACCAGAGTAAAATTATTGGGGGGATTTGTTTTTGTGAAACTACTACACAAGGCAGCAGCTCATTCACAAAGGAAGCTTCCTTACTACTTCCCATCTGATTCATCAACAAGCCAACAGGCACAACCTCTCTCCCCATTAATATCCATCTAGCTTTCACTTGCAGCCTCTTCCCTCACGCATTTGCCACCCAGCACCCATACATAGCAGGAGAATATTGTGCAGCAGTTCAAGCCATTGTTATTTTTATGAGCTTAATCAGGCACACTCCAACAGCTAAAAAGCCCTTTGCAGGTGAACATAGGGTATATATGACTAAAGTATCAATAAAAAACTGAAATGGCTCAAACTACTTTACAATAAAAGACTTAAAATATTCCGTGTGTATAGGCCAAGCATTGCAGGATGCAGCTATACCAAGAGCTGAACTTAGCTCCCCCTTCAAGGAACAAGAACCTGAAAGCAGGAAGAACATCAACTACAAGGCCAAAAGAGAGGGCTCAGGTAATGGCGATATATTGTTTACCTCTATTCCTTCTTTTGCCCTCCATTCAACAGCAGGAGCAAAAGGCAAAAAAGGGGAATAGGATTCAGACAGCCAATACTTAGCCCAAACTTGTATGGTCCGTGGTACTGATATGCAGACATTAGAAGCAGTCGTGCACTTTCCCCCTATGGCCAAATCCAAAAGAAAGACGCATTCAAGCAGTATTGCCTGAATTATCAAATTGTCTGAATTATCAAGGTGGCTGCTCACCTCAAAAAATATTGCTAACAGTAATTTTGTTATGGCTTTGACAGTTGCTTGGTACTGATTGTAAATATTACTACCCTTAACATAAGGCTTGGAAGGAACTTGCACGGAGTGGAAGAAACTTGCTGGCCAGACTGGATGGACCATTTGGTCTTTCTGCCATTACTATGTTACTAAGACAATGGGATATGAGTCTCAGGCTACCTGCCATCAAAACCTATACAGCCTGTTTCCAGATTGCTTTCCTCTAAATCACCTTACCATATTCACTGCTAAAAACATTCCCCTGTTTTCTCCATTTACCTTTTCCAGAGGTTCCAACTGCTCCTTCAGCTCCTCTAGTCGCCCTCTCAGCTCTCTCTCCTTATTAAGTTGGTGCTCTTCAATGCGCAGGGTACAATATAGCTGCTGCACTAGCATCTTCAGGTCATTCAAGTTTGTGGCATCTTCATGGCTCAGAAGCTCTGTCAGTAGGAGAAGAGACTGCTGTTATTTTAGGCCACATGTTTTATTACGAAGATTACAGCTGCATCTGTGATTTTACTACACCCAGAGAAACCCATCCATTGCTGTGTATCCCAGAGAGTTTTACAAGTCATAAGAAATAAGGTCAGAATCTACCCCAGGCCTTCTGGCCCTAGTGCTCTCTCAGCAGAGCTATAAAAACCAGAATGCAGTGGGAGAAATAAAAGCAGCAAGACCGTTTTAATGGCTATATACATAGTTACATAGATGTTGGCAAATGAAGACCAACTGGACTCATCAGCTCTGCTCAGGTATTCCAGTCTACGCTGATAAGGATATATTTCAACTGCCAGCTGTAGAAACCTGACTCACTTCATTCTTCAAGTAAGCTTTGTTTTCTACCATCCTGGGTAGTTGAGCATCTAGTCTGGTCCACCTTAAAACAAAGAAGTGTTCTTGGGCTGGACCCTGCTGAGCAGCATAAGAGCAAACAGCCCAGCTGGGAATAGAAGGCCCCACTTCTCCAGGAGCAAGCAACTCCTGAAACATCTGTCATAGAAAGTGAGAAACAGAGCGATTTCTACAGCTGGTCCTAAAATATGGAATGAATTACCAGAAAAGCTAAGACTCCAACAAAACATACAAGAATATAAAAAAGAGCTTAAAACATGGCTCTTTCACAAAGCGTACACTGAACATGAACAAACTCAGTAATCTAAGGCACAACAAAGAGTAAGAACATACTCAGTAAAAACGCAACAGTAGAGTTGATATTAATTTATTTTAGTTGTTCTCTTATTTTAGTTATTTAACTAATGCATGCAATTATTTTATATTTCTTTTACCTTTTTACACTATAAGTTCTAACATATCTAAAGCCTTTTTATGAAGTAATGTTATAATTATGTATTTACTGTATCTTTTCCTTTTTATGATTACTTTGATTGATTTTGAAAATTTTGTAAACTGTTGTGATGGATTATATCTTAATGATGGTATATAAAACTTGATAAATAATAATAAGGGAAAGCTTGGGGGATAAGAACATAAGAAATTGCCATGCTGGGTCAGACCAAGGGTCCATCAAGCCCAGCATCCTGTTTCCAACAGAGGACAAACAAGGCCACAAGAACCTGGCAATTACCCAAACACTAAGAAGAACCCATGCTACTGATGCAATTAATAGCAGTGGCTATTCCCTAAGTAAACTTGATTAATAGCAGTTAATGGACTTCTCCTCCAAGAACTTATCCAAACCTTTTTTGAACCCAGCTACACTAACTGCACTAACCACATCCTCTGGCAACAAATTCCAGAGCTTTATTGTGCGTTGAGTGAAAAAGAATTTTCTCCGATTAGTGTAAATAACCGAGTCACATCTATTCGTTCAAGACCTCTCATGATCTTAAAGACCTCTATCATATCCCCCCTCAGCCGTCTCTTCTCCAAGCTGAACAGCCCTAACCTCTTCAGCCTTTCCTCATAGGGGAGCTGTTCCATCCCCTTTATCATTTTGGTTGCCCTTCTCTATACCTTCTCCATCGCAACTATATCTTTTTTGAGATGCGGCGACCAGAATTGTACACAGTATTCAAGGTGCGGTCTCACCATGGAGTGATTATAGAGGCATTATTACATTTTCCGTTTTATTAACCATTCCCTTCCTAATAATTCCTATCATTCTGTTTGCTTTGACTGCTGCAGCACACTGAGCTGACAATTTCCCAGGAGCGATCTCCCGCTCTCGGGCCATCCATTGCTCTTACCATGTGACAGGGGCTAAGGGCCATCGGCATCATTTTATTTACTGGCAGCCGACTGCCCGAGAGCGGGAGATCGCTCCCGGGACCCCCGCTGGACCACCAGGTACTTTAAGAAAGTTTTAGGGGGGGTCAGGAGGGTGGGGGATGCTAAAGAACTAGATTTAAAGGGTCGGGGTAGGTTTGGGGGTTGTTTTTGGGTAACCTTTCTTCCCACCCCCCCCCCCAAAACAATAAGAGAATACCACGAAAATTTTGTGGTGTTTTCCTATCGGTTTCGAGGACCCCCGATATCTGATGATTTGAAAATATCGTATGATATTTTCAATCAGAAAAACGATTCACATCCCTAATGTCTAGCTCTGCCAAACCCAGGGAACAGAAGACTTAACCCGAGCATCAAATTAAGATCCTCTGAATGACAATGCATAGCACTGCCACTGAGTCACCAGGCCAGCCACAAGGTTTCCTTCTACATGGTAATGATATCACCATCCTGATAGATTTTTTAAAAGGCCAGACTCTGAAAGATGTAGTAAGTGCACAGTCTTAGTCAGGCAATGTGGCCAAGTGAAAAACTGTGCTCTCGCCCATTACAGAACACATAATACCATGAGTTGGGAAACTGTTAAATGTTTGTACAGTAATGCCCATGGCCAGTGCAAGGGTATTAAGTGTTCTAGGAAATCTCTACAGCCTTGCACTCCCCACCCCATCACACCCTCCTCAGACAATTAAAAGTTATGCATTTTTAATGATAGACTTTACAAGAAAAAGAACATTCAAAGCACAGTCTTCTGAGGTAAAAATATCACTTACAATATGCATTTATATGCCCTGCTGAGGTGCCAACCAGAAAACCCTGAAAAATAGCAAGATACAGTTGGAGCTCATATGGTATTAGGCCTACTGTAATGCATCTTGGGCATTGGCATGACCCTCAGAGAGCCACAAAATGACAAAATTACAATGCAGTAAACTTTCTGTATCAAAACACTAACCGTCAGCACTAAAACAGCAACAACTATCTGTGAAAGTTAACACTGCAAATATACCAGGCCTAAAACACCAATACACCCCCCTATTAGGAAAACAGAACAAGCTAAGCTGCTATAGATCTCTACATACAAACTACACACTATTGGAATACCTTACTCAGTCATACATGCAAAACACAAATAGACCCTCAAATATACAATAAAGAGATCATAAAGTATAAACAGAAATGTACAGGCAAACACTAAACTGGAAACCTCAACAAGCCAAATTCTATGACTTGCAACAATAAAAAAACCAAATGCATTAATTCCCATTTCTCATAGAACAAAATGTATAAAACCATAATAAAAAGAATTCAAAACTAATGAATAAACTCACATTGAAATATTTTATTGATGTTTGGAAAATTTTAATCATATAATACCCAATAATTAGAACTAATAAGGATTTAAAAAAAAAAATCACCCATTATCCATATCTGGGGACACTTGACTTCCAGAAACTCTAAAATTGTCATGATTAGCAGGCAGAGAGGAAGTGGGGTCAATCTCCCACACACATGCTCCCACACAGTCTTGCTCCCCCTTCCCAGCACTCTTGGTCCACTCTCCTCTGACACCATATTTCCCCAGGAGTTTTAATCCCCAGCTCCCTCTCCCCACCCAGACCCCCCCCCCCCCCACTCCCCAGCAGTGTTGCTTTCCAGCCTCCCATCTCCCCAGAAATCTTGTTCTCCAATCCCCAGCAGTATTGCTCTCCTCCACACCTCACCCACAATTCCCTCACTCGCTGCAGGTGGCAGGTGCATGATTTCCAGAACGCTGCTCACCCCCGCGAGGTGCAACTGCGATCCCCTCATTCACACACTCTGCTCCTGAAGAATGGAAGGATCGCAGCCTTGTAGCAGGAGCTGCTTCCTCTCTCCCAGTTGCGGGGCCTGAATGACATCATCAGGTGGAGGAAGCAGCGGGGGTGAGAAGCGTTCAGGAAATTATGCGTTGTCCCACTGCCGCAAATGAGGCTTCTTCCGTTTTTGGCTACACTCTGATTCCAATGCCTATGAGTCGAAAAGTGGCATGGCCCTGTCAGAATAGTCAGCATGGCTGGCAGGCCGCACTGCTTTTCCACTTTACGGAGGCCCCTCATGGCGGCAGCGCTATGGCGCCTTTCGATAGCAGTGCCTATGGCCATAGGCATGCTACAGCTGAGTAAGTGCTCAATCAGTTATGGTGTGGAACAAGAGAAGGGATCTAGTGCCTTGCCCTCGAACCAGACTCTCTCTTCCATTTAAACTATAAGACCTTCTGGGTGGACAAGCCAGAATGACTTCAGGCACCTTTTCAGGCAGATTAATGGATCTTCTTACATCACTTTTAATATTCAGGATGTGAGGGCCAGAGACTGATACTGGAGTGAGTAATATTCTCTTACTTTGCATCATAAGGGCTGGACAGGAAACTGTTTTCTCAAGGACAGATCTGCCTCTGCCAAATATTTACCAAAAAAAGCTGAACCAGGGAATTCAGAGTCCTCTGAAGATAGTACTCATAGGTCCCTGGACTCTGAGTTTTATTAAGTTTTTGCCAGTTGAAGAATCGGTCATCTGTCTAATATGTCCCAAGTGTTCCCAGGTGACTTTAAATAGCCAAAGAGAAACTTGTTCAAGCATCCGCTGTAAAGACGCGCAGAAGGGACACACATTACACCGAAAACGCTCTGAGGAGGTTTTTACATTGGGCCATCGGAGAGTAAAATTGAAGAGATATTCCTCTATTCTACAAAGGGTTTGCAACAAAAGATTCCTGAGGAAGGCTGATTACCGAAACTTGTACAAGTTGGACATTTCGCAGCGAAAAGACAAAGGGAAAGCATCAATTAAACAGCTAGGTATAATATTGTTCTATATTGTGAAAAAACGGAGGAGCATTTATTCATAATATAAAGATCATAATATCATTGCGGGCGGTGTGAGAAATTTAAAGGCAATTGTGCACAAAAGAAAAAATATTTTTTCAATAAAAAATATTTATAGGAAATTAAACAAATTTTGTCATTTGCTATATTAAAAGATTATAAGAACAGATTTAAAATTAATTTCATAATTAAACATAGAATGGAGATGGTGAGTTAATGATTAAAAAACGGATTGATAGCAACCCCATGGGTGGGACGCAGAGTATTAATATGAAACCATCACCCCTTCCTACACAAAATTTAACAGAATTTTAATAATCCCTAGTTTTTGGGAATGGTGATTGGCAAATTTGACAATATCATTTGTGGTTTAGGCAATTTTCACATGTCTAATATGTCTGGCAGACAAAGAGAAATTATGGGGAGCCATGAGGCTGCAGCAGTGCAGGCACTCCTGTGCATGAGCAGTAAAGGCCATTCCAGAAAGCTTTGGGAGGATCATCTTGTGTGACTAGGTGAATCTGCTTGTCTTCAGAGAACTCTGATTTCCTTGGCTCAGCTTTTTCTGGTAAATATCTAAGATCAATAAACCACAGAGCAAGTGGAGATTGGATACCTATTTCTGTGTGGTATCTTAAGAAGGCAGAGTGTGTTATATTACAATAAAGGGCTGTGCAGATTCGGTCACTTATTATGCAAATCCAAAGTTTATTATTTATCAGTGTCCAATAGGGCAGTTAATAAGTTAAAGAGCAAGGTACAAAATGAACAGTGATGAAAAGTCAGTTCCCCGATATGGGCCATGTTTCACAGGCAGCTATCTCAGGAGGGACCAGTAAGGGTTTTTATTTTTTTAATTTTATGCTTTATATTTATTATATATTTTATGGTTTTATGTAATGCATTTGATATAGTAGAGTTTGATTTTAGATTGTAAGTTAATGCTCTGAAATAGATTTTTGGCTTTTATTATTTTGTATTAGATATTTAATTTGATTGTGCTTTGTATTTAATTTCTTGTTTATATTGTACCTTGCTTAGTTCACTTTATGTGAAATTTGCGATTGATCAAATATGTAAAATAAATCAAAAGATCTTTTAAATATAGAATCACTGGGCTGGATTGAAAGATTCCATATTTGAAAGATTTTTTCATCTTTCCTTCAGATGAAGCCTTCCAAACACGACCCATGTCTAGGATTGTCAACTAGCTCCAGATTTTCAGGACAGGTTGATCCAGTCTTGGTTTTACCCATTACGTTCTGGGACTTCTGATTTCCCTATTGCATTCCTTAAGAAAAGCAGGGGAGTAAAACCAAGACTGGATCAACCTGCCCTGAAAATCTGGAGCCAGTTAGCAACCCTACCCCATGTCAGGGGATTGACTTTGCAACACTGTTCATTTGGCACCTTGCCCTAACTCGTTGACTGCCCTGTTGGACAGTGATAAATAATAAATTTATTATTTATCACTGTCCACTGCAGATCTCTTTATTGTAATATAACATTCTGCCTATTTTGAAATAGTTAAGATCAACATGGCATCAGCTGCACATCATGGAGCATGGTTAAAGATAGAAAACTTAAAAAAAAAAATTACCATAAAACAGGATATCTTTAGAGACAAAAGCATCATTAAAAACCCACGCCAGTGTTTTGCCATAGTACTACAAACTCATTCCTATAGCCAGTGCTGACTCTAGAGGTATGCAGGGCCCCTTCCTCTGACAAGCTTGCACATTTCTCCCCTCTCCTCACAGCATGATGCTCTGCCCCTCCCTCCTGCTGACAGGAAGAGACCAGCACTTCTTACCAGCATCTGCCTCTGCTAGCTTCGATCTGGGTGCACAGTTTCAGTGGGGTCTCATTGGACTGTGTGCAAGGCAGAGAGGCAGTAAGTGAATAGAATGGTTAAACACTGGATACATTCACTACAGCAGGGCTTGTACTGCATTAGTACAGTAAAGAATATTTTACTTTCAGAACATAGAATATATTGTCAAATTCCTCCCGCTGGGTTCTCTTTTAGTCACAACAGGCTAGTACCTCTCTTTGGTGGTTGCACATGGTATGTGGCGTCATTAATTGCAAGTTTGAAGTCGTCCAAGAGAAGAATATCTATGCCTGTGGAAGAGGCTACCCGTGTTCCATCTGCAAGATAAAGTAGGAAAGTGTTCCTATTACCCATTGAATCACTCAATACACAAAGAGTTAAATTGCAGTAACTTAGTATTCAAATAGTGTGACCAGAGAGCTATCGCTCTGGGGTAAGAACTCAAGAGCATTACGGTAGGAGAGCTGCCATGAAACCCAGGGGACACAGAAGGCTAGAGCTCCCCTTTTAACTAATAAAGTGAAGTTAGTTGCACATTCTAGCATTTATATAGCACCCGCATACAAACATCAAAAAGCAGAATATCTGCATGTGAAAATATTTACGCACCAAACAGAAAAATCAAAGTTGCTTACCTGCAACAGATGCTCTCTGAAGGTATAAGAGCAAGCAGTCTTAAGTGGATCATATGCATCAACATAGAAAGTTTTGGTGCTAGAAACTGAAGCAGCTACCAGGCCTCTAACCAGCCAAACTCAGAGATTTACATACAAAGAGTATGGAACTCCCAAGGAGGTGGTGGATTTGTGCGACTGATCTGCTGTCTTCAGAGATCACCAGTTATAGGTAAGCAGCTTTGCTTTCTTTGAAGGCAAGCAAATCAATAGTCACACAAGTGGGACTCTCGGGCTAAGGGTGCCTTTAAGAAAAAACAAAAGCACAAATAGGGCAAAATATGAATATGCATGAATTTGGAGTGCTTTTCAACTTTAACACTATAGAAAAAGGCCTCATCAGACTGAGGTAGCTTTCAATAGGATACATGCCAGTACCACAGTCCATCTTCCCCCCAAATCTGACTCCAATTGGTACATGGACATAGGAGTTACTGTCTCACCAGATAGATGGACTGAATGACTGCTATAATGCTTTCAGTTATGGTTGAAAAGCATCAAAACGTGGAAAACCAGTCATCATTCACTAACTGGGCAAAAATCCTATTTTGCCATTTATCTTCATTTTTATAAGACAATAGGGAAGACTACTTGACATCAGAAAAAGGATCCCCTAAAGGCTCTTTAAAAAAAAAAAGTCTTAAAAGGATGGATAACTAAAGCCTTGCCTCCTAAAGGAAGGCCATATCTAGACAGTTCTTGCAAATCTCTACGTGGTAAACAGATTGGTTACCAATGTCACCATGGCCTTCACAGCATGGGCCTTGGCATGTCCTAAGGTCGGAACTGCTAGAGCACAATAGGAGATGCAATCTGCTACCCAATTATAGAAATATTGCTCTTTATCAAGAGTAAGGTTTGGTCTGTTAGGTACAAGAGAAACAAAACTGGGTAGATTTTTTTTAAAGGATTTTAGTTTACTCCAGATAGAAGGCAATGGTTCTTTTGCAATTCAGTGAGTGAAGGACAGTGTCACCCTCAAGGGAAAGAGGCCTATTGAAAAATGTGATTGACCAAAGTAGAAATCCAACACTAGCATAGGCAGGAATTTAGGATGCCTGCAGAGCACCACCCTATTATAACTGTAACCAGTCCCTTGTTTGTGCTGCAAACCTCATCCATGGGTGTTACGGGTTCCAGAATTCAAGTATGCTGGAGGGGAAGCTATCTTCCTAGGCCCCTGGCACGGTCACTACCTCCTATATACACCAACCCACACTCCAGATGGGTGATGAACACCAAGTGCGCTAGAGTCCAAAATAGGAGCATGGAAAACATTAAATGGTCAAGTAGCAGTCAACTCACTGTCCATTTATACAGCAAAGGACAATAGAAAAACAAAATAAACAGAGTTCTGAGTTGTGTTCAAAATTACTTTACTTTAACTTAAAATGAGTATCCAGGCCAAAATTGAAAAAAGAAAAATCAAGAATAGCATCAGAAATATTTAAAATCATGAAAACCACAGTTTCCTTGTCCATCTCAGATCTTCTTAAAAGCCTCCTTTCTCTTGTACTGTCATACATGTTGAAGAACCCCTCTCCTTGAAGGGTAAGGAAACTGGCATGTACTTTCAGCATGCACTGGTCAAAAGTTGGAAAAATCTCCCCAAGCTCAAAATTTTAAAGTCCGATTTTTCAAAAACTCTCAAATTGTTATCTAACTCTCAAAGTCTCTTGAGCTTCCTGGTCAAGAACCCAAACCTCTTACCCTTGCTGTGGTTAGCTCAGGCAAAAAGATCTTATATGCAGCCTTTCAGAATCTCAAGGGACACCCTTCCATTCAAAATGCATCACTTCTTCCAAAAATCTCTCAATCCAAAATTCCCCAGGGATAAGGAAAAGATCCAACAGCCAAACTCTTACGCCACAACTCCCTGCAGGGATGATTCTCTAGTCTCCTTTCCCACTGAATTACTAAGCATGTTCCAGGGGATTTTATACTGCACTGAAGACTTTCTCCCAAAACTGTGGGCTTATGGCAAGGGGAAGAATCCTGAATATGAAAAACCCCTCCACTAACCATTGCTGCAAAAAAAAAAAAATCAGCTGGGAGCAAGTGTTAGTGACTGGCAAAGCCCTGTCACATGATGAAAGTAAGTGAAATGAATAAGTGAACAGTCTGGAGCTTAATGACTGCTGATTTAAGTAATCACCACCAAAAAAGCAAACTCTAGGTCAGGTACTTTAGCTCATAAGAGTCTAATGACTTAAGGGGGATCATCATCAACTGGGCTAGAACCATAATGAAGTTCTACAATACAGCAAGAGGTTTTGGGAAGCCAGCCATGCATAAACCGGATAACTGGAGACTGCACAGAAGTCCGGTTTCCTTCTACACAGTGGTGATAAATGCTAACTGCATTGAAGTCTGATTGATTAGGTTTTGAAAGATCTAGAAGGTATTCAAGAAGTTTGTATGTAGGGGGTGGGTAGGGGGACAGGACAAGAGAAGAGCTCTAGGCCTTGCCCTCATGCCAGATAGCAAGCTTCCTCAATTTGAAACTAAGATTTTCTGGTGAATTGCTTTCTAGAAGTCAATTGGCGCCAAGACACTTCACTGGAGAATCTGAAAGGATTGGATCATATCCCTCAAAATCTTCAAAGCTAGGGAAAATCTCAGCCCAATTTGTTTCCAATGTTTGTCTCAGGCAGCTTCTGAGTTTTGCCATCAAAAATATTACAGGCTACCTGTCCCCCAATGAATGGAGAAGCCATCTGCTGCTACCCTGCAACAATGTAAGGCATATGTTGATAAATAAGAGAAAAATAAATGATGAACATCAAATTCTCAGATGACCTGTCCAAGATAAGCAGAATCCTCAAGGTGTAGATGCTACTCCTGTTGTAAAATGAAGCAGAAGGAAAATGTGTGACTTGCTGCTCACCAACTAATCAATGTACCACATGGAAGAACTACTAAAATCATCCCAGAGTATACAAAAATCCTCAACACTTGAGAAGAATTCATAAAGGCCTGATTCAGGACCTCGTCATGGTCCCTAGTAAGAGTACAACCTGACAAGAACATTGTTTCAATACATAAGTGGCTGTGACAGGGGATGCATCACCTCATCTAGAGACCATCACAGGTTTTCCTTAGTTTAAAGGCTGCTCTGCTTCCCTTAATTGTGGGCTTGTATGGTGTTTCTTCTATTCCTTTTTTCTCCCTTTAGTAGTTGTTGTATTTGTGTTTTTTCTAACAATCACTTTCCTTAACAAAATATACTCTTGAAACTGTTTATTAAACAAGAATAATTTAAAAAAAAAAAAGACAAACCACCCACCCACCCCAGGGGAGGTGGGTGGGTTTCGTGAGGACTAACATCCTGCTGTCCTCTGAGAACACCTATTACAGGTAAACAACTCTGCTTTCTCAGAGGACAAGCAGGATAGCAGTCCTCACACATGGGTGAATCCCAAGCTACAGGCTGTCCAAAGCAGGACAAAGTGGAAAACCGCACTGTGCTGAAAGCACCACCTCTCTCCCTTTTGCCTGTGAGTCAGCCGACCCAGAAAGGGGTCTAGGCGGGAAAAGAGTTGGATTGTACAAAGAGAAAACCATAGAAATGACAGACAAAACCCCGATGCATAGCAGAGGCACCCAAGTCAGGCAGTGATGCAAGTGCCAGCAAGAAACATATTTCGCATCACAGAAAACATTACAAGCAAGGTTTCGGATCAGTAAACCCTGGCAACAGTAGATCTAGAATCTCATGGATACAGGAAAAAGTCTAGAGATGTAAACAAGAGAAGGACTATTTGACAAAGGCCGCATAGTTTCCTTCGGTGTTACAAGAAAACCAAAAACCCAACTGGGTCCCAGTTGGGGGGTGTTACGGACTGAGTGACTCTGCCTAGGTAGCAGGGTGATAGCTACAGCTGCACATGTTCAGTAGGACAAGTCTGAAAGTTCTAGAATTTTTTACATCAAAGTTCTGGATCAGGGCTCCATCCGATGTCACCCGTGTGTGAGGACTGGCATCCTGCTTGTCCTCTGAGAAAAAGCATAGACACTTGAGAGAAAACAGGTGGCTGGTAGGTCCAAATGAATTGCGAAGGAAATTTTTTTTTTTTTTTAAATTGCCACTTGTAGGAATGACCAAATGAAAATAAAAACTTTAAGACTGTCTAGAAACCTAATTAGGGAAACTAAGAAAAACACAAGAAAGTCCAAAGGCTCTGAAAGCAGAGAGAAAAACTTCTCTTCATAATGTGGACACCTGCAGAGCTCACTGCTGGCGTCTCACAGTGGCAGAAGAAATGGAACAGAGGCAGCTGTGAGGCCGGCAGTACGCCAAAAGTCCTGTACATGCTCATAAAGACATTCGGAGATCTTTCTACAAAGCTCTGCCAAACAGTCTGCTTGATGCACATGATGGTCACATACCCACCTGTGTGACTACTGAACAGCTTGTCAGAACACGTAGGAAAACTTAACTTTTCTCCATGCTAGTAAAATGTTCCTTTTCACATAGCCAGAAACACTGACAGAAACCTTAATCATTTTTAGCTAAAATATATAGTGTATATTAGGAAAATTATGGCATATGTAATTCTTCACTACCAAATGGTTAAACTTTCAGTGAAAAGGCAATAAAAGAGGCTGTAATTTCCGGCAAAAATCACAGATTTAAGACATTTCTGGGTATGAACCACATGCAGACGGAAATACCTGTGTGCATTACCCCTCCCACCATCCCAATACCCACAGAGACTGGATGTCCAGGCCCTTCCAGATAATACCTGCCGAGTACACAGCAACGCGGTCAATGCCTTTGTCCTCTGCTTGCAGCTGTTTCAGGAAGACCCCAACAGAGTCAGAGATGGGTTTCAGAGTGAACTGGCAGCGCTCCCGGCGGGACGGCAAGCTGACAGAGATCACAGGTAAGCCATTCTGGTACACCACAGTCACATCTGCAGAATGAGAAAGGTGCATGTTCTAATGAAACATTTTGTTTACTGTATACTAGAAATAGGGTTTGTTAGGTTACCTGTTGCTCTGGTGATTATTGGGATACAGTATTTGTTACTTATGCAATGACAATTTTTTTTTACTATTTAGCATCTGTTTTTTTTTTTTAAAGCTGCCTCCAGATGAAGACTACATTTGATATTTCTTCTTGAAGATTTTCATTAATATGATAGACTGGTTAAAGTCATTTTTTAATTGCAAAAGAACAGATATACAGAAAGAATAGCACACGGGACCAGATTACTGTATATTAATTTGGGTTTGGACTGTTCTTTCTCAATGTTCAGTCTTTGAGACTCCCTCATATTTCGTCTGTATATTAATCTGGTCTGACAATGATTGACACCTATTACTTTATTTATACGCCATCTATTTATTACTATGTAAGAATGTCATGAGCAAGAATATTACACCCCAGAGTTTTGTGCGTAACAGGAGAATATAACCCTCACATGTCATTCACAGCAGGGAAATCCCTACACATTCCTGTCAGTCACTCCTGTCAGAAAAAAATTAACAGCAAAGCCGTTCCTCACACTATGCACTGCAATGAGAAGAACAAACAAAATGTATTAAGTAGAAATGAACCAAAATGGTCCTTTAAACTGCCAAATCATATCATGGAACTCTCTGCAAACCTTCTGAATCCTGGGAAATGTTATTTTGACAAACTCACAAATTACTTCACTGTCACTAAATGTGATTTGTTTATATTGGCTATATAAGGGGAGGCGAACCGGGCTTGTCCCGGTATCGCCGAATATAACGCGGGATCGGGCGGGAGGCAAGGAGACAGGGAGAGGAGGAAAAGGGGGGGGGGCGGGCGCAAGCAAGGGGGAGGACCGGGGGACCAATGGCAGCGCGGCAATTCGAACTGCCGCGCTGCCATTGGGTAATGAACTAAGACGGGAGCGAGGACAGTCGGGAGCGGGCACTGAGGAGTTAGGCAGCGAAGCAAGTGGAGGTGACTTGGTTTCCCTCCCTCCCGCCCTAATGTCGTTCGGCGCGGTTTGGTGTTGTGTTAATGGACTGTCGCAGTAGGCGGAAACCCGAGCCTTATTTGTTGTGTATTATGTTGAATTGGGAAGGGCACGTTGAAAGGGGGGGTAATGCTCGGGCAGATTGGGGTTGCTGCACGGGAAGGCCTAAAGAGCAAGGGGTGGACCGATGCTCAGGCCGCAAGCCTACCCTCGCTGATGACGCGGCGGGGTAGGGGTAGGGGGGGGGGGAAGCTCCAAGCTGCTTACCATTGGGCCGCGATGGTAAGTGAAGAATTGACATGCGGCAGAGGAGGTGGCGGTGGGGGAGTTGTTTGGAACATTGTTAAGTTGGCTCGGGTTAGGTTTAATAAACTGCGGCCTTTATTTTGTATCCAATCAGTTGTAGTGTCTAATTTGTAATGGTTATGGGGGGCAATGTTGTGTGAGTGCCTGAACGACTGGTCCCGAGTACCTGCATTAATAATATATACACACATTGCATGAATTAATCTTATCCCAAGCCACATGATATAATCTGTGACTAGTGTCGTTAGCTCCAGGCACACTGCTCAACATTTCCCTAATGCTCAGCTGCTCCTGTTTGTATTTCACCTGCTTTAAGCTTGCAAGGGAAAAAAAAACAGACTGCCCTGATCTTGACCCACAGTCTGCTCTGTTGGAAGGCCTATGCTCTGCCCATGAACTACAGGGTGGCTCTTATTTGCAACCAAGTAAACTGAGAAGGCTTGCATACCTACTTCCAGCTAGGCAGCCCTGTAACCCTGCCTTGAAGGACTTGGAGTGATCCTTAGGGGTTCCTAAGAGATCATTGGGAATATCCAGTTGTGAGGAACTGCAGGAGGACCTTGTGAGACCAGGCAATTGAATGGCAGATTAAACAAGATGGAAAAGTGCAAAGTGAGGCACATAGGGAAAAAATCCCTACTACAGGTACATAATGCTGGGAGTCACTACCCATGAAAAGGACCTTGGAGTCCTTGTGGACAATACATTGAAATCCTCTGCTTAGTGCACAGTGATGGCCAAAAAAAGCAAATAGAATATCAGGAAGAATCCAAAAAGGAATGGAAACTAAATCAGAAAATATTGTATTGCCTCTGTATCAAGCAATGGTATGACTGCACCTTGAGGGTGGTGTGCAGTTCTGGTTGCCCCATCTCAAAAGACATAGCAGAACTAGAAAAAGTGCAGAGGGCAGCCACAAAAATGTTAGAGGAAATGGAATCTCTCTCCTGGGATGAGAGGCTACGCAGGGGAGGGTTCTTCTGCTTTCAAAAGGAGAATGCTGAGAGAGGACACATAGAAACTTATAACATTATGAGTGGTGTGGAATGGTAAACAAAGGACAGTTATTTACCCTTTAAAGTAATACTAAATCAAGGGGACACTCCATAAAACTAGCCACTCCATAAAACTAGCCACCAGATCAGGAAAAGTACTCTCACTCAGGTGTTGCCAAAGGATGTGTTCAAGTCAACTAGCATAGCAGGGCTTAAAAGAGGTTTGGATAAGTTCCTGGAGGAAAAGTTCACAACACATTATTAGCCAGACAGGCTAAAGAAAGCTACTGCTATCTCTGGGAGAAAGCGTTGTTGCTTACCTGTAACAGGTGTTCTCACAGGACAGCAGGATGTTAGTCCTCACATATGGGTGACATCACAGGATGGCGCCCAATCACGGAACACTTTTGTCAAAGTTTCTAGAACTCTGACTGGCACCTACTGGGCATGTCCAGCATGGCACTAACCCTGCAGCCAGCAGGCGTCCCCCTTCAGTCTTGTTAAAAAGCTACAGGTAGTGCCGATAATAAAAAGAAAACGTAACGAACCCAACACCGCAGGGCAGTGGGCGGGTTTCGTAAGGACTAACATCCTGCTGTCCTGTGAGAACACCTGTTACAGATAAGCAACATTTGCTTTCTCACAGGACAAGCAGGATGATAGTCCTCACATATGGGTAAGTACAGAGCTGAGGATATCCGAGTATGCACCAAATGTACCCAAAGACGTGCAACAGGCACAACAACTGGGGTGGAATTTGGTAGAGGGCATCCTGAACCTTAACTGGCAGGCGGAAAGGTGTTGGTACTTCAAGTTGTAAAAAGGTTGCGCAAAAGACTGGCCGAAGATGGAATCTTGTCTTCCGGCTTTGTCTAAGCAATAATGGACTGTAAAGATATGGAGAGAACTCCAGATAGCAGCCTGCAAATGTCAGGAAGCGGCACAGATCGTAGGTGTGCTACTGAAGTCACCATGGCCCTCACAGAGTGTGCTTTAACACGGTCTTGAAGTGGAATGCCTGCTTGCTGATAGCAAAAGGATATGCAGTCCGCTAACCAGGAAGAGAGAGTCTGCTTACCCACACGCTGCCCCAATTTGATGGAATGGAAAGAGATGAACAATTGAGTGCTTTTCCTGTGGACAGCTGTACGGACTAGATAGAAAGCTAGAGCCCGTTTGCAGTCAAGGGTATGCAGAGCCTGCTCTCCTGGATTGGAGTGGGGCCTGGGAAAGAAGTAAGGTGGTACAATGGATTGATTAATGTGAAACGCCGATACTACCTTAGGTAAGAACTTAGGGTGAGTGCGGAGTTCTGCCTGGTCCTGCAGAAGTTTAGTGTAAGGCGGTTATCCATCTGAATCAGGATGACCTGATTGGAAAGGAGATCCTGAAATACCCTGAGAGCATATCTGATCACTCGAAGCTCCAGGAAATTGATTTGGTGTTTGGCTTCCTCTGGAGACCAAATCTGTGTTTGCAATTTGCAAATTTGGTGTTTGCAAATCGGCCACATGGACTCCCCAGCCGAGGTTGGAAGCATCGGTGGTGAGACTCATTTGAGGGTTTAGAGTCTGGAAGGGCAGGCCTTGGAGGAGATTGAACTGATTTTTCCACCAGGCTAGAGACTGACGGAGTGAGTCAGTGATGTGGACAGTGGTTGATAGAGGTTGGACGGACTGAGTCCATTGTGACCTTAGAGTCCACTGCATGACTCATGGCCAAGCGGGCCATTGGGGTAAGCTGTACTGAGGACGCTATGTGTCCCAGTAGGATGAGGAAGTGGCATGCCGTTGTGCGGCGCTGAGACTGTAGCTGGTGTGCGAGGGAGATGAGAGTGAGAGCTCACTGTCGAGGCAGAAATGCCTTTTCCTGCAAGGTGTCCAAGTCTGACCCTATGAATGATAAAGTTTGAGATGGGACTAAGCAGGATTTCGCATAGTTGATGAGAAATCCTAGTGAAGTCAGAGTGTGTAAAGTAAGACGTAGGGACGAAAGACGTGGGAGCCCTGATCAACCAATCGTCTAGATAGGGGTAGACATGAACACTTGAGTCCTGAGGAAGGCTGCTACTACTACGAGGCACTTGGTGAAGACTCGTGGTGCAGATGCCAGGCCGAATGAGAGCACTCAGTATTGATAGTGCTTGGGGCCTACTAGAAATCTCAGGAACCTGCGATGAGATGGATTTATCGCAATGTGTGTGTACGCATCTTGGAGATCGAGAGAGCTGAGCCAGTCTCCTCTTTGCAGAAGAGGAAGGAGGGAACCCAAGGTTACCATCTTGAACTTTTCTCATTGGAGGTACTTGTTGAGGGCACGTAGGTCCAGAATTGGATGAATGCCTCCTGATTTTTTGGGGATTAGAAAGTACTGGGAATAGAATCCTAGACCTTGCTGAGAGTAAGGTACTGGTTCTATTGCTCTGGACTGGAGGAGGGAAACCTCCTGCTCCAGGAGTAGTGAGTGGTCGGATGTTGTCCACGCCTGTAGAGGTGGGGAGTCCAGTGGAATGGAAAGTTCAGGCAATAACCTTGAGAGATTATAGTGAGGACCCACTGGTCCAAGGTGATTGTGTGCGACATGTTGTTGAAATGGCATAATTGACCTCCCACTGGTATCTGAGGCAGTGGAAACTGGCTGCTGCTCTCTATGCAGGAGTCAAAAACCGGAAGCAGGGCCCAGATGAGGAGCTGCTTGCGGCTTTTATTTACGAGGTTGACGAGACTGGGCTTTTTGGAAAGGTCTTGTGGAACGAGTCCTAGACTGTGGTGGATAGGACTTCTTTGGACGGAAGAATTACTTTTTAGTATCCTTCCTGAAAGGCTGTTTGGAGGAATACTCAGAGGGCATCAGAGAGAGCTGGCGAAGGGTTTCATGATGGTCCTTGAGTTCTGCCACCATCCGCTGAATCTGTTCCCCAAACAGATTGTTTCCTATGCAGGGCAGATCGAAGACTTAAGCCAGGCCCATCTTCTTGCCGAAATAGCAGTTGCAGATACCCTGGAAGCAGTGTCAAAGATATCATAAGAAGATCTTATTTCATGCTTCCCTGCCTTGTGTACTAGGCTTAGAAGTTGTTCCTGGAATTGCTGAGGCAGGGACTCTGCAAAGTCCTGTATCTGCTTGAATAAGACTCTGTTGAACTGGGTCATATACAGTTGGTAGGAGGCGATCCAAGAGATAAGCATTGATCCCTGGAAGACATGCCGGCCAATGGCATCCAGGAATTTCTGTTCCTTACCTGGGGGAAAGAAAAAGGGGAGTTTTGATCTTTTTGCCCTTTTTTGGGCAGATTCTACAACCACAGATTGGTGATCCAACTGAGGTTTCTGGAAACCTGGGGCTGACTGGACCAAATAAGTGGTATCAGCTTTTCTGTTGAGTGGAGCAACAGAACCAGGATATTCCCAGATCTTTTTGAGTAGATCCAAAAGAACCTGGTGAATAGGGATGGGGGTTATTTCCTTGGGAGCATCCAGGAATTGCAACTCCATTTGATGTCTCATCTTGTTCAGTCTGCAATTGGAAGGGAACCAAGTCAGACATTTCCTTCATAAAATGTATGAAGGATAGGTCCTCTGGAGGAGAACGCTTCCTGCTTTCAGTAGGAGAAGGTGGCGATGGCAAGTCATCGGTGTCTTGAGAAGAATCATCGGTCCAGGTGTCATAGGGATCAGGACCTGCCCCTCTAGGAGCCTGAGAAGGACAGGACGATGGTTTTCCTGAAGGTCCCGGTCTAGGTTCCGAAGGCATCGAGGGAAGTGCTGGAGGCACAGATGAAGGCATCGAGGGCATCAATGGATGGATCGATGGCGCTGATGGGCGCATCGGCATCTATGGTTGAGGCATCAGAAGAACTCCCGATGGAGGAATGCGGAACGGTGTTTCCCCTCCAGATGACAGAGTAAGTGGGGAGGGCACTGGAGCCATCAGTGACCCAGGATCCATCGGTGGAAAAGCGGCTATAAGCGCTTCCATCTTCGAGAGCAGCGGCGCCAGTGCTGCCAGAATCGGATCGGTGGTCAGTTCCACAATCTGCACCGGTTTCGGTGTCTGAGGAATTTGGAGTCTGTGCATTGCCTTATCGATGGCCTCCTGAACCATCCGGTCCAGTTCTTCACGGAGACCTGGAGCAAGCAGCCCCGGCTCCAGAAGGGAAGAAGGAGGCAGAGGCATAGCCGGAGGGACCACCGTTAAAGGCGGAGTCACGGCTCCCGATACCCGTCTGGGTGAGGGTTGCCTCGGTGACCCGGTCGCAGAAAGGGTTGGTGCCTTTTCTGGACGGGGCTTTTTCGATGGCAGCTCGGATGATGGTGAGGTCGAAGATTTTCCTTCCTCGATGGTCCGAGACTTGCGGTGTCAATGCCGATGTTTTTCTCTACAATCCCCTCAGTCCTGAGGAGGAGTAGAGGTAGTCAAAGGCCGAGAAGTCATCGACGCCGGACAGTCACCAGCCGGTGGCCGATACTGGCGCGAAGTGGACAGTGCCGGTTCAGACGACGTCGATGCAATAGATGGCGTCGGAGTTTGAGAACGGAAGAGAAGTTCCATTTTCTCCATTCTGACCTTGCGATCTTTTGGTGTCAGTAAGGCACATTTGGTGCAAGTCAGGACATCATGCTCGCACCCAAGACACATTACACAGACTTTATGTGGGTCTGTAATGTACATGGTGCGAGTACAGTCTGGGCACAGACGGAACCCTGACGCCATGGCTTTTGAAAAATGTACCCGCGGTACAGTCGACGGCCAGTAGACCGCAAGGGCCAAACTCAACGGGAATCAATCGAAACCAGGTAAAAAAACTTACCGGAGTACCGCAGAGTCAAAAATTCGAAGGAGGGACCCCTGTGGGGTATGAAAGTTTTTAGTAATTCCGTGAGGAGAATTCCTGTCAGGAATCTCTGTGAAGCTCCTTAAGCCACGTGGCTACTGCTGCGCGGAAAAAAGAAGACTGAAGAGAGACCCCTGCTGGCTGCAGGTTTAGTGCCATGCTGGGCATGCCCAGTAGGTGCCAGTCAAAGTTCTAGAAACTGACAAAAGTGTTCCGTGATTGGGCTCCATCCTGTGATGTCACCCATATGTGAGGACTACCATCCTGCTTGTCCTGTGAGAAACAGGAATTAGATCTACTTTATAGGATCTGCCAGGCACTTGTGAGCTGGATTGGCCACTGTTAAGAGTCCCTTGGACTAACCCAGCATGGCAATTATACTTTTATGAGGAGGAGGGGGGAAGAGAATGGGGGGAGAAACTGCAAATTGAGGCTGGGGGAGCAAATAATGAATTGTGGGGAGAATGGGGAAAAGGGACTGGAGGATGAGTGCAAAGGGAACCAGAAGGGTGAGAGTAAGGGGGGGGGAGGGGGTAAGTTTGAATAAGGTGGACTAGGTAAGAGGTGAGAGAGCACGTGAGGGGGCGGGGTGAGAGTGAGGAAGGGGCCAGGGATATGAGATAGCGAATGAGGGGGACTGGATACATGAGAGTGAGCCAGGGGAACTGGGGTGGAGAGAGAGCATTTAAGAAGAGAGGGAGAAAGTGACAGAAGAACAAACCTGATATGGGGCAGCACTTCATTTGATCCAGACAGGAAGGTCAGGATCAGAAAGGCCCACTCACTCATCATATTAAATGTAAGTTAAACAACCTGATCTCTTTTAAATCATATTTATTTACATTTGGGGATTCTTAGCCAGCCTTTCCAATAATGCGCAAGGCAGTTTACAGCCTTTTTTGGTTTTAGAATTCAGGTACAGTAAGTCCCTGCCTCAAAGAGCTTACTAGTTAAGTAGATACTTAAAACAGCACATAAAGTGACTTGCCCAAAGTCAAAGGAAGTGTCACTGGGATTCAAACCCTTATTTCCCTGATTCTCTGCCCATTGCTCTAACCCCAAAGCCACTCTGTTTTACACATGACATGAATGCTGAGTTTTAGGAGCGGAGTTTGTGATAATTCAGTTAAATATCTAAATGTCGGGAGGGGTGGGGAGGAGATGGGAAGGAAGGACCTATGAGACCCCATGCCCTTGATTTTTTAAAGTACCTAGCAACACCTGTGTGCCTCACTGTCACAATACAAGGCTACTCCCAGGGGCTCAGAGTAGGCAGAGAATTATCCTGCCCTGCCACATATCAAGATGTAACACAGAATCTGGCTGGGTGCACTGCAGCTAGGTCCCGGAAAAACGGGCCAGGGGCTGCAGGATCAGCCCACAGGGGCTGGCATAATGGCAGCAGCAGTATCAACTCAGGATAGAAATGGTAGCTATAGCTATGACCCCAAATGATGCCACAGCTGGGTACAATGTTTGGGGGGGGGGGGGAGAAGAGAGAGACTGGGATGGTGATGAGAAACTGGGGGGGGGGGGGGCAGTAAGAGAGAGTAGGTTGTGTGTGAGAGAAAGAGGAAGGGGCTAGTAGCAATAGGAGAGACTGGGGAGGGGGAGAGAGAGAAAGAACATACGAAATATCATGCAGGTCAGATCAATGGTCCATCAAGCCCAGCATCCTGTCACTGACAGCGACCAGTTTGGGAAGTACCCAGCAGATCCTAATGGGAAGATCTATTCCTCACTCCCAGAAGTATTCAGTGATTAACCTCCAAATCTACCTGACTAAATTAATGGACCTCTCCTGCAGAATCCTTTTTAAAGCCAGCTATTAGTATAGTATTAGTCTTCACCACATGCTCCAGCAACAAATTCCACAGCTTATTTGTGCGCTGTCTGGAAAAACTCTCAAATTCATTTAAAATCTGCTACCAGATTCATGGCGGGTACTCTTGTCCCAGTACTATCTGAAAGGGTCAATAACCATTCTGCATGAACTTGTTCCACACCACTTATGATTTCATAAACTTCTGTCATATCCCCTCCCAATCACCTCTTCGCCAAGCTAAGGAGCTTGAAGCCGCCCATCCCCTTGATCATTTTTAACACTCTTCTCTGTACCTTTTCTACCTCTATTGTATCTATTTTGCGATGCAAAAGACCAGAACTGCACACAGTACTCAAGCTGCGGTCACACTATGAATACAGGGCCATCATTACATTCCGTGTTTTTGTTTTCTATTCTTTTCCAAACAACTTCTAACATTTATATGTTCTTTTAAGAGCAATGCTGCATACTAAATTGAGGATTTCAATGTATTACTCACAATGACTCCAAGGCCTTTTCCTAAGTGGTAGTTTCTAACGTAGAATCCAACCTTGCACACACATGAGAAAGACAGCATAAACTGCCCTTGATAAATGTATCTTACAAGCAGTTATGCTCCATGGCTGGCAGCTAGGAGTTTAATCTTGCACTGGCAGACGAAGGGCTGCTTGATCTTTGTTGTCCACTGAGTTACTAGGTTACCATTTTTGCCTGTGTGCATCAGTTAGCATTTGTCCACATTAAATTTCATCTGCCATTAAGATGCCCGGTCTCCCCATCTTGCAAGACCTTTCTGCAGTTCCTCTGACTGCTTTGTGTTTTAGCAACTGTGAATATTTGTGTCATCTAAATTGGACGACTCCACTTGCTGCTGGGTCCCAGTACAGATCCCTGGGTTATTGTGTTAAGATTTTAGGGAGTTCTTTTTCTATGGATCAAAGCAAGTCAAAATAATTGATTCTCTAAAATATTGTTTTAAATGATTTGAAAGATGCTTAATGTCTGAGCTAAGAGTGCGAATCAAAACATCTAACTTGCAGATGCTGGATTAAAGTCAGAGAGAACGTGATAAAAAGCTGTGTGCAATGGTGATTCTTTTGAATGAGCCACAGACAGAAAAAACAAACAATTGGTTTCTGGAGTTCAAGCTTGTGTTTTGTTTCTGAGAATACATTATTCCATAGCCAGGAAGACATGTGATGAGAGTGTTCTCTGTATAAACTCTTTCCTTTTTTAAGTCTGTATTATAATCTTATTTACTTGTATTGATTTAAGCAATATTGCTGTACTGCTGTGCGATACTTCTTTGTCGGTTATATACCATATATTCACCATATTTAGTAAACTAATTTTTGCTTTTACCAGATTCTATACAGTGTGTTCTGTGACATAATATACAAATACTCAGCCTAACCTTTTACAGTTATACCACTATTTACCTTTTCTTCATTGGGATAACTTTAGTCCTATTCTGTTTTCTGTCTTTTAAACAGTAACCAATCCACAAGTCATTGCCTCCAATCCTCTGACAATTTCCTGAGGATTTTCTCATGACAGAGTTTGTCAAATGCCTTCTGAAAATCCAGGTACACTATGCTGACTTACCCTTATGCACATTTATTAGCATCGTCAACAAATTCTAATAGTAAGTTAGTAAGACATGGCTTCTTTTTGCTAAATCTACCCTGGCTCTTTCCCAATAAGTCATATTTTCCCACATGCCCAGTAATTTTGTTCTTAAAATAGCTTCCCCCATTTTACCCAACAATGTCGTCTGTCTCACTGGCCTATAGTTTCCTGGATTACCCATGGAACCCTTTCCAAAAAGGTATATTCCATTGGCTACGTTCCAGTGGTAGATTTGAATGATACGTCTCCCCTGGAGAAGGTCCCTCCCTCTCTGTGAGTTGTTAAATGTCCTACATTTGGAAGAACAAATCACTTTACTTTCTGCTCTACCCTGCAGAACTCATTCCATAGTCATCAGAATAGGGTGAGCCACAGGGGCCATCCCCCCGCCTTCAACTTTAGGCAGGGGTTCTTCTAAGTACAGGACATGTATTGTGCCAAACAGTTTCTTTCTGAAGCCTGTATGGTGTAAATATATACAGGCAACATATATCAAGGTGAGCTTGGAAGTTCTTGGTAAATATATATATATCCTAGAGGAAAGGCAGAGTAGGGGAGATATGACAGATTAAATACCTCCTAGCTATCAACGTATAGGCGACAGGCGTCTTTCAATGGAATGGAAGCTCTGCCACAAGCGGTCATGAGATGAGGGTGAAAGGAGGTAAACTGAGGAGTAATCTAAGTATTTCTCACAGAACAGCCTCTCAGTGGAGGTGGTGGAGACAGGGATAGTCTGTCTAGACCATGGCCTGTCTAGTCTGTCTGGGAAGACTAGACAGGCCATGGTCTTTTTGCCATCATGTTTCTAGTTTGGGGTTCCCCCCCCCCCCCAAACATTATTTGTTCAAGGTCATGTTACAGTATTCCTAATAAACAAACACATGGGTGCAAGCAACAAAGCAGCACTCCTATACAGCTTTCATTATATTCCCCCATCCCCGAGAGCTGGAGCAAAAAGCAGGAGCATATTCTGACTAAAGAAAAAAAAAAAAAAAAAGTAGACCAAGTACGTGAGAAGTCCTAAAAGTTCAAATTACAAATCTCAAACTGAAGTATCGAGGGGGAAGAGAGAGTCTGTTCAGAGGTTGGCAGTGTCCAGTAGAATGCACCCCAAATGTCTGAGAAACATTTTCTTCCTACAAGAGAAATGAAAGAATTGCAAGCCATATTCCAATTGAAACTAGCATTAACAATCTCCATATGGCCTCAGTGGGGATGAAAATCTGATCCAATGCAGTAAAAGGCATTTTTTAGTGATTAAACATGCTTTAGAAATAAATACAAAAATTGGAATACCCCTGTATGGAGCAGAAACTTTGAAACAATCAAAAAAAACAAATTCTGCTTCTAATAACTCATACAGTAAATTGAGTAGGTGTAATGGATGACCATCATATTTGTCTTGTCACTGGCTATACAGATAAAGCCTATAATGACAAAGACCTGGTAATAGTGGTGCGATAGGCAAATAAGATAAAGCCTTTGAGCACTGTATCCAGATTAATCATCGGTCATTCCTCACCTCTCACTTGCGTGCAGGCATTGAAATTGCTTTTTGCTATAATGAATACGAGATAGTGCACCAATCAACATTAACTGTGCACTTAACTGAATCCTGAAGTTGGTCCTCCAACTCTGCAGGATTTTGGAGTGAGTTACACTCCTTCAGGGAGCTTCAGGATAGCTGTAATAAATTGCTTCAGCTAGATATAGCCCATACGGAGGTGGTCAGTGAAACGCGCTAGGATCATCAATTCTTGATATTTAATTCTTAGTGCGATCTACGTTCTGCAGTGGATACCTTTTGCCGCGTCAAAGATTTACAAATAAATACAACATTATCAACATTTAGCAATTCATCTCCACTATCATTGTTTAAAATGCAAAAGGAGCAGGACCATTGTACTTTTATGCCAAGACATGCAGAGACCTGTTTGCGCACAGACTCCCAAAAGTTTTGTACAGGTTTGCACATCCATAAACAATGGATAAGAGTAGCATGAGAGCAGCCACATTTGAGACACATACTGGAAGCAATTAGGTATGCTTTGTGAGTACAAGTAGGAGAAAATATTGCTCTATTGAAAATCTTGATTTGCATTTCTCTGAGGTTCACATTTACGGTTATTTTATTAAGAGAGAGATCATCTCAGAGCATGATATTATCCAACTCTTCCGGGAAATCGGGTTGCCGTCTCCCAAGGAGAGTAGAGAAAATAGTGTGAGACCGAGAGCCTTGGTAAAAAAAAAATATATAAGTTCAAAGGCGAACCCTGGTTAGAGACAAACAGCCTTAATAAAAAATTATAAGCTGGGTTCGCCATTAGTCCCGTACTGTCTTTCATGTGGCACAGAAACAAGGTTCTCAATTGGCCATATAATAAGAATTGCGTGGGTTTAAAGCCTAATTTCTCCAGACATTGTTCAAAATAGTAAAACTGACCTGAAATGGGGTCCATTAATTCCCTAAAAAGCCAATCGGTTGAAATGGACATACTGTGCTGTTTGGGCAAGTTAAGTGACGGAATATGCGGGTTCCCCTTGTCAAGAAGCTCTAGAGAGACATGTGGAGACAGCTTCAAAAGTTAATGCACCTCGACCCAGGTCTTTACCAGCCCAGAACGTATCCCAGCTTCGTGCAGTTCTCGCAGAGAAGCATGGAGAACAAATTTAGGATTTATAGAACCCCAAAGAGCAGCTATCAAATTACTATCAGTATATTCAGAGGTATTATTTAACCAGTCTCCTAGAAAACAGAGGTTAGCCACCCAGGAGTATGCCCTAAAATCAGGGACATTTAACCCCCCTTGTGCCCGCGGGGCAGATAGTGTTTGAAATGCTAGGCATGCCCGTTTACCCCTCCAGATAAATGCCCCCAGAATATTCTGTAACCGATATTGTTCCCTCGAGTGCAAAACAATCGGGAGCATTAAAAGGAGAGATATAGGAGTTTCGGGGCCAGGACGATTTTTATAGCCACTATGCGACCCTGAAAAGAAAGGGAGAGTCTGCCAGCTTACTAACGTCTGGCGCATCTTTTCCACCACTGGCAGTATATTGATATAGTACCATTGGCTAGGTCGTTTATGAATATGAATGCCCAGGTATTTGATGGATTCCCCAGCCCATTTGACAGGGAGGTCTGACCAATCTTAGTGCAGATGCCCAGAAATGTCCAGGGCCTCAGTCTTAGCCAAATTAATTTAAATCCTGAAACCACTTGGTACTGCGAAAAAATTTGTAGTGCCACTGGGAGAGAATTTCTAGCATCAGCAGAAAGAAGTAGCAAAAGGTTGTCAATATAAAACTCTTATTTGCTGACTATGTCCCACCATAATCCCAGTGACCTCCAGAGAGTTGCATACCCTAATGACTAAGGGTTCCACTGTCAAAATAAATAATGGTGACAGGAGGCAGCCCTGGCGAGTCCCCCTGCAGAGGGAGAATTCCTCTGATAGGAGCCCATTGACCAGGATCCTAGCTGTAGGATTAGTATAGAGTACTTCAATATTGATACATTTTCTCCACAAGTCCAAATTTGTCTAAGCCACTTCTCAAAAAGGGCCATGCCACACGGTCAAAGGCCTTTTCTGCATCGCAGCTGACCAAAAGCAGATCTGTAATAATGTCTAAGGCACACTTCTCCAAGGCCGCCTACACCTTATGGATATTAACGGTCAAGCATCTCCCATGCCCGAAGCCCACCTGATCAGGCAAAATGAGTAGGAGCATGACATGCTTCAAGCAGTTTGCTAACACCTTGGCATATATTTTGATATCTAGGTTGAGAAGAGAGAGAGGTCTATATGAGGAAGGAAGGGAGTTGGCTATTTATTTATTTTTTTAACTTTTTTATACCGACGTTCCTGTAACAGATACAAATCACATCGGTTTACAATGTAACGCAAAATTCACTCATGGGCGATACAATGAACAGGGGAGACAATTAACAATGGATCGGGTCATAACAAAACATAACGGAAACCTAACATGTCATCTCAAAACCGGTGAGATAACTGAGAAAAACCAAGTAGAGACAATGTATTGGACTGAGGAGACTTACTAATGTGTCAGCTAGAATGAATCGGGCAGAGGGAGAGGGAAGGTTAGGTGTCAGGAAAGGCTTGGCTGAATAGTCAAGTCTTGAGTTTGTTTTTTTTGAAGGTCATAGGGCACGGCTCTTGCCTGAGGTCCGGAGGCAATGCGTTCCATTGATGGGGGTCCTGCTGTCGATATGGCGCACTTCCTTAAGGATGTTTTCGCTTGCGGGGCGTAAGGAGTGTCTTTATAGGCACTTCTGATTGGTCTAGATGAGGTATGTGGTCTTAGTTGTATAGAAGTGTTATGTATGATCGTGAGGACTTTGAAGAGAATTCTGGATTTGATGGGTAGCCAGTGGAGATACTGAAGGGTGGGGGTGATATGTTCCCTTTGTTTGGTATTGGTGAGAATCCTGGCTGCTGAATTCTGGACCATTTGGAGGGGTTTGATATAGTTGGCTGGGAGACCAAGAAGGAAGGAGTTGCAATAGTCCAATTTTGGAAGGATGATGGATTGCAGCACCAATCTGAAGTCCTGGAAGTGAAGGAGAGGTTTTAGGTTTCTGAGGACTTGCAGTTTGAAGCAGCACTCCTTAGTGGTGGTGTTCACAAACTTCTTCAGGTTCAGCTGGTTATCTAGAATCACGCCCAAGTCTCGGACAGCTGGAGAGTGTTTAATACTTGAATTGGCTGATTGGGAAGACGACAGTGAGATATGAGGCGAGTCGGGGTCTTCTTGAGAGATAAGAATCTCAGTCTTGTCTGTGTTCAGGACCAGGTTGAGAGTGGAAAGAAGGTGGTTAATTGCTTGAAGACAGTTGTTCCAGTGGTTAAGAGTTTTTTGTAGAGATTCTGTAATCGGGATGAGTATTTGGACGTCATCCGCGTACAAGTAGTGGGATAGTTTTAGCTTCGTAAGTAGGTGGTAGAAGGTAGATGTTAAATAGTGTAGGTGATGGGGAAGATCCTTGGGGTATGCCAAGGTTGGAGCGGTTGGGGGGAGATTCTTTATTGTTAATCCTGACTTTAAAGCACCTGTTGGACAGGAAGGATCTGAACCAACTGAGAGCAGGGCCCTTGATGCCTATGTCTTGTAGTTGTTCTAAGAGGATAGCATGGTTCACCGTGTCAAAAGCAGCTGATAGATCGAGGAGCGCAAGAAGGTAGGTTTGTCCTTTTTCCATGTTTATTAGAATGGTGTCTACTAGGGATAGAAGAAGTGTTTCTGTGCTAAAGGTTTTACGGAATCCATATTGAAAGGGGGAGAGAATGTTATGTTCCTCCAAGTATTCAGATAGCCATTTGTTATCTCTACCAAGTTTAAGAACATAAAAAATTGCCATGCTGGGTCAGACCAAGGGTCCATCAAGCCCAGCACCCTGTTTCCAACAGAGGCCAAACCAGGCCGCAAGAACCTGGCAATTACCCAAACACTAAGAAGATCCCATGCTACTGATGCAATTAATAGCAGTGGCTATTCCCTAACTAAACTTGATTAATAGCCATTAATGGACTTCTCCTCCAAGAACTTATCCAAACCTTTTTTGAACCCAGCTACACTAACTGCACTAACCACATCCTCTGGCAACAAACTCCAGAGCTTTAATGTGCGTTGAGTGAAAAATAATTTTCTCCGATTAGTCTTAAATGTGCTACTTGCTAACTTCATGGAGTGCCCCCTGGTCTATTATTCGAAAGTGTAAATAACCGATTCACATCTACTCAGTCAAGACCTCTCATGATCTTAAAGACCCCCTCAGCCGTCTCTTCTCCAAGTTGAACAGCCCTAACCTCTTCAGCCTTTCTTCATAGGGAAGCTGTTCCATCCCCTTTATCATTTTGGTTGCCCTTCTCTGTACCTTCTCCATCACAAGTATATCTTTTTTGAGATGCGGCGACCAGAATTGTACACAATATTCAAGGTGTGGTCTCACCATGGAGCGATATAGAGGTAAAATTACAATTGTGGCTGCTCTCATGGTGACAGGCATACTTCCCAGCGCAGACATTTCTTCATATATGACACAGTTTATCTGAAATATCAGGAATCAGACTTATAAAAAAGGGAATCAAGCCCATCTGGGTCCAGGGCTTTAAGTACAGGCAGAGATTTTATGGCCTCAGAAACTTCTCCTGGAGTTAAGTATTGATTCAATTTCTGCATCACCTCAGCTAACAAAGTAGGGCAGGGGAATTGGTTTAAAAAGCTAATCATACCTTCCTGATCAGATGGTTCAGCTGAGTATAATGCCTGGTAAAAGTTAGAACCCACTCTTGCAATGTCTGAGGAAGACAGTTTTAGTTGCCCATGGATATCTGTAATAGCTGGAATAAATTTAGAAGGTTCTTGGGTTTTTAACAGATTTATTCCCAAAACAGAACAGCTGACATTTCATACTCCACATGGAACCCAGAGCTCTTTCATGAAGTAAAGAATTCAATGCCCGCTGAGTTGCTTTAAAATCAGCCAGGTCCTCAGCTGTAGAGCGCTTAACCAGCTTACGTTTCTGGTCCCTCAATTGGGTTTCCAAGCATATAATCTCTGCCTGCATCATTTTCCATTTGTGACTTATATAACTAGATGTGAATCGGAACTGAAATCCGAACCGATTCTGGTTCCGATTCACATCTATAGAGATGTGAATCGGAACTGAAATCCGAACCGATTCTGGTTCCGATTCACATCTCTAATAACTAATAATATCTCCCCGGAGCACCCTTTTGCAGTTTCCGAAAAAAGGGTAGGTTGATTAATATGTTGACCATTGAATTCTACAAAATCAGACCATTTACATTGTAAGTAGCCAGAGAAATCAGGAGCAAGGGCCAAGTCAGCAGGCATTCTCCATTGCCCCTTTCTCTGCGGTTCCCCCAGTATCATATGTCCTATCACAGGATAATAACCTGATATAATTAAATCCCCTATGATTACTCTAGTGAACCTTTTGAATAAGGATTCCGAAATTAATAAATAATCAATCCTGGACCTAGTGGGGTGAACACGTGCTACATGAGTAAAGTCGCATCCCCCTGGGTACAACAAACTCCACAAATCCAACATGCGGAGGTTATTGCACAGAAAATGAGGTCCCTTAGTTTTACTTAAGGATAGTCCCTCCTTGGAGGGTATCAATCTAATTGCGGGGCTATAACACAATTTAGGTCCCTGCCCAAAATTATTGGGTATTCCCCGTGTTGGGATATTTCAGAAAATAAACCAGAGAAAAATGAGTGATCATAATTATTAGGGGCATATGCTGATACCAAGATAGTCTCTGACCCATCAAGTTCCCCAAAAAAAATAATATACGTCCCCCGAAGGTCTGCCACAAATTTAATTAACTGAAATGATACTGCCTGGTGTTTGAGTATGGCTACCCCGCAGCTTTTGGAGGTCCCAGGTTAGGCATATACTTGGGAGATCCACCATTTCTTCGATTTGAGGGACTCAGCAAAAGTCAAGTGGGTTTCATGGAGAAAGACAACTTTAGATTTGAGCTTGTTTAGCCTAGATAAAACTTTCTCTCTGTTCACTGGGGTCCTCAGCCAGCAACATTCCAGATAATGACTTCACAGGCCATTGTTATATTCCCATTTTAGATATGCACAGATATTAACCCACTGTATCATTATTCCACACGGGGCATGCCCAGGGAGTTGATCCCAAAGCAGGCTTCACACCACTATGGGGAAAATGGTCATTAGTTTATTGAACCACATGTCCCTTACTAGTTGAAATTTAGTGACTTGCTCCAGGGCTGGATTAACTCTTCCCCTCAGAAAAAAAACACATGTGCCTTCCCCACAGTTAAAGCCCCAGCTCCCTTAAACCCTCAAACAACCGTTAACCACCCCGTTCCAGTCACAGGGACTTGGAGTCATTGGATGTGCTCACCATCACCCCAAACCATGTAACAATTGATATTCTACATGAATAGTTACATGCATCTCCCAAAAATAAAAAAGGAAACATTCTCAGAAACATGCACTACAATAATGCACAGGTAAAAGAAAAAAAAAAAATCAGGAACTGTCTCTCTAGCACCACAACCTAGCAACAGGTTATTGAGAAAGTCTGAAGAACTATTTATGGAAACTCCTTCCGTGCTCCTCTTTCTGGACCTGGCAACAGAAGATTATCAAAGAACTTATGAAGCCCCTAGATTAGACATCTTCAGCCATGTTGGTTTTCACCCGCTGGCATCGAATTCACAAATTCTGAGCAAATCCAGGATTTTCAAACAGATGTACACTCTCTTGATACCAGACCTTCAGTTTAGCTGGATATAATAAAGAGAAGCATATTTTCTTGTTGAACAAGGTGGTGTAAATTGCCGAGAACTCTCTCTGCTGGCTAGATACACGTGTGGAAAAATCTTGGAACAGGATCTTTTTGTGCTCATATTGAAAATCTCTGGATTTCTGGTAATGTTGAAGGATTAATACTTTATGAGCATAGTTCAAAAGTCTTGCGATCACAACGTGCAGCTTGTATCAACCGCATCTTTTTCCCCACAATTCGGTGGGCCCGCACAATCAGGCCCCCTGTTGTAGTCAGCAGATTAAGAACTTTGGAGGTCAGCCAGGTTTTTAAGACGCGCCAAGATCCACCTCAAAAACAGATTCCGGGATGCCGATAAATCTTTAATTATTTCACAGTCTATTTTGTGGCCTCCTTTTCCAGCTAAGCAATATGCCGTTCTAAAGCCCCCATGTCATCAACTAGGGCTACCAGCCCGCCATGCGCTCAATGCGAGTATCAAAATGCTTAGCGAGAACCTCACCTCTGCTGTTTGTTCAGATATCTGGTGCAGACGCATATCCAAAGCGGCTACCATCGCTTGTGAAATTTTTTTCTTCGTGTCTCCTCCCCTCAGTATCGGGGAGTCAGGAGGAGCGGTGGCCATTTTATTCTCCGGGGCCTTCAGCTTCTCTTTGTCCTTCTTGAGCGATTTCGCTGCCAGTTAGCGGAAGAGTCATGGCTGTCGCTAAGATCAGTTTTAACAAGTTTCTTCAGCCGTGAGGCCTCAAGATTCGTGGGAGGTGCGGTGGAGGAGCAGATTTTTAAGGGTGGCAGCCGGAGCTCAGTGTGCATGCGGCTCACAGAGTCCACCATGTCACACGACTCCTCTAGTTTCTTTTTAATTCTTTGGGCGTCATTTGCCTGATTAAGAGTTTCTGTATTTTTAGGACAGATTTTCTTGATCTGATTATATCTCTTGGTCCTTGATAATCTTCTCTCTCCATATATAATATAGAATAGTCGCTTAGTACTGATACTTCTATTAGTAATGCTGTTTATTCATTTTCTCCTTTACTACTATGTCTAGTTGTCTGATATCAAACATTTTATTGGTTAGTCTGGGAATGGACAATTATACTCTTATGATTTATGGAAAGAATGACTAATTGTAAACAAAGTAAGAAACTGGCAGTAGAAGCGGGAAGGAAGGGGGGGGGGGGTGGGATTGGGGTGGATCTATAGGCAAAGTTTGGCTTGGCACCTTCCCAATCAAAAAGGCATTCTGCTGCCCATGATTCATTCAATCCCTGCTTTTCACTGGGCTTTTATGAATGTCCCTCATTCCCACCATATCCCTCATTTTCACCACTGCTGAGCCAAAAAGGACCCTCAAACCCAGCAATAGTAATACTCCTAAAATTAAGCTGGTTAATTCAGAATAAATCAATAGTATTCCCTATTATTGCCATGACTTTCTTTGCATTCCAGAGGAGAAAAAATGGTTTCAAATTTTTCTAAACTCCTCCTACATAGCCACACCCACTATTAGAATTTTAAGTTAGGGAAAATGATAGAGACAAATTTCTGATATATGAGACCTTGAAATAGGAGAAAAAGGGATGAGCCACAAGAATTAGGGTGGCTGGCCATATGCTACTTAAAGGCAATTACATTGCTTCCAAAGCAAACAAAATCTTTACAGGACTTTCTAGCAGCACAAGGCATCAAGATAGGTTATAGCCACAAAACTAGCTAGACTCTTCAAAATTTGTAAAAATAAATATTGAACTACATCTAATAAAGAACACAAACTTAAATGAAGGATCTCTCACTATGATTAATGGTTACTACTTACTGTAATTAATAGGAGTTGATAGCTTTAATATTTTTCTGGGATCTGAATTATGTTTTTCTTTTTATAATGGATTACACGGCAATTCAAACTTGGCAGTCGGATCAAATGTGAAATTATGGATTAATTTGTGCTTTGCTTTAGAGATGCAGTTATTTGAAGAACATGTTTTGACATCCACATCCCCTTGAGAGATGATGGGAGAAGCTGGACTTGCAGCTCCCGGATTTCTCTGTATGTGAACCTCTCTCTGGTTTCAGCCTGAATTAAATATTGTGACACTAAAGGAATTATGGTTCATGCAATTCAGAAAGTGCCGATGAGCAAGGAGCTACCCAAGAATCTGTACGGGCAAGGCCTCACCCTGCAGCATGGAATAGAATTGCTTCCCTACAGAAATCAGTGTGCGCTATTCTGCGTTGGAGCTGTGTGTGTATTTTTACTGAATTCAGAATTTTTTAAATACAGTTTCCAGAGAGAAGTTTAAGATCATCAGGGAAATGTTTTCTTGATGTTTGCTCAGTGCATCAAATTTTCTCAGGAAAAGCTGTTTGCGGTAGCAGGCTCAGTTATAAAGAACGGCCTGCCAGAATTCCTTCAGAAAGAGGCATGTTTCAAAACGTGTGAAAAGAAGCTGAAGACATTCCTGGTTAAGAAAGCCTTTCTTGGACGGTGATCTGTATACGCACTATATAAATAGTCAATCTCGTGTTAGGATCTATTTTATTTACTTATTGAGTTTTGTATACTGTCATTTGGTAGAGCCATCATAATGGTTTACAAAAGTATATAAACTATTGTTTCTATAGTGAGTGCAAATGTCCAGTCTCAAAGTGTTTTTCTCACTGATCTGTATACACAGTCATGTCTTCTGCCTATTTTGTTTTATGCATGTTTTTATTGTAAGCCACATTGAATTTTATGATAATACAGCAAATAATGCTTTAAAATAAACAGTGAATATATCATTAACTTGCCTGGGAAGATACTTCTGACATTGTATAACATGGCGTATCTAATAACAAAAAGATTGAAACACCTGGGATACATGATCTACAAATTTTCAGATTTCCTGAAAATTTCTATTCTATGTTTAGGCTGCAACAGTTTCATATCTGTACATTTACCATATTGGGTGGTAGTATTCTGCCACTGGTCAGCTGGCAAAGTTAGCCAGAAATTTATATGCTTAACTTTGGGAGGAAATTCAGGGGTACAGATATCCCACTGAATGTACTCAATCATCTTAATGTTAGCTTTATCTGGCCAACTTTAGGGCTGCTCTACAGCACGACCAGAATTAGATAGATAAATTATCCAGCTAACGCTGAATGTTGGAGTTAGCCGAATAACTTAACTCTACTCTGATACCCCTCTATGGTATCCGGCTAAACTTTAGACAGATAACTCACAAATTATCTGGCTAAATGCCACTGAAAATAAATCCCACTATATTACATTATTTAACTATCTCTGGAAAGTAAGCATTCTTCCAGTTATTAAAAATTGGTTTTAAGACCAAGGACAGGAAGATAATTTCTTATTAGAAGCAGAAATATGTCTGCAACTGCAATAAATTTCCAAATAATTGAAATGAAAGTTGACATTGGTTATTAGTTATTCTTAATCCTTCCTTGAACTCCCCTCCATAATGTTCTTATATTGTAATAGAAATCTAACACATGAGACTCTGGATAGCCAAACTAATATTTATTAACTTCCCAAGAATTTATTTGAAGATTTTTTATCAATGCTCAGACAGCACTATAAGCAATAAAATAGAATATTTGAGTAATAGACAGGGACATCAAAATCCACAATGACTTGCTAAAAAAAACAAACAAAACACAAAAACAATCAATCCACACACCCCCCATTGCACAGAGATTCTATACAAATCTCAAAATCCTTGTTCTACTCTTCGGAAACTCCCAGTATTTGCTTTCTGCAGACACTGATAGAACCATGTCATGGCTTTATTAAAGATCAGTACAACTGCCTCCAATTTACATAGATCATTTATTCCCAATAAGTGGTCCATGGGCCACATCAGAGTCAGGAGGGAGGGAGGGCAAACTGTCCTGGAGTCTCCCAAAAGATCTAGGATACCCACCTGTCTGCTTATTTTTCAGTCACAATGTTGGCAGGCCCAGTGAGGTTAAAGTATAGCACATCCTTCAGGATACAGTATATATAGAGTATATTCATTCAGAAAAATACCTGCTTGATTAGAGCTGCAACACATGCTACACTGAAAGCTTCTTATACCCCTTATGCTTTCTATACTACAATTAATTGAGGGGGGGGGGGGAATTAACTTTCTTTTGATTACACACATACACACAGTATATAGCCATATACACAGACCTATACATACATATGAAAATTAAAACCCTGCCACGGAGCTCTCAGGGAGCAGGGCACAACAGGGGCAGATGATGCCAGACGGATACTTGGGCAGGGTTGGTAGGAATGGTTTAAGTTAAAGGAAGGGAGGTGGGTCTAGAAGCAAGGGAGTTGGGGGGTGGCCTATGACTGGCTGAGGAAGGGAGGGATTCAAAATGATTTAGTCAGCAGGCAGGCGTTCCCGTTCTCCTTGTGGCTCTGCGTGCTGCCCGGTGTTAACTTACCCTGCCATCTTCTTTTTCCCCTCGCATGCCATCCATTGTGGAATTGTCCTGCTGGTTTGGGCTCTTCGGTTACCGCAGGCAGCATCTAATGGAAAGTTTTTCTCTGCTTCAGAGGTCATTTGGGGGAACGCAGCTATGGTGAGCAGCAGCACAAAGGCAGCATCTTTCAGGCGTGCATCGGCAGTCGGAGATACCGCAGATCTCGAGAGAATCAGGGCTGCTTGGGGGGGGGTGGGGGGGGAGGGGGCTGGGGAGCTCGGCGGATGGCCTAGGGAGATGGCAGGAGCATGCAGTAGCCACCGGCAGAGTGGTTTCACATCAGCGGAAGGACTTGCAGGCGTGGTTTGCTGAACAGGAGATTAGGTGGGGGAGCTGGACCAGCGATCATCGGGGGAATTCCTGGGAGTGCTGGGATGATGTTTTTGGGTGGGTTTTTGTAACTTGGGGGGCAGCAGTTCCAAACCTGCAGTGTAGCAGGAGCAGGGGTAGCAGAGTGCAGTGATCCACGAGTGGTGAGCATGATGGATCTCTGGCGGCATGTTCATTAGGGCTTGGGTGGCTGTGCTCGACGGTGTGCAGCATCGATAAGAGTAGGAAATGGAGAGTGAGGGGTGGGGCTTTGGTGGGTGAGAAGTCATCATCCAGGTAGCTGCTCGGCATGGGCGGTGGCCATCTTTGTTGCTGGTGACCGAATAGGGTGGCAGCCATTTTGTTTGAGGGCAACTTTCTCCAAGTGGTGGCCATCATTAAGGGTACACTGATGAGGGGCAGGAACCATATATTTTGGGGGTGCACAGAACACAAGCAGCCACTGGGGTTTTGAGGTTTCCTGCATTTCTAGTAAGCAGCAGTCATCAGTGGGGGGACGACACACAATCCCTTAGCACAGGGCAGCACATTGTCCCTGGGATTTTCTCAAAATGTAGCTAAATACATATTGAAGTGAAATGTGGACATCTATGAAGGGCCAGCAAGCTGTAAGGTTTGGCATGGCTTATGGCATTTGAGGGGTTTGTATTGTATTTCAGGTGAAGCACCAATGTTTTTGGCTACCGGAGAGGCGGATCTCAAAGGACTTCCTGGCTGGGGCTGACCAAAACAATTTTGTAGTAATCTCCTTACATGCATGTCTGTTCTAACTGCTCATGTTTCTCCCTCCTTCCTGCAGTGGTAGTATAAGTTAATTGCAGCAGGAGATTTCAGATGGCACCCAAGAGGAGTTAGAATTCGATTGCTCCCAAGGGCTCCAAATTCCATTCGGGGGGGGGGGATGGGGGGAGGCAAGACTCGTGAATCATCTCCAAGTGCGGGGCCAACTCGCCTGGGAAAAGCACGGAGGGGGGCTGGGGGGGGGGATGGGGGGAGGCAAGACTCGTGAATCATCTCCAAGTGCGGGGCCAACTCGCCTGGGAAAAGCACGGAGGGGGGCTGGGGGGGGGGAAAGGCCATCGAACCCAAATTCCCCATGTGCCCCGTGCCATGCAGGGGTGGCACCTGGAACAGCCCACACCAGCAGAATCTAGATGATGATCTCATGGCAGAGCTTCGCCAGCAAACGGAGACACATGGCACAGACTGGCTGCGGCATCGCACGTCAGGAACAGCTGTGCCAGATGGGCCAGTGCTTCCTCTCTGGCCAGCGGCACAATATCGGCCGCCAAGGGCAGGTATAGGCAAGCAGGTAGCTGACCAAGGTAAGACGTTGGTCGATCCGAGTGACTCAGAATCCGATTCATCACCTGGCAGCAGGGGCGAGGAACTGGCTTTCGCCACTGTGATGCAGAACACTTTATAAAATCATTTAAGAAAAAGCAGGTAAAGCCGGTTCAGCTGCAACGGTTTGGGGGGCAGAGGCGGGGCATACAGCTTGCCACCAGAACTTGAATGCCCCTTCAGGGACTACCCTTGGGCAATCAGAAGCGGCTGGGCTTCGCAAATAAGAAGTATGAAGTGGGGTGAATTGCTTAGCTTACAGTGATGCAGAAAAAAAAAAAAATCAGAGAAAATCTGGAAACAGGAATTTATAGAGATTGTCTTTAACCAGGAGTGAGACTAAGACAGTAGCAAGAATGAAGCCAAAGAGAAGGAGGCTGGGGGCAAAGTTAAGGAAAAGAGGCCAAAAGTTTTGAAAAAAATTAATTGGGCAACAGCGTTTCATATATTTATGAGTGTCATAGTTGAGCCTGAGCAGGCTCCTTATTTGATATGGTATTTAGACAATCAAAGGCGCAGGCGAGAGGAGGGTGGGCATGGCTAAATTACAACATCAAGTTTTGGAGGAGCATGGCAGAGGATAGCGCTATCTCGTGGAGACACTGGGTGCTGGACCATTGGCTCGATGAGATGACAATGCATAGGGCACCCGGCTTGCACAGGCCAGGGTTCGATGCTGGTGGCTCCTGAGAGAGGTCGTTTCCGTCCAAGGGAGAGAGGCGAGACGTGTAGGCAAGCCAATGCAGGGCACTGCACATGGATTCACTGCAAATTCAAACATGTTTGCTCCTCTTGTGACAACTCAATGCTGTGCCGCAAGAGATTGTAGACAGAGGCCCTTCATCCCTGCACGGGGCACTGAAGGGTTTGGCGCCCACATCAGTCAGAATTGAGGCCATGAGACCATGGTTAGAGCGCTACCGCCTGCGAAGTGAAGCAGCTGAACTTACTGCAGGTTTCACCGTAGGGTTCACCCCCCCCCAAGCAGTTCTCACCCTATCTGTAACACAAAATCCTTATCTGACCACAAAGCAGAGGCAGTGAAAAAAATCTCATCTGAAATTGCCTTAAGTAAGGTGGAGGGCCCCTTTCAAGTTCCCCCTTTCCCTAATGTAGTTTTGTCTCCGCTTCAGAAGGTCCTAAAAAAGTAGGCTGGGAAGTTCAGGCTCATTCACAACCTGTCTTACCCGCCAGGGAGTTCCAGTGAATGACCTGATTGACCTGTAATTGCGCGCGGTCTCATACGCATCCCTTGACTCAGCCACATCTATTATCAGGGAGGTTGGTGACTGCGTCCAATTAGCAAAGGCTGCTAAGAGGGTCTTTTCTCTTGCTACCTGTCCATCCCATCTTTCACCTCCTTGGTTTTCAATTCAAAGGTCTTTTCTATTTTGACAGGTGCATCCTGATGGGCTCTTCGATCTCATGTGCATATTTTGAATTGCTCAGTTCCTTTCTGCATTGGGTGGTCGAGCAGAGATCGGGATCCACAAACATCGTATGGTACCTAGAGGATTTCCTTTTGGTGGGCAGGGACGTGCAGGAGTGTAGACACTTTCCAAGGCGTGGCGGCAGAGTTTGGAAAACCACTGGCCAATGAGAAAACAGAAGGGCCTTCCAGATCAATCATTTTCCTGGGCATAGAATTGGATGTGCAGACTCAGGTTTCCAGGTTGCCAAGGGAAAAGGTTCTGAAATTAAGTGAAGATATTCGGGACATGTGCAGGGCTAGGAAGGCGATAATGTGCAGTTTCAGTCCCTCATCAGTGTACTTAATTTTGCATCCCGGGTGATTCCGATGCGGAGGGTTTTTCTGTGCAGGTTGGCCTTAGCCACAGCAGGTGCAGGCGTGAAAGCACCATCGCATCAGAGTCATGAGGGCAATAAGACAGAACATGCAGATATGGGACCATTTCCTCTGAGACTTATTGGGGTGGCCTTTTGACAGGACCCTCCCAGGGGAAGCAGCGAATTAGAACTATTCACCTTGCTACGATAGATAGGATGTTTAGTGTATTAGTTCATTCTGTAATTTGTATTTGTTCTTTGTTTGTTCGATCATTAATCTATCCACAAACTTCATTCGAATCCTAAATTGTCTCTGTGAATTTTTAGGGGGATAAAGGAAAAGGCGGGTGGGAGGAGTGGGATGAAGGAGGAGTGATAAGAGGGGGGGGGGGGGGGGGAACGAGTAAACAGGGCTGAAGGCCTAACCCCTGCCCATACTGAGCATTCAGTAGTAGGATAAACCTGCAAGAAAAAATGTAGAATTTAAATTTATCCTTCCCTATATTTAAACAAGCTTCCCATAAAATCTTAGTTATAAATAAAACCTAGTTATAAAAGATCTCTCAGCAATGGGATTTCTATTCAAGATGGAATAAAATACCACACACCAATTAATATGCATGTCAGTTACAGTGTATCTTCATATTTATTCTGTGGGATGCTCCCTGAATTGAGTAAAAAGGTACATTATGAACCCTGCTGCCATCAGGGATGTCAGTGATGACTGTGCCAGCGATACCGCAGGTGCTTCTGCCTAACACTTGGCTTTTCCATTTTAACAGCATGATCTCACAAGGAGCCCTCATATTTATTCAATTTTAGCACCACTTTCTAGTATTAAAGCCAAATGGGTGTTCATATTTTGTTAACTGTTCTATTAGTTCATTATATGATAGAAAGATGCTCGTAAATGAGAGAGACTCTTTCTAGATTTATACCCACAGCACCAACGTCCTCCATGTCCTACTTTTTCCCTTTATTTTCAAAGGTCACAGCAGTCAGCTTTCTGGGTTTGTCCTGAAACGGTGCCCAGGAATTAAGATCTGTGCTTGCCGTGATTATAGGAACCTTCCAATATCAGGTTTACTCCCCCAAAATCCCATATGCCACCATGTAAACCAGACCTGATTAATTGTTGGAATACAGACTCCTATACATAATCCATAAATGGAAAGGGGTTTCTGTATGAGACTGGCCAATTTAGTAAAAGCCACATGTCCAATTATTTTGAATATTTCATTGCAAATCTCCTTACAAGAATATTCATAGTTCTTGATGATATATGGTCAAATTCTCATTCTCCTGTAGCCATACACTGTAACAGGACTATCCATAACAGAAGCCACTAAACCTTCAACTTGCCTTTTTTGCTCCAAGGCCTGTACCCTCAAAGGTTAAAAAAAAAAGAATACTAATTTAGTTTTACCCAATTTTTAATACCCAATTTCATATCATGTAAAAACATTAAATATCAATATAAAATATCTATAAACAAACAATAGCAGCAGTATTACCCTACATTAAAAAACTGAAATGCACATCAAACAGATAACTGTGTCCATAACGAAACCTGACTCAAAACAATTGCTGAATGAAAATCACATTTATGTTAAAAGTCCCCAGCAAAAAGCCAAGTTTTCAATTCCTTCCTGAAGCCGCAAATCGATTCATGCACAAACAATAACTCAAAAAAACTAATGGAAATAATTGAAGCAGATATCCATTCAGATGTAAGGTATTAAGTCATAAAATGTTCAGACACCTTAGGTTTTAATGATTAATCCCCCAAATTTACATATGCTTCTCTAAATGCATTTTTGCTGCATTAAAAGGTGTCCTAAAGCTATCACATGAGTTTCCTTGGTCTCATCTTACTTAAGCTTACTTCAAAAGGAGGGGAGGAAGGTTACATGCAACTCATCCTGCTGTCTACGGAGAACACTTGTTATAGGTAAGCAATTGGGTTTTCTCCAAGGACAAGGATGAGTGAGTCATAACTAAATTTTCAGTTTCCACTGGTAACAGTTACCTTCTAACACAAAAGGGAGAAATAAAAATAACTGCCAATGGGTGAACCATTTTTGTAAGGTTTTTTTGTTTTGTTTTTTTTACACACACAGAGACAATAACCTAAAATTGTAAGAATGAGCCCTGGGATGCCCCAGAAAGCAAATGATGTAATAAAGCACACTGGACAGAGCACAAAGTTTAAACTGTAGTTGTGTGCACATTTTTTGCAGCTATAAGATGATCAAAATCAAACTTAAGATGGAAGAATCATGTGTGACCAGGTGGAAGCTTTTGAAAGCAGAGCAGGTTTTGCTATTGGATGAGGAAAGCTCCAAGATAATTTTGCCCCTCTATAGGGCTCTCATTTTAATGCATGAGGAGAAAACCTTTGATGCCCCTAATTATGCAATGGAATGAGGATCTCCAGTTTATTCTTGGGGTGGAGGATTGGAAATGAATTTGGATAACTACGCATAAAGTTTCAATAGGTGGTAGATGTGTGGAGCTTATTTACAAGCTCATGCACAGGACATATAAATATCCTCTCTATTTTGCTAATTTTTCAGCATGGGAAGAAGGTTCTTACCTACATGTTTATTCCAATAAGTTATAACAAAAATGGAAGACCAAAGATAGAGCTTAAAATCCCAGTTATCTTGGCCCTATGGATCAACCTTCTCCCAGAAATGTGTGTCTTGGGTTTATGGAGGGATGTCACCCTTAAGCACTTACAAACACAAGTTATATAACTGCCTTGTACATGCTACCCATTTTAATATAGTGCCAAATGAAGTCTGTCCCCTTGATTTCTCACTGGCACAGATACATGAGATCGCACTGATCAAGAAATTGACTTGAATGTTGAATAAAAAGATGGCTATATAACACATTGGGGATAAATATTGGGAACATATGAGGAAAGACTAAAGAGGTTAGGACTTTTCAGCTTGGAGAAGAGACTGTTGAGGGAGGATATGATAGAGGTGTTTAAAATCATGAGAGGTCTAGAACGGGTAGATGTGAATCGGTTATTTACTCTTTCGGATAATAGAAAGACTAGGGGGCACTCCATGAAGTTAGCATGGGGCACATTTAAAACTAATCGGAGAAAGTTCTTTTTCACTCAATGCACAATTAAACTCTGGAATTTGCTGCCAGAGGATGTGGTTAGTGCAGTTAGTATAGCTGTGTTTAAAAAAAAAAAAAGTGGATAAGTTCTTGGAGAAGTCCATTACCTGCTATTAAGTTAGCAGTGGCTATTTTCTAAGTTATTACCAGCAACAGTAACATGGAATAGACTTAGTTTTTGGGTACTTGCCAGGTTCTTATGGCCTGGATTGGCCACTGTTGGAAACAGGATGCTGGGCTTGATGGACCCTTGGTCTGACCCAATATGGCATGTTCTTATGTTCTTAACATGTGGATGACCGCTCTCCTATCCATACTGGAGTTTGAAGTCCCTTTCCAGGACTTCTAAATGATACTTAGTAAAAAAAAAAAAAAAAAACCTAACAAACACTATCTCCAATTTTGTCTCTTTCGCACGCAACAGATATGGCTTATCAGTTTTCTCTCAAAAATGGAACAGCTTGCATATGATCTGATATTATTGCTCTATGATACTACCATTGCATTTACTTTTTTTTTTTTTTTAATTTAATATGTTATATTTTCTTGTGAGTCTGTTAAAGCATTTATAAAAAAAAAAAAGTTACTGTTGCAGCAAGGAGTTTTGTGCACAACAAAATGCATACAGGTTAGAACCCTCGCATGCAAATCCCATGCTAATGTTGGCATTAGCCATTACCCCTCAAGGATAGAGGTGCGCTGGCTCACCTCATTTCCTTAGCATGGTAGACTTAACTCAAGGCAGACACAAGCTTCCAGGAATAATGTTAGTCTATGGGTGAAACCTGGAGTTCCAGTGCCGGGCAGTATCAGGATTTAGGTGCACAAAAATTGCTTTCTGCGCTAAAAGTATTTTTTATGCACATAAGTCATTTTTTGCACAGATAATGGTGTGTGTATAAATATTTTTATGCATGCTAAACTTTTATGCTATGCACATTTTCAGAGTTGTACACTTTTTTTTTTTTAAACATGTGTTAAGAAACTGTGCCCTGAATTTGAGCCCAGTTTTAACCCCCACCTTATTATACCAGCCCAAAAGGACAGACTGATCAAATCAGAGTCAATATCTAAATAATAGGATGTGAATATCACAGCCTTGTGGTTCTTAGAGAAGCAGATCGCAGATAGGCAACAAACACTGCCATGGCTCTGATACTATCACTCGTGACATGCCCATCCTGCTTGGGCATAACAGGGGATTCAATCTGCTATTCAATTAGAAAGGTTTCATTTGGCTACAGTGAGCACAGGCTTGTTTGGGTCAAAACAAACAAACAAAAAGCTAGGAGAATTTTCTAATAGTTTTTTCTTCTTCAGACAGAAGCAAGAGCTCTCTTGCAATCCAAATTGTGTAAGGCTTGTTCACCTCTAAGTGTAATACTCTCCCTACCTTGCTCTGTATGCCTGTCACCGCCAGAGCACTGGTGATTAATTGCTGCAGATCTCAACATGGCTGCTTTAATCTGCATTTTTTTTATTCAATGCATAATTAAGCTCTGGAATTCTTTGCCAGAGGACAATGTGAAAGCTGTTAGCATATCTGGGTTTTAAAAAAAAAAAGCTTTGGACAAGTTCCTGGAGAACAAATCCATAAACTATTAAGGTGGAATTGGGGAAATCCACTGCAAATCCCTGGGATAAGCAGCATGCAATCTATTGACCTTTGGGATTCTGCCAGGTATTTATGACCTGTATTGGCCACTGGACTTGATGGACTGAGCCAGTATGGAAAATGTTATGTTCTTACATATTGCAGCATGTTTCAGGGCACCTAAGACAATGGAAGAAGGGAAAGTGGAGGAGAAAGTGAAAGACAGCAGACTCCGGTGCAGGTTTTGCAACAGAATTTTGTTTCAGGTTCCTTGCTTGGATGAGCAGCTGACGTTTGGCAGAAAGTTGAACCAGGCTGTCTTTTGTCTGCAGTGGGAGAGATCTACTAGACTCTACAAGACCTCTTGATTTGGGGTTTCTTCCCAGCTTGAGCAGGTAAACAAAAGGAAAGCAGACAGACAGTATAGGGCAACTGCAAAAGAAGAGCCGTGTTCCTGTGCCGAGGCCGTTTGCTGAATCTCCCACCAGCAAGAATAAAGCTTCTAGGATCCAGTAAGGGAAGTGCGAGTATTATCTGCTTCAGATGCATGGGAATAAACTATCACAGGGCCCTGTGCTAATTTCTGAGTATTGCTTTCTCTCATTATGTAAAAGAAAGCTAAGCGATACAAGGCCTAATGATTAGCATAATAATATACTCCCGGAAGGGATATAGCAAGCTTGCTAGTAATTCTAAAGTATACTGGGTACTAGTAAGCATAAAGATATACAAAGTCCATGGGTAATTATTTCAAGTGAAGAGCATTGCTTTTAAACTGTCTTGTTCATGATTGCTGGTGTTTATCTCTGTGGTTAACTTTTTTTTTTTCTTCTCTATGCATCGCTTTGAAAGCAGTTTGCTCTTACATTAATAAAAACAGAATGACTTATTTCAGGGTGATTGCTTGCAGTTCCCCTCAGCAGTCTGTTCACAGAGAGGGAATCCAGTAATTCACAGGACACTCCCCTTGGGATGGGGCTACATAAGCATGGGTCCTGGGAAAAAAAATGTTGGCAGAACAACTGGCTGATTAAAGTGAAAGTCAGATCCTAAGTACTTGCCTAAAATAGTATAAGTACATATTACCACTCTGTCATAACAAACTCCTGCATAATGTGGATAAGTCATAGGGCCTGAAGCTCACTCACTCTGTATGCTGAAGTGACCACTAGGAAAAACAAGACCTTGTAGGTCAGAATCCTGAAGCTTGAAAAGGGTTTTCATCAGCTGGGTAAGTACCACATTGAGGTACCAAGATACTGTGGGTGGTTTGATGGGAGACTTCAAAGCAAGCCCCACATAAATCTAACATCTAGGAACTACACAAAGTTATTTTTTGGTAAAGCCCCAGCTGCACTCAGGTGAAGCCAGAGTTGGTCTTCAGACTAAACTCTGAGATGGAGAAGGTATTTAAAGCAGTTTCTGGTGTAGATGTGGGATTCAGAAAACCTCTGGCACTAAAATCCAGATCATTTCCTGGTGTGATTCTTCGTAGAAGAAAGGAGGACCAAAGACACTCTCCCAGACACTAAGGGAGTGGACTCATTTACATTCATCATCCAAGCCATGAAAGCCAGCGACTGGATGCTGGCACAGAATGCCTAAAACTATGGTGCCAAAAGAGGGGCCTGATCAGAGTTATGCCAAAGAAGCCAAGAAAACATGCGTGCGTGTGTGTGTATGGTGGGGGGAAACAGACTTAAAAGAACTAAAGTGGCAACTGAGGGAGCCCCAAACACATTTTAAACACTTCCTGAAATGTATTCAAAGGGAAAAATAAGCTAATTCAGCCAGAAAAACCTCAAGAGATCTCATGTTTGATCTGCAGAGCAGACAAATAATATGGTGACTGCACTCATGCTCAAAGCTTCTCCATATCAGTGCCGTAAGGAGACGCCGCTCATTTATGTGGCCCATTCATTCTGCTTGGAGAACCTTTCAGCCTCAACTCATGACCTCCAATTGTAACATTTTGTATCCAATGAAAAATGCTCGCCTCACGTGCACTGCTTAGAGAGCTCTGAATGTTCTCTAGGATTTACCACATTTAGGTCTTTTACATTCCAGAGAAAGCAAACCTGAGAAGGAAACTGCACTGCCACTACTCACCATCAGAGGGCACTGCTGTACTACAAAAGACAACTTGTTGGTTCTGCCATGCTGGGAGTCTCTGGTGTACCTAGAGAAGCAGAACACAAAGCAGCACAATAAATAAAAGACAGGCATATCTAGAGACAATGCAGAGATTCCCTCTTCCCTCACAGTCTGACTTCCCACAGGAGAGAGAGACTACAGCTCTGAATGCCAGCCCATATTTAAATTCTGTACATTGTTTTGGCAACACATGTAAAATTGTCATGCCAATAAAGTTATCTGAATCCATATCAGCTGGAGCTGTAGCCTGGCCATTGGCTCTTGGCATAAGCATTCAAGTTTAACAAAAATAATCCTCACATATTCCCCTCTCTTTCCTCTGCAAAACAAATAGATTTTATTTGTTCAGTTTCCACTGTCTCTAAAGTGCTGTGCACTTTTTTTTTTTTTTTTTTTTTTAAACAGATAAGAAAAGCTAAAGAGAATGTAAGTGTTTACTTTGGGTTAGTGGTCCTGAGAAATTCGAGCTCTGTCTGTTGCATTCCAAGAAGCCCTGTTCCCAAACTCCATCACTACCTCCTACTATACTACATGCAACATTCCCAGGGTGGCTGCCCGAAACCTCCACAGTGCAGCCCCCGACCCCGCAAATGTCACAGTCTGAAGTGAAAGGATGGAGGGGAAAGAAACGATACAATGTGATGACAGAAAGAGGAGAAGATACTGCAGAAAGGAATGAAGGGTAAAGGAAAGGTAATGAAAGGAACAGCGATCATTTCTCAGCAGCAACACAGTGTATGCAGAGGACTGGGTCCCAAGCTCCTGATGTTTCCAGTGTTTTGTTTTTGCCATTTCCTGCAGAACAGACAGGCGTTTCTGTCCCAGAGCCAAAGGCTGGCGAGACAGGATGAACAGAGCAGGTTTCTCCCAGCACACAAGCAAAACTGCACCGCGTGAGCACTGAAGGTTAATGCTATATAAAGAGCAAGCACTAGAAAATGTTTCTAAAAAAGGGTCTTATGCTGGGATCTATAGGTAACTCACAGAGATATTAACTTATGAAACACAGCAACATCTTCTGGGTGTAAAATGATCACAAAGTTTCAGGACAGTAACAGTGTACCAGTACCTCACTCCTAACAGAGCCTCAAAGCAAGACAGCAGACTCCACTGCTTCCCCTGCATATGGAACCCCCTGAACTCTCCTGAGAGGGTCCTCCATCCGAGGAAAGGCTGCGCTGAACTAGCTCCCAACTGCTATACTCCTCAAATCTTATGGAAAAAAATACCCCCCCCCCCCCCCCCCCCATGACCAGCCTGAGAATACAGAGGTTTCCTGATCAAAGCTGCCAAAGAGAAGACCTAGGTTTATTTTAAGACTGGAGCTTGGGAAAAGGTCTACAAACTTGGGGTAAGGTAATACAGAAACACAAAGCCTGAGCAAAAGAGCACTGCTAGAAGTACGTCTATAACAAGCTACATCCGAAATTAGCTAGCCCTGAAATCAATGCTCTATGAATGAGGAACTCTTAGGGGAATAAGTGAGCAGGTGGTGTACGGAAAACCTACTCAGAGACTTGTCCAATGTTTTCAAAAGGATTAATCAGTAAGGAAAACAGAAAATGTAGATGAACTATTTGCATATATATAGACAAGGTCCCATAAAGATTTCGGCTAATCAGGAATTAGGCAAAACAGGGAACAGAATGCTTCCTGCAACCAGGGCTGGAGCTTTTTGCACCACCTTCAGAGGGCATTTGTGAAGCTGGAAGTATCCATGGACTTGACCTCACCGTGAATAGCATGAATGCTCATACATGTGAACATCACAGCCCACAGTTTTCTGTTCACAAGTCCTCCTCTCGTACATTAGGAGTGAATGACTGCAGCAATCCATCATTTAGCACTGAAGATCCAGATGCCTGCACCTCTGACTGCTCCTTCTGTGAAGTGTTGGCCTTTGTGTTTAACCTGCTCGTGGTGGCATACAAGCAGCATGGCAACGTAATGGAGGAGCAGCATAGTGGTTAGAGCAGCAGGCTACGACCCAGAGAAACCAGGGTTCAAAACCCACTGTCACTCCTTGTGACCTTGGGCAAGTCACTTCACCCTCCGTTGCCTCAGGTACAAAATTAGATTGCAAGCTCTGTGGGGATAGGGAAATACCTACAGTATCTGAATGCGCACTTTGAAATGCCAAAAAGCGGAATACAAAAATCTAAATAATATGTCTGCCATGGATAAACAAGAGGTTTTTTTTCCAACAGTGTTCAGCGTGGCCAGATTCAGACGACCACCCACTCTGAGGAGGCCAGCCTCATCTATGAAAGGAGGATATCTTTGGGCATGTTTTCCCTCTTGGTGACGCATTTGATTTCATTAGCATAAACTTCTTGTTGTACACAATGCAGGAGGGCATTTTCTAATGTGAGAGCTCTTCAACCATATGTGACTTCGTGCAGGGATGCCAGTGGGGTACCATCTGGGGTCTGATGGAGAGAGCACAATATGGATGAGGTGTGCCGTAGCTCGTCTCAGAGTTCATTTCGGTAAACGTTTACATTGCCATTTTCCCAACCTGCCTTCTAGAATGATGTTAGTAGCAAGAGTGGTCACCTATGGATGGATTTGTGTGTCTGATTCAGGGCTCACAAGCTTCAAACAGAAACTTCCAGTTAGGAATCCATTCTTGCCCTTTATAAGGAACTCAGGACCAGGTGGCAATATTGTCTGCTCCAGGTAAACTCCTAGGACTGATCTTGTGGAATGATCTGCGGGGTTCTAATCAGTGGGCATATGCTAGCACTGGTCTGCTCTCGATTTCCTAATACACTCAACCCTGTTGCTTACATGTAGGTAGGACTTTCTGGTTTGGTTGTCTATGTAGTCCAGCACTAACTTGCTGTCAAGTATAGAGCTTGACCATGTCTGGCTGAATGTCTATTTTATTTTATTTATTTTTAAAAATTTTAATGCTTTACAGATATCAAGTTAAATGCCTTGGCAATATAGGCCTGTATCAAACATCAATATGAATTCTTAATTTTATATAAACTTCTTATAAAAAGAAATATCGCTCATTAGAATTCTTTTAACTTCGTCAAGATAAACATATATTCTACCTATATCATTACTCATATACAAGTGAGGAGAGCCAAGATTTATTTAGAGCAATATCACAAACACATTGCTACAAAGAACAAAAAAGAAAAGGAGAGTAGGCAGTTATTTCATTTTAGCCGCTTATTGTTGATCTTGTCCTGTGTCAGGAGTCCACTGATGTGACTGAACAAAATTTTCCAACTGTTCAGGAACAAAAAAAAAATGTATCTGTTTCCTCCGGTTCTCAATACGCATTTACACGGAAATCTCAATGTTATCTGTGCTCCATGTTGTCTAGTTTGGGGTATTACACTGAGAAATCTTTTCCTTTGAGTTTCTTTTGAGACATCCGGATATATCCAGATTTTCTGGTTTAAATAGGGCGATGAACGTTTTTGAAGAAACTTAAATAATGACATCTCTATCGAGAGATAGCAAAAAGAACAATTCAAATGTTATTTAAAGGATGTCTTAATGATACCAGAAGACGAACAGCCAAAGATTATTAAAGCTTACTTTGTGTCAGGATTAAAAGAGGGAAATGGTAATCAGAAGAGAACCAGTGAAAGCACCCTGAATATCACAGACTTTCTAGAAACCCCACAAGAAGAACAGGTGGAGGGGAGAGGAACACTTCTTGTTAAATTTTTTGCTATCTCTCGATAGAGATGTCTATTTCATTCTGTATCAGCTTCACTATCTTCACTGCCAACACTGCTTCACACAATTCAAGTCATGGTATGGTGTGGTTAGGCTAAGAAGCTAATTTAGCCTTAAGGAGGATAAACCCTATGTGAGATCTGCCTTTTGCATCTGTCTTTACATAGGCCACAGCGACTATAATGTTTACGGAAGCATCTGAAAAGACACAAAGTTATTTGTAATGAGATACAGAGAGATTTGGAGGTATACATAGATGATATTTGGAGCTGCTTGAGATCTCGGAGAGAATTATTTCACATTTCCCATTCTCATTTCTTCTCCAGTGGCAGTGGCACATCCCACTCCTTTGTTTCTGATGAGAATTCTCTTAATAGCAACGTCTCTTCTATGGTGACTGGAGTAATAAACCCAAGTGGATCATAACAAGCTGTTGACTGTGGACAGAATACCATGGCAGATGTATGGGTTTCTTCTTGCTTGAGACTTGGAACATGATAGTGCCTTTTTTCAGGTTCCAACTTAGTCCACAACTACACTGGAGTGGTGGTGTGTTAACTCCTAGATCCAAGTTCTTATGTCTTCTGCATGGTCTTCTGAAGGAAATGCTTTCATTAACTAGGCATTATTGGAGGCTATTTTATTCAGCCTCTGCTTAAATTGACTGTTCTCTTTAACAAGTCACTAGCAGCTTCTTCTGTAGGCATGGACTTTAATCCATCATCCACACAAAAGTGCCTTTCCACAAATTGTCTGCCATCTGAGCCATATGCCTCCTGTCCTCCTTGTGCTGTCCTGAGTCCATAGGTAGCCACTTCAGGTGATGGACTATTGCTGAAGACATACACATGTATTCTGTAAATCTTGTTGCTGTCTTGGTACCACAGGAATCCTAGATAGTTTCTAAAGTCTTCATGGACAATAAAAGAGTAGAACATCTGATAGATGTCAGCTATGATAGCAATGGGCTCTTTCTGAAACAAACCAAGACACCCAAGAGATTAAGTCAGGCCCAGTGAGGAGAAAATTGTTGAGAGTCCTTGAGATAAGTGTTAGAATCAAATACTAAGGATATTCAATCATTTTTCCTGAATTAGGCAATTTCAACAAAATTGCCTAATTTGGAATGGTTTGGGAGAACCGAAAAACGATTTAATTTTTTCCGAAATTTCAGAAAAAATTCATTTTCGGATTAGTGCCTGCTAACTCCTGTTAGCAGGCACTGACTCTGCCACGTTAGTGCGCACTACCCCGAAAATTGGGGCTCCCAAAAACAAAAAAAACCCCACCGACTGAACTCCTGCAGGGGGGGGGGATTGGCCGAAACAAAGCCAGACACGAAATTCTAACCAGAAGCACATCTCTATCAAATACAACTCTGATCTGACCTGGTTTCTGAGCATGGTATATACCAAAGATAGACAGACACCAGCACTCTTCACCTTCCTTCAGAGGTGGAGCTGTCTCCACGTGACCATTATTGAACATGTCCTTCAAAAAAGTCACAAAGTGATCCCTGATCTCCTTTCCAGGGTTTGATGCAGTGAGACAAGCCCTGAGAGGGCCTTGTTCTTTACTGGTGGGAAGTATGTCTAAAATGTCATCTGACGCAAACTTGAAACACTGATCATTTCTTGTCACTGCTTGATCTTGGATGAACCTGGAGAAAGCTAAATGCAGGAAAGACAACATTATTCTCTACTTTATATTCAAAGCCTAGGGAAACCATTTTTCCAGCAGGCTATGTGGCACTTTTGCACAACTGGCTTCATTCCACAAGCAGTGTCCAGAGAGTTAAGGCCTTAGAGATTTGCTCTTAGAACTGGAAACGGCCAAGGCTGATCCATACCTCAAAGTTCTTGTAACTTATGATTGTCTGTGAGATTCTTGGGAAGTTCTCAATTGTTCATCAAAGTGTATCTTCATTCACTTCAGGACTGCCATAGTACAATTCAATTCTTCTCCACATTGTTGCCAGGTCTGCTGAGGAATGGTCCATGGGCACTGACCTTAGTCTCTTCTCATGTTCTGAGGACCCACCCCCAAGCCTTCCACTAACAAGTCTACTTCTTCGCTTGCAGTAACATTTAGGTCTTTGACACATTTGAACATAGATTTCTATGCTATGTAGCTCTCAGGATGGTCGCATAACTTAGTGAGCCTTGAACTGACAAGCTCATGATGGGCCATGTATTCAGCCAGATTTGATCTGATACTTCAATTTTCAGGTGACGATGTGCTTTTGAGATGCTGTGCGACATGTCACTGGATTTCTCTCACTGTGTCAGTTCTAGGCAATGAGGTAGCGTGAGGTTGATCTGCCTGCATAAGGTTCTTGTGGAGAACATGCAGCGTATGTTCTTACTGAGGAGACTCTCCCAGCCAAATCTGGAAACCACATCCTATAGGATGCTGTGTTGTAGGTCTGAAACAAAGTGTCTCCTTGCACACGTGCACCTGAATTGTGAGCCAGTAGTAGTCATCCGTAAGCACATGAGCATGTGAATCACTGTAGTGATCAACATCTATGGTAGGCTGTGCGTAGAGTTGACTTCTGTTAGGTGCAGAGTGTTTCCAAGACAGGTTGATTTGCCTTAGCATCCATTATCTTTCCTGGTGGATTGTGTGACACTACATTGCCATGTTCAGAGGAGAGTGCTAGGACAGTCTCTAGTATGCTGAACAGGATCCTCAAAGAACTTGACCAATCTTCATCTCCCCACTTTCTTGCCCTGCATCAGCTTCAAGGCTCTTTGCTTGGGCTTCTGCAGCAGCGGCTTTCTTCTCTTAATGCAACATGGCTAGTTCTGCATCCACTTCAGCCTTCATGCATGGGGCTGCTGCTGTGCAACAATAGTGGCTTTCTGCTGTTCTGCCTCCAGCTCAGCTTTCTTGCAGGCGGCAGCAGGAGCTGCTATTCATACCTCTTAGTTTCTGGCTCTAGCTAACTTTAAAGCAGCCTCTTGTTTACTGAGGGAAGCTTGTGCCCGTACAGTTTCTGCTTCTGTGCGTGTCCTGCCAGTGGCTGCACCTACTGAGGATAGGTTTGAGCGGACTGATTTCAGTGATCTTCAAGCCTGGCAGAGAGTTTGGGAAAAGCTGGAATACTGGGACGCAGTTTCCTTTTAAGTTTGCAATTTCTTGTTGAGCTTGTGCGACAGTGCTTTGCACTAGATTATCAGGTTCTAGATCAATGCTCCTGCAGATCTCTTTCAACACTCTTCTATATTCATTCTCATAAGAAATGCAAGATATCTGTTTGCCAGCATTTGAGAACATTTGTAACTGCATTTGAGTTGGTTTAAAGCTTGTTGAATTTCTTCCATACCAGAAGTGCAAATAAGCTTGTGTGTGTGTGTCAGACTGCAACTGTTCCCACATTCTGATATTTTTAATTTTAACGTAATTTTTTTTGTCCTTTTCAAATTTCTCTAGTGCTTTTGCTGTTAAATACGAGGGTAAGTCAGTAAGTAAGTCACAAATCTCTCTACTAAGGTAATAAAACATATCTGTAATGTTGTCATATTCCATAGATGGCAGCACCTTAGAAGTGCTTATGTACATAAATAGTTATTTAAACTGTGCATGCGCAGGGGCTGTGTACACAAGGAAAATGGCTGCCGTGTTGACGGATTGTATGGTCGAAGAACAACGTGCTGTTGTCTGATTTTTATGGGCTAAGGGCTTAGTGGCAAAAGACATTCATAAAGAAATGTATCCAGTATATGGAGAGAAATGTCTCTCGCGTAAAGCAATTTATAATTGGACCGATAAATTTGCACAAGGACGTGCCAACGTGAACGACGAAACGAGACCTGGTTGACCTGTAGAAATTGCGACAGAGGCAACTGTGAAGCAGGTTGAAGAGATGGTTTGCGCTAACCAGAGGGTAACAATTGACGAAGTTGCCAAAGAAATTGGGTGTTCTCACGGATTAGCATATTCCTTAGTGCACGATGCATTGAACTTTCGCAAAGTCTGTGCAAGATGGGTTCCCAAACAGCTGACCGAAGACAATAAGAACAACCGGATGGGTGTCTGTTTGGAAAATCTCTGCCGTTATGCAAACGAAGGTGAATCAATGATGGCACGTATTGTTACTGGTGACGAGTCGTGGGTGCACCACTATCAACCAGAAGCAAAACGCAATTCCATGCAGTGGAAGCATCCATTATCACCAACACAGAGAAAGTTCAAGCTTGTGCCTTCTGCAGGAAAGGTGATGTTGACTGTGTTTTGGGACCAGGATGGGATACTCTTAACCAGTTTTCAGAAGCGTGGTGAATCTGTTAATTCGGCTTCCTACTGTGCTACTCTATTAAAGCTTAAAGGAGCTATTCGTAGAAAATGCCCAGATCTGGAAAAAAAGAGGAGTGCTGATTCTTCACGATAATGCCAGACCACACACTTCGAATAAGACTCTTCAGACAATTGCGAACCTGCACTGGGAAGTTCTTGAACATCCACCATACAGTCCGGATTTGGCACCCAGCGATTTTCACTTGTTTGGCAAACTGAAAAGCCATCTCGGTGGTAAACATTTCACCAGCGATGAAGAAGTGGAACAAGAGGTGAAGCACTGGTTACGATGCCAGCCAAAAGACTTTTACGCAGAAGGTTTTGATGGACTTTTCAAGCGCTGGGACAAATGTATAAATGTTCGCGGCAATTACGTTGAAAAGTAGTTGGTTTTTCCAGAAAAACTGTTTTGTGACTATATTCTGTATATTTCACAGTAAATAATTCATCTTTTGCATTTAAATAAATTTCATGAATATTAATCCCATGTATGTTTGTGACTTACTGACTTACCCTCGTACATGCTTTCATTTACAGGCAGCAGCTGCGACAACTGACAGGGTAGTCTTATTTGCATTTCCATTGAGCAGGTTTTCTATTGGACCAGAACCTTCCATACTTTAAGGTAAATGATAAATTGTGGCAGCATCAGACTAGAGTCAGCCCTGTTCTTCAAGCTACTGCTGTATTCACAGATGGAAGGGGGGATATGAAAGGGCTCCAAGGCGGAGCAGTTCATTTGCGCAGCAGAAATATTTTTTGGATACAAGCAAGCAGTAAAACAGTATGTTTTACTTTATTCTGAAGATAAGTCTAAAGCTAGATCTTCAGAATGCCCTCAAATAGTAACTCCCTTAATCGTTTATGCTCTTTTCACTGTTCTGCCCTCAGCTCTCAACTCCCTAGCTTGGGAGCCTATGCAGAAAGTTAAATTTCTTTCTTTTTTAGCTTCCAAAAGTCAGAGAGAGCTCTGATCTTAGTACCAAAACATGTATTGAATGACAAACAGTGTGACACTCACTGTGAATGGTATGTTATTGAAGACAGCTGCTCAGACAGCAGACCTGGTACAGTTGTGACAAGAAACTGAGCTCCGTCATAGGCACATAATAACAGCCTTAGAGGAAGCTGTAACCACCAGTAAATAGCAGAAACCAGAGGGTGGAAAATAGATACACAAGGAAGGTGAAAGAGTGATGCTTCTAAAAGCCTGCAGAGGATTCAGAAGCTGGTCAAAAACCAGTTCTAAACAACTTTCACCAGGAAGTAAGGTCTCCCAGGGATTCCAAGGGGCAAAAGACCAATGAGAAGCAAAAGAATAGAGGGGGAAACAGGAACAAATCCAATCAGCAGCTCAGCAACATTTAAACCACCACCAGTCAGGAAAGGGAGTACTACACATGCAGAAACACTAAGCAATATCAAAGTTGATCCAGGTGGCAATATAATAAAGAAATATATATGCATATAACATTTAAATATACTGCAAAGGCAGAACAATTGCCAAATCCACGATTTCAAACACCAAGTGACAAATTCTAAAAAATATGATTTACATACCAAATCTCATAAGTTACAATATTGTGTTTTTTGGTTTTGTTTTTTTTTTAATATTGCATCTCTTTAAAAAAATACATAGCATGTACCAATCACCTGAGAAGGTTGCAGCATCTACAAGGGAATGCTTTTGGAGTAAGAGGTGGGTAAGGTGTGGTAATCCAATTCCAGCCATCACCTCCTCGCTGCTACTCTTTTCCAGGGCTCGTTACATCAGCTGCCTTGCAGCAAAACCCGAAGCCTGCAGAGTAGGGATCCCCAATTTTCCACTGCAAGCCTTGTTCAAATGAAGCCATGTAGCGGGCAGGCTGGATCACTGCTGCCTGAGCCCATCCCCTTTTCCATTACCTGCCATGCCACACTGCCTGCCTCCTCCAGTCCCTTACGCCCCTCATTCACCCACCTCTTTAGTTTATTGCCCTCTCCTCTGGACCATTATCCATTCCACCTGCATTTTTCCCCTACTCTATCACATCTTTTTCCCCTATCCCTCCCTCAAGTTCATTCTGCTTATTTTTATCTGCCTAATACCGAAACTCAAGTCTTCATTCCAGAATCTGGCTCCTCTTCTACTGCAATGGTCCTGCTATTCCAGATCTCCATTCTCTCTTCTGCTCTCCTTTCCCTTTTATAAATTCCTCCTCTGCTGCTGCTACTCCTTTTCCCTGCATTCTCTCTCATCTCCTTTTCCTAAATGCCTCTTCTCTGCTGCTCTCTACCCTCTTGTCCCTACTTTCCTGCTGCTGCCCCTTTCTCTTCTCCATTGCTACTGCTCCTTTTCCTAATTTCCTAATCTCATCTTCTGACCTTTTTCTTTCCTCTAATACTTTCCCTCCCGTCTCCCTCATCCCCCTGTCCCCTTTCTGCTTTACTCCTTTCCCCTCACCTGGATTTTCCTTTGGTCCTTTGTTACTCTCCCTTCCTTCTCTACTGTGACCATCCCCTTTTCCTCCTCTTAACCAGCCTTCTTGTATGCCAACAGCAATTACTTGAGCACATGGCTGCCATCTCCAGCCTCCCCGTTCTAACTGGTTCCTTCTGAGCATAGTGAAACCAATCAGCTATGCCTTCCTGATCCTCATCAGCATCAGAGAGTTTCTTGCTCTAACTGTGCCATCCCCACAGAAGCTGCCTTCTTGTGTAATTGTTCGGGTTGCCTGATCCATCCCTGCTGGCCCTGCCTGAAACATTGAGCAGCTTGCAAAAGTGGGGCATGGGATGAACATTACACACAACTCCTCCCGTAGCCATCACCATTCCTTACCCTCACTTTCCCCCCACTTGCTGCAGTAAGGATCTCGCTCAGCTATCAGCCATACTAACTTGACCCCACCTGAAGGATACTGCTACTTTTCCCTAGCTGGAAAGCATAGCCAAGTCAGCCTGATGCCCGTGTTATCTAGGTGCATATCAAAGCCTTGCTGCACTTTCATATCGCCCCGATCAGAGCTTGATGGAAAGTAGTAAAGATGTGGTGCAGGTGATTATTCCTGATGAGAGACAGAAGAAGCAAGGGTGCAGGGTGTCATAGCATACTGGCTGCTTTTGGGCTAACCCCCAGCGCAAGAGCAGACAGGAGTCAGGGTCAGGCCTAGCACCAAGGATCTTCCTGCCTGACCGACCCCCCCCTCTCAGGTTGAACCCCTCAGGTTCTGGTGGCCTGCAGGACTTAACCACACAATTAAGTGCAAGGCATCCACTAAAACAGGGCAGAGCTGGAACTGGGATAGCACTAAAGGGAGCCCACTAAGCAACATAAAACAAGCAAGCAAGGCCACAGTTAAGACAATCAAAAGGCCACTATACTGGGGCCAATAAACAAAACAATCAAAGCAACAGGACAAACACAAAACAAGAGACTGATACACAGGCAAGGCAAGGCTAAGAATCAGACCATGGATTAGAAGACAGACAGGCCGATTAAAAAAACCCAAAACAAACCTGTGTTCAGCGCCCGCTCTCCCGACGCGCACCCAGGCACCTCTCCTGGGCACGATCCTGTATTTAAATTAGGCCGCGTGCTAAAAAGGAGGTGGCTAGGCTTCAGTGCTAAAATCAGCAAGTTTTTAATTGACTGCCAGGGCTGGAGAGAAGCTGAATAGCCATAACTTATTTACTTCTGAAGCGCATTCTCCGGATTCCTGAACAACCCTCACGCATTTACACAACTTTCTCCCCTCCCCATCTTCTTGACTATTACAGCGAGCTGATAAAAGCTTCGGAAGAAGGGGAGGGGCAGAGAGGACTGGTTGCGGGGTGAGTCGGCACCCTATGTCACGCCGCCTCTAGCGAAATGCGACTCTGCAGTACCACCAACCTCCCGACCACCTCCTTCCTCGCAACTAAACACTGCCCTTGTGGATTGGCTGTGACACGCAGATGCTAGTGGCCTGACAGATTTTATAAATATCTGGGTATGACGCTTTCTACCCTGACCTGCCCCGTGAGTAGCAGAGCCACTGCCTCTCCCTCCCTGCTACTGCAGCCTCGGGTCCCTGTTTCCTGGGTTGACAGATTTTAATGCCTGCCCTTGGGCAGGCGTTAATTTCTGAGAGTAAAATGTCCTGCCTGGCCACACTTTTTAATTTCAGTATCCCACGGGGGTAACTAATAGGCTCATCAACATGCATTTGCATGCGATGAGCGCTATTAGTTTCAGGAGGGTTGGCTGCGCGTTTTCCAGGCGCTATTACCCCTTACAGAATAAGGGGTAATAGCGCATCTAAAACATGCGGCCAAACGGCGTCTAAACTGTGCGCTCGGCCGAGCACCCCATTCTGTAATCGGCCTGAGAGAAAGGGAACTCCATGTTGAACCAAAGAACTTGCAGGGAGGCCCGCTTAAGAAGGCAAGAATGGTGCATCATGAGCATAGGAGGCTGCCTACACAGCTCAGAGCGTGGCCCACCGAGAGCCCCTGTAGGCAGGAAGGACTCACTGTGGCCAGGATCATCACACAGGGAAAGAGGGTGCACAAATACAGGATACCCCAGGAAATTGGGTCTTGTCTCCTCCCTCTGAGAGCACATTTTCTCCAGCTCCACATTCTGAGACTGCCTGCATCCCTCCATCCTGGAACCTTCTCTGAAGAGAGAGCGGTTTTAAGTGGTGTACCACAAGGATCGGTGTTGGGACCGGTCCTGTTCAATATCTTCGTGAGCGACATTGCGGACGGGATAGAAGGTAAGGTTTGTCTTTTTGCGGATGACACTAAGATCTGCAACAGAGTGGACACGCCAGAAGGAGTGGAGAGAATGAGACGGGATCTAAGGAAACTGGAAGAGTGGTCGAAGATATGGCAGCTGAGATTCAATGCCAAGAAGTGCAAAGTCATGCATATGGGGAGTGGAAATCCAAATGAACTGTATTCAATGGGGGGGGAAATGCTGATGTGCACGGAGCAGGAGAGGGACCTTGGGGTGATGGTGTCTAATGATCTGAAGTCGGCGAAACAATGCGACAAGGCAATAGCTAAAGCCAGAAGAATGCTGGGCTGCATAGAGAGAGGAATATCGAGTAAGAAAAGGGAAGTGATTATTCCCTTGTACAGGTCCTTGGTGAGGCCTCACCTGGAGTACTGTGTTCAGTTCTGGAGACCGTACCTTCAAAAAGACAAAGACAAGATGGAGGCGGTACAGAGAAGGGCGACCAGGAAGGTGGAGGATCTTCATCGGATGACGTACGAGGAGAGATTGAAGAATCTAAATATGTACACCCTGGAGGAAAGGAGGAGCAGAGGTGATATGATACAGACTTTCAGATACTTGAAAGGTGTTAATGATCAAAAGACGACAAACCTTTTCCGAAGGAAAAAAATCAGCAGAACCAGGGGTCACGATTTGAAGCTCCAGGGAGGAAGATTCAGAACCAATGTCAGGAAGTATTTCTTCACGGAGAGGGTGTTGGATGCCTGGAATGCCCTTCCGGAGGATGTGGTGAAGACCAGAACTGTGAAGGACTTCAAAGGGGCGTGGGATAAACACTGTGGATCCATAAAGTCAAGAGGCTGCCAATGAAGAGTGGGTGACTTGCCAGAATGATGGATACTGACTGGAGTCAATACCCTTATTAAATAAACATTCACAGGCTTACTGTGACTCCAACATCGCTCTAAGCTTCAACAGCAAGAGGAAATGTGGAAAAAAGGATTCACACTCACAAAGAGGGGAGTAGCTGGCTTGTTACGGCGGTTACTACCCCAAATCAAATAAGCCTGATACTTCACTTTCAATGCATATACAGCAAAGTTCTCTGATTCAGCGGCAGGGGAGAAGAAAAACTGATACTTCACACATCCAGCAGAGCTCTCTGCTTCAACGGCAGGGGAGAAGAAAAGAGGGTTCGCACTCACAAAGCGGGGAGTAGCTGGCTTATTACGGCGGTTACTACCCCAAACCAAATGTGCCTGATACTTCACTTTCGATGCACATCCAGCATGGCTCTCTGCTTCAACGGCATGGGAGAAGAAAAACAACCAATAAGGGCTAATAACATAGTCTGGGTAAAACAAATAAGCATGGGTGCAGCTTACTTATTGCGGCGGTTACTACCCCTACTACCCCTAACTAATCAAGCTAGATATTTCACTTGGATGCAGCTCCATCACTGCTCTCTACATTAAAGGTGGGGGTGGAAGGGAAATAGAACCAAGAGCTAAGAGAAACGGATAAGTATGGGAGAAGAAATGAGGGAAGCTTGCTGGGCAGACTGGATGGGCCATTCGGTCTTCTTCTGCCGTCATTTCTATGTTTCTATGTTTCTATAAGTACAGCGGGGCAAGGGGAGGGGAGGGAAGCTGAATCAATATACAATTACTAAACACACAGTAATTCCATAATTCACTAAATGCATCTCAAAAGCCCAGTTCTGTGAAAGAGGAGGCAGGGCTGGTGGCTTAAGGTCTCCCAGGAAAAAAAGGGTTTTTTTTTTATCCTCCCAATCATCTGAGGCTTAATGATCAGTATCCAGGGCAGAGAAGCCCCCACAGCAATACCCAGGCAGGGGAAGAACCCCCATGGGTTCAAGTCAAAACCCAACTCTGAGTAAAAGCTTGAGCAGCCTTTATAAGGCAATGGGCTTTATAAAAATGTGCTCGACTTCCAGATGTTCCTTTTCATGTGCAGGCCTTGCACAGATACAGGTGTTAGGTTTGGCATAATGGAAGCAGATATTTTTTGCCCATTTGTAATTTCAGCTGCATCAGAACCAGCATCTGCTGGACTATAGCATTATGAACCTTCAAACTGCAATTGCCCATTGATTTTTTTCCCCCTATTTTATGTCTCCTCCCCACTCATTTAGCTCTGCCATTGCACCACCAGTCTTCCAGAGCTTTGTTATTATGGGTTCTAAGTCTGGCCCCTAAGGTATCCCCACTGCATGAGGACCAGGACCTCCAAGCACTGCCTTCACAGTATCCCCCGCCAGCCCAAGCCTGGGGAGCGAAAGATCCGACCCAAGAATCAAATCCAGGTCCTCTGCATGGCATTAAGCCAGTCCCAGATGTTTTGGCAGGGGGCTGCTATTACATTTTGGGCCGAGTAGTTTCCTCCTATTGAGAGGAATCATTGGATGCTTTAAAGAACTGAGGCTCTCAAAAGGGAGAGGTTTATCAGATCATATTGGTGTGTGTGTGTCCCCATTACAAAGCGTTTGAATAGCTAGGCCTAGAATAACCTAGGTAGTTGGTGGGGGACAGAGAATTTCAGTTTTCAAACTTGGGGAGTGCTTTCAGGGATAAGGGAAGGGGACCAAGTTGGGATTTTTGCCATAAGAGCTTCATTGGGACCAGAATGAAGGGTGAACAATGTTCCTTCTACTTGTTAGATTTGTGCGGTTTCCACTGGCCTTTTTGGGTTTATCTTTCCTTTAGGTTGAATGGTGTTTGATCCCGGGCATGATATGTGCAATGGCCGCCATTTGTTTACTGTCCCAGAACATTAGGGAACTTGGGCAGGATCAGCCAATCGAACCACATTAAATTTGCATGTCTTTGTTGCTGCATCAGACAAAAATGAACCAAAACAATGGCACAAAAATGATTCGCTTTCTGTAAATTAAGTTTGAATGACAACGTAAAAAGTACATTTTGTGCAAGGTTTAGGGGATTGGGAGGTAAGAAACTGATGCATGCCTCTCCTTCATTCTCCTCGTTTACTTACATTTTCCTCCGTGGTGTAACAGCAGATGTACGCAAACTAAAAAGCACCAGAACTGGCCAGTGCTGCGCAGCTACGGGTAAACCTCCATTTCAATCGGCAGAGATCTCTTCCTGCACTGCATGGTGCCAGCAACCCTGGCAGAGTCCCTTCACCAAGAGACCCAAAGCATGCATGCAGCAGCTGCTGCTGAAAAGGGGAGCAGAGAGAAGCCATCTAAAATCAGGCAGAGCATCCAGGATGAAACATTCAAAACCTCTTCTAGAATAGGGCTACCCAACCCTGTCCCGGGGACCTCACAGTCAGGTGGGCTTTCAGGAAATCCACAATGAATATGCATGAGCTACATTTACATATACAAAGTCTCCGTGACATGCAAATATATCTCACGCACATTCACTGTGGATATCCTGAAAACTGGACTGGCGGTGTGGGGTCCCCCAGGACAGGTCTGAGAAGCCCTGTTCTAGAGAAACGTGAAAAGAGAATATAGCCACAATTTTGGAAGAGCCAGGAAAGGGAACTAGGAGTAAGATCAGGGGAGGAACAGAACCAAGAAAAGAGCTAATTGTTTCCAGGGTTTTAATAGTGCAGCTGCTTTTAAGGCAGATGCTAATCAACTACCACACACACAAGTGGGATTAGAACTGCTCTGTCACAGAATGAATGATCATTTTCCCATCATAAAAGCAGTTGAGACAGCTGTGGCATGCCACCCGAGTTTGTTTTTAGACTTTATATCTAATTATATCACAGCAGAAGCCTCCAAGTTAATAACTGTGGGATTTGCAGAAAGAATGGCCCCTCTGCTGGATCACAAGGGGATTGGCTCCATGCAAAGTACTCCTGTTTTAGGAGCTGGGCAAATAATGATAGGAACGGCTCCGGCTCCTGAATCCAAGCAGCCTCCACCCCAGTCCACTTCCAAGCTGCACCCTGAAACCATGCAGCTCAATAATCGCACAGCTCTTGCAGCATTAGGACTCATTAAACACATACCTGGGCTCTGGTAGGGAAGGCATTCCAACAAACCCCTATGGAAAATGGTCTAAAACGCCTAGGGCCAATTCTGTTCCAGACTTCAGGTTACTGTCACTAGACGGTGGAACAGTACCACCTCTGGGGGGCGAGAAGGTTTCCAGAACTAAATCCCTGAAAAATGGCATTTTCAGTTGCATGCAAAGTATTCCTCTCTATCCTGTGTACGTTCTGAAATGATGCACAGTAGGCGGGTTTCCACAGCTTTTCTTAGCCTTGGGAAATCTCCACAAGTGTTACAAATCATCCAAGGAGGAGGAATGATGCCTCAGCAGGCATCTTAGTCCTGGTCTGCTTTTGGATTCCGCATTTTTCATCTTTTTCTCCCGCCTGACCCAGATGCTCTGCTGAGGGAAGCAGATGCCGAAGGCAGTCCTCTGATTGGAAAACACATTTGCTTTACACCAAACCTGGGGAAGAGGAACCTGATGCAGAAGAAACCAGATATACTAAAGTATGCCTTCCATACCCTGTGTAACCACCAGTGCCTCCAACATCTGGCACAGGAACTTTTCACTATTGCTCTATAGCTGCTTTGCTCTTTTCCTTACAATTTAAGGGCAAGGAAGCACTGCCAGAGAGAGTAAGGCAGAGGGGCTGAGCTAGTCCCAATGCATTGAAAGCTACAGGCTTCAAAGCACAATTTAAAGTTTGCTACTGCTGCCAGCTGCTAGTTAAAGCATTGAATAGTGTTTTCCTCAAAAGATGGGGAAGCACAGAGCAGGACCTATTCTGTTCTAACACACTTTGAACTCTATTGCTGGAAAAGCCTGATATAAACAAGCATCAGTGATGATATGGGGTGCTGATCTCTATAGCAAGGTGCAGGAGATAAACAGGGGAGAAAAGGCACAGTGTCCCAAGTGCTCACTTTCTCAATAGATCTGCTGGAATACGTTGCAACAGTGGTAAAATGCTTCTGCGGCACGTTGCCTCAATGGGGATCACAGATAGTACAGCAGCCACCCTGCCGAGCGTCACTTGTTGTCAGGGCAAAAAAAGTGCTCTGGCAGGCCTCAAACCAGAGTCTACCTTTCATACAGAGCCACAGAATGGCATAAACAGAACCAGGCTGAGAAGACAGATAGCCCCCCATCAGCCTCTCTACCCCTGAGGATATGGATTGATCCTCAAGCACTGAAAATAAAAGGGGTCACTTGGAAAAGAGCAGTGCTCTGACAACTTGAGGGCTGGAGGTTAAGATCACTAGATCCTGGAAGTAGACCCCATGAGTTCTACAAACCATGTTCTTGACGTAAAATCCGACTAAACTATTGCTGCTTTTCTGTGCCAAGTTGTGCGATTAAGTGTGTGTCTCTAAGGAGAAGGATTACTGTATTCATCAACCTGAACTGGATCTTGGACTGCGTGTGTGTTATCCCTACACCATATATGCTACAGAAATGTAAGCAAAGTTTCCATGGCTGCCTATCTTTCTACTAGCCACCAATGCATGCCCCAAGTCCTCTGATATCTGTGCTTGCCACCTATTCTGAGCCCCATTTGCTGTTGGCAATGGGGCTAGGGCTGTTTCAGAAACAGAATCTGGAGTATCTTCCCCTCAAGCCATTGTCCTTCACCTGTCAAAATCCACAGCGGCCGGCTCCAGGAATGAAGACGTTTCTTGCAGGCACAGCACACTGTTGCTGGGCCCCTGGACTGGCCGTGTGCTGATTATGGAAATAAACTGTCGCTCAGCACTCAGCTGTCAGAATAAGACTCACAGCAAATGAAGGCATAAATACAGGTGCAGTAAGACAAGCTAGGCGGCCATGTAATGTTAACCTACAAACTGCAAAACTAATCAGAAGCATTTGGATATTGCTAGAGTCTATCTGCCAAACAAGGAACCGCATGTGCATTACCAGCCAATACTTCAGACATATGCATGAAGACACCTCTGGAGTAGAACGTCTGATTGAACAGGTTAATAAATGTATTAAGGAGAAAGGGAGAAGATTCAATGTAATTAGTACCCACTTGCAGTTCTGTAACCTAAGGATCTTCTCTAGTCACTAAATTAGTTCCCCATTCACTTCTGCATACAATTCAAGTGTCTCCTACACACTTACAAGTGCCTTCACTCTGCAGCTCCTCATTACCTCTCCTCTCTTATCTCCTCCTAGGTTTCTACTGGCAAACTATCAGCAAACTGCTCTTATCTGTACCCGCCTCCATCGCCAACTCTGCACTTTCGACCTTGCTGTGCTGCCTGCTTGGAACAGACTCCCTCAGTTGGTGCTTTCATACTTCTCTGGCCATACTGAAATGCACCGACAAACCCACTTTACGGCTGCTTTTAAAGTCTTATTTCCTAGTGCTCCCTGACTACAGCCTTTTGCTTTCTATAATAATTAAATTTCCTGAAGCCTGTCTAGTCAATCTCGACTAGATTGTAAACTCCACAAAGAAGGCACTGACTATAAAGCAAGCCTGCTTACCATAAAAACAGTGTTTTCTGTAGATAGCAGGATGAATTAATTTATGCTTTGTCATTTGTATGCTGTACTCCACCTAGAACAGGTGTACTGGCAATAGGCTCCCATACCTTTCCTGGAGATCCCACAGCCAGTCAGATTTTCATGATATTCATAACAAAGATATATATGCAAACTTTCTTATAGAGACTCCTTATATGCAAATGTATCTCATGCATATTTATTAAGGACAACTCAACTGGCTGTGGCGTCCCCATGACAAGTTTGGGAAGCCTTGCTGTAAATAAAATAGCCATTACATGAAGATGACATCAAGTGGCATTGAAAGGACCTCTTTTAGCTAGTACAGTTTTTGCTCTGCTGAGCATGTGCAGGAACTTCCACTCAGGCCTCGTGAGCCGCCCTCAGTCTATTTCAAAGCTAATTCTAGCCAACTAGTCGATTTTCCAGGGAGGCAGGTAGGTATTCCATGACTAATTCATCCTATGAACACACTGATTACAGTATGAAATTTTATCTGCATTGGGAAGCAGGGCTGAATTAGCTATTACATGTGGGAAGTCCAAAAGGTGAGGGTTGCAGCAGAGTGTTTCCTGAATAAGCAACCCGGGCCCTACCATGGAGAGTAAACTACTGGGCGAAGAGGCTACACAAAACTGCTGGTCCGAATTTAATGTCCCTCCTTGACAGTTTGCCCAGACAGTAAATGGGAAGTAAAGATGTGTACTGATGATCATACTGCAACTTTGAGATGTCTTCAAATGGTACAGCTCGTAGATGAGTCACTAATGCAGCCATGACTAACTTGATGAGCTTTAATGGCATCTGTGATTTGTAGGCCTGCTAGCTGATAGTGAAAGATGCAGTCCGCTAACCACTTCTATGCACAGTCTGTTAGGATTGTAAGAGACGAATAGCTGCAAAGCCCAACTATGAAGCAGAGTAATAAGCCAAGGCCTGTTTACAATCTAAGGTATGAAAGGCCTTGTCTTCATGTGAGTTCTCAGGAAAAACATAGGACATGACTTGATTAATATGGAAAACTGACAACCTCTGATAGAAACTTTGGGTAAGTGCAGACCACCACATTGTGAAAGAACTGCATATAAGGAGCATAATGAAGTAACATAACATAGGAAATGTCAGCAGAAAAAGACCTAAGTGGACCATCTAGTCTGCCCAACAAGTTTTTTGGGTTGGTTTCTTTTTTTTTTTTTTTTATTTGTTTTAGGGTAGTATCTGCTGCTCTGTGCAGGTTACCCCCATGCCTTCTATTACCATTTAACAGAAGCATAGCCCGTTCTTACACGCACAAGAACAGAAAAAGCATCCAGCTGCTTGCGATTTGCAGTGCTAGCCATTTCCCAAATCGACCCATGGAAGGCAGAGCTGGTGAGCTTCCACACTACCTTCCGGGAGGAGGGTACACATGCACACTACCTTCCTGGAGGAGGGTACACATGCACACACTACCTTCATGGAGGAGGGTACACATGCCAACAGTGGCAGGCTCATGGGTGTAACCCAATAAGAAATGCCAGGCTGGGTTAGACCAAGGTTTACTCAGCCCAGCATCTGATCTCAGGTACCCAAGCAGATCCCACAAAATGCAAACCTAGCAATGGTTCTTTACTGCTGGAAGGGCTGTCCTCCTGTCTGCAAACTGCCTATCTGTAGAAGCTGCTGCTGCTTTACTTAGCCTCATATAGGTGGAGAGGCACCAGTAAGGCAATTGTGTGGTGGCAGAGAGGGAAGAGACATCTTAAGCAGGCTTCTCAGCCTACATGAAAATGAAATTTCATCGGTGGACTTTGTTCTATTTACTGATCATCATCTCTGATGCCCTGCATGCAACCCTCACTTGTTCTATAGTCGGGATTTGGCTTACCCACGTTTGGAACTGGGACACTCGTAGCACTAACACCTCACCATTATACAAGTGAAAGTTAAGAAAGGTGCCCCTAATTAATTGTATGTCACCTGGAAAATCCAACAGATTTCCTTAATGCCCACCTCAATGTATGTTTGTTCTCAGAGTCCACAATTTTATTAGGTAAACAGGATAAAGAGTGAACCGACATAAGTGAGCAATTACCAGTACACAGTTTGAAATCATGGCAGCAACAGCTATGCCTCAGGCCATCTTACCTGTTCAGATATGGCTTAGAAAATTCAAAGCCAACTATAGAATGGCTTAAACAACTGTGACACACGAGGCTTAAAATATTCCCTAAATGGCAGCTTGAGAAAAATGTACTGGAAATATGATCTAATGATGACAGAGTTGCTGCAACAGTGTATTAGAGCCAACAAACGGCTAACACAGGACTGCACACGGCAGCTGCCACTGCTCATCCTGATGGTTCATTCCACAGGTGTTCCCTCACCTCATACAATGCGGGGCTTGTCATGCTCAGGGCATTACTGCCTAACCCAGGCCAAGAAAAATATGATTCACCAAACGACTAGACCGTCAAGGAGCCTGCATGTACAACGGGCACAGTGCAGGCTTCAAACATGATGTTACATTCCATTTCTCCCTGATACACCCAAAAAATGAATGCAGCATGAACAGCTGACAAGAGACTCAAAGGGACGAGACAGCTGCAGCCTCTAATGGAACAAAGTCAGCATGGCTTTACCCAGGGCAAGTCTTGCCTCACAAATCTGCTTCACTTTTTTGAAGGGGTTAATAAACATGTGGATAAAGGTGAACCGGTAGATGTAGTGTATTTGGATTTTCAGAAGGCTTTTGACAAAGTTCCTCATGAGAGGCTTCTAGGAAAAGTAAAAAGTCATGGGATAGGTGGCGATGTCCTTTCGTGGATTGCAAACTGGCTAAAAGACAGGAAACAGGGAGTAGGATTAAATGGACAATTTTCTCAGTGGAAGGGAGTGGGCAGTGGAGTGCCTCAGGGATCTGTATTGGGACCCTTACTTTCAATATATTTATAAATGATCTGGAAAGAAATACGACAAGTGAGATAATCAAATTTGCAGGTGACACAAAATTGTTCAGAGTAATTAAATCACAAGCAGATTGTGATAAATTGCAGGAAGACCTTGGGAGACTGGAAAATTGGGCATCCAAATGGCAGATGAAATTTAATGTGGATAAGTGCAAGGTGATGCATATAGGGAAAAATAACCCATGCTATAATTACACAATGTTGGGTTCCATATTAGGTGCTACTACCCAAGAAAGAGATCTAGGCGTCATAGTGGATAACACATTGAACTCGTCGGTTCAGTGTGCTGCGGCAGTCAAAAAAGCAAACAGAATGTTGGGAATTATTAGAAAGGGAATGGTGAATAAAACGTAAAATGTCATAATGCCTCTGTATCGCTCCATGGTGAGACTGCACCTTGAATATTGTGTACAATTCTGATCGCCGCATCTCAAAAAAGATATAATTGCGATGGAGAAAGTACAGAGAAGGGCTACCAAAATGATAAGGGGAATGGAACAACTTCCCTACGAGGAAAGACTAAAGAGGTTAGGACTTTTCAGCTTGGAGAAGAGACGACTGAGGGAGGATATGATAGAGGTGTTTAAAATCATGAGAGGTCTAGAACGCGTAGATGTGAATCTGTTATTTACTCTTTCGGATAGTAGAAAGACTAGGAGGCACTCCATGAAGTTAGCATGGGGCACATTTAAAACTAATCGGAGAAAGTTCTTTTTTACTCAATGCACAATTAAACTGTGGAATTTGTTGCCAGAGGATGCGGTTAGTGCAGTTAGTGTAGCTGGGTTTAAAAAAGGTTTGGATAAGTTCTTGGAGGAGAGATCCATTGACTGCTATTAATCGGGTTGTCTTAAGGAATAGCCGCTGCTATTACTGGCATCAGTAGCATGGGATCTACTTAGTTTTTGGGTACTTGCCACGTTCTTATGGCCTGAATTGGCCACTGTTGGAAACAGGATGCTGGGCTTGATGGACCCTTGATCTGACCCAGTATGGCATTTTCTTATGTTCTTAATACAGCCAAAGTAGGAATACGGCATGGAAAGCTGAAAAGGTGTCCTCTTCCCATTCAGGATTGGAAAGATATACGCTAAAGGATTTCTTTACTGTGGTGTGTGTCTCTCTCTCCTCCACCACCCCCTTATCAAATCTCACTCATCCTCCTTAGCTCCTGCCTCAGCAGTCCCCCTCCCCCCACACCTCCTGGGGATCTTGGTCCCCCCTCCCCATTCCTGCTGGCAGACCTCCAATTTCTTCCCACCCTCTTCCTGACCTTGCCTGGCCTCCGTGCCTCTACCTCGCACCTCCCACAGTTAGGGCTCCCTCCGGTTCTAGCAGCCTCATTATTGAAAGGCAGAGAGTGCAGGGACTGAATCGGCTTGCAGCCCTGTGTTCACATGTACTGCTGTGTACCTGCACCTCAGGGCTTCTGCACAGAAGGTGGGGACTGTGAGCATGGGGCTGCAGACTGACACAGGCCCCATAATCACTGCTAGAGCTAGACTGAGGCCTGAGAGAACGGGAGGGTAAGGATCAGAGGCTAGGCCAGGCCAGGCCGGAAAGAGGACAGAAGGAAATTGGAGATTGTCAGCCGGGGCCACTGATCAGTTCACTGTCTCCTCCCCTCTGTTCTTTGGTTGGCAGGGCCTAGGGATCACTGCCAGCCTCATGTCAGTTGTCTGTTCTGCCTGTTTTCCTTCTCTACTGGTTTTTATCTGCATATTTGTTACCTGTGTAATATTCCGTGGCCAGGAAATCACAATGTTATGTTAAGTTACATTTCTATGCTGCCTTGCCTAGATACAGTCCAACTCAAAGCTGTTCAATACAATCACAACGGATGAAAACCAAGTTCCAGCAGTCTCCAGGCTGCCAAGTGCTATTGTCTTTATATGCTGAAAAACTTATTCCTTCTAAGTCCGAGGCACTTTGGGATTCTAGGAAGGAGGGGGGTTTTTGGTTTGTTTTTTTACTATTCTCCCTTCAGTGATGGGAATGGAAATAGTCTATGTGATGAGACTTTACATTACACGTAACCTAGTAACAGTAAACAAAGATCAAAATGGCCCATTCAATCCACCCAGCAAGCTGTTTAGGGTTTAACTGCTACTCTGAGCAGGTGACCCTTATTAAAGAAGCCTCAATGCTTGTATAAGCAATGCCCAAAAAAAAAAAAAAATTCTAACAGACTTGTGTGCTCACTCAACATGGGGTCATATCCCAAAGGAGTCTGGTATATTTGACCATCTTTATGAAAAATGAAGTGTCTTGCTGCATATCAGGCAGGCATGGATCAGAAATGGTGAACTTATCAATGAGATGCCACCAACAGCAATGTGTTTATTGCCCGCAAGCTGAACCAGCAGTTAAAAAAAAAAAATAAAAATGTAAGGACCAGACCAGTCACACTGCTCATCTTGGAGACTATTAATTTGCATTAATGAAACTTAGAAAGTCAAATTGAGGCCTTTGCATAGGTGATAACAAAGGGATCAGAAACATGACCGTAAAAAAACAAAACACACCTCCCAAAAAAACAAAAACCATTGTGGTCTACCTAATTTGCCAATCCACACAAACTGACGTTACAGGAAATAGATCCTGCTTCCCAGCCTTATTTGTGCTGATCAGCCCCGTTTTACTCAAAAAGAAAGAAAACTGGCATTGCACTGCCTGGCTGTAATTTAAAAAAAAAAAAAAAAAAAAAAGAAATCCTGTACTCTTGTTACTGGTCCCAAAGAAAAAGGAAGCAGACTCAACATTCCTGACTCACTGTATTTATTAGGCCTGGACGTTTTAAGCACATAAACAGTCAAACTATCCCAGCTTTAATTTTGCTAAAATGCAGATTTAAGTTAATTTGATATGCTGGGGCCTTATTAATTTTATAAAGCATATGAAATATTTTTTCTTATGGGAGATAATTGCTGAATGTTTAATATTTCGATACCTGATAATCATTACATTTTTTGTAATATATTCAATTGACAATAAAAACCCATTAATGAACATAAATGGTAGGAATTTTTATAAACTATTTAAGCTTAGACTACATCTGAGGATGACACAAACCACACTAAAGTTTTCCAGAAAATTATTATATATTTCCCTAATGGAAAACTTTATAAAAACTTTATTTTGTATATTTTATATAGAACTAAATTTATCACAAAATATACAAAACTTATTGCACAAAATGTTAAAAATCCATGTTCATTACTCACAATACAATCCTAACATGTTTCAAATGAAACAATTCATGCTTCAATATTTAAAAAAAAAAAAAGCCATGATTCCAATGCATCAGTTCTCAATTACACATGTATCTGCTTGCATGCTTCAATAAAGAATATCACAATGGTAACATCACTTAACGTAGGGCAAGAATCCTTTCACTGCTTCTGCCTTTCATTTGATTCAAGAAATACTAGATGTTAGTTGATCAAAAAGTAAATCGTTGAATATTCTTGCCCCGATCAAGGCCTTGTGTTTTGCCAAACTAGGCTTCCTCAGGAGGGAATGCATAACCAAACAAGGATTCAAATAAAATTCTGAAAAAAAGCCATACAAAGTTTCCTAAAATAAAAATTTAACACAGGTTGTCGAAATGTCTGAATCTGAAGAACATTTTCAGACAGAGAGACTTGTGGTTACGACACCGAGATCACCTAACCACTCATCCATTGAATCTGCTCGTCAGCTTCCTCGTAATAGCTTTGTTTGTGAAAATGTTCTTCAGATTCAGATATTTCGACACCCCGTGTTGGATTTCAATTTTCAACTCTGGGGTAATTTTGACTGTAAATTGCACAAGTTATTTATGCTATTGTTGTCCCTGTTCAAAAAGTTTACCACAGACCATACAAAGCTTTCTGTGAAAACGCGATTTTATTCAACACAAGAGCTGTACATGCACTCAGAAGCTTGATGCTCTAATTGTTCAACAGTGGCTAGATCATCATTTTTGGGAGATTTAAGATTGTCTTAAAAAATTAATATTGTGGAAGAGGAAGTAACATTTCTCTCCTTTTGTGACAAGAACAAAGATTCATTTGTGAATGGAAGACGCTGGCACCCTCTGGTCTAAATTCAGCTATTGAATGAGAAGCTTTTTTATAAATCCCACTAAACTAAAGAGGTTTTCCCATGTTTCACGATTCATCAAGTTGGCAGCATTTGGGTTTTTGTATCTACAAAGTCCCTTATTCTCACGAGACCTAGCCTCCTCTTGGTTCCCGCACCTGAAGGCGACAGCAAGGTGACTCAGGTACGCGCCACTCTGGCAAACCTTTTCTTGTAATACTTGTTTTTGTTTCTATGAATAATTCCTTTGTTTAGTTTAAGAATCTTTTTTTATATACTTTGATTTACAGTTATGAACTGTGTTTCTGAATCCTTTGGAAAACGACATTGGTATCGCTTGCTTTGTGCTACATGTGTCCTGTATAAAAGTATGTATGTATGTATCCTTTTATTAGTAACTGTTCTAATATGGGTTTTTAGATACATTTTGACTTTTTATTTTGTTTATGCCACTTTGCATGACTTTTTTCAGAATTTTACACGCATCCTTGCTTGGTTATGCATTCTCCCCCCTGAGGAAGCCTAGTTCGGCAAAACACAAGGCCTTGGTTGGGGCTAGAATATTCAATTACTAAATGTCAGTTGATCAAAAAGTCAGTATTTGAGTTAAATAAAAGGCAGAAGCAGTGAAAGGATTCATGCACTAGTTATGTGATGTTGCCATTGTGATATTCTTTATTGAAGCATGCAAGCAGATACGTGTGTAATTGAGAACTGATACATTGGAATCACGGCTTTTTTAAATATTGAAGTATGAATAGTTTCAATTGAAACATGTCAGGATTGTATTGCGAGTATTCAGCATGAATTAAACATTTTGTGCAAGAACAGTTTTGTATATTTTATTATGTTAAATTGTTCTTGCTATATAAAAATATTGTATATAAAGTCTTCATACAATTTTTCGTTAATGTTCTTTAATTATACATATACACACATGTATCTTTCTCTCCCCTGATTGACTTCCATTTACCACTATCCTTTGTTGTCTATCACTCAACCAGTTTCTAATCCAGACCACCACTACTCCCAGGCTGCTCGTTGTATTCATAAGCCTCCTATGGAAGACAACTGCTGAAATCCAAATAAACCACAACCAGTGCACACCCTTGATCTACTCACCGAATAAAAGCAAGTTTGAATCATTTGATATCATCTTCCTCTGTTAACACCATGCTGCTTCCAATCCTGCAACCCACTGGGATTGTAGATAGTTCACTATCCTTTCCTTCAGCAGAGTCTCCACTAATTTTCCCACCACCAAAGAAACACTAACTAGCCTGTAGTTGCCACTTTTGTAAAGAGGGGAGGTCATAGCTGCCTTCTCCAATCTTGTGCCTTCAGTGGTTAGGACGTCACTTATGTACCTGCACTGCACTGGGCAATTCAAGGTCAGACCCAGCTATAATAATTCATGTTCTCATAACCATGATTGATTACTGTAATTCCCTCTAACTGAACACTCAATTCATCACAACAGCCCTTGCTTTATGTTCCTTCTCCTGCAATGGCTAGGTGAACTGTTTTTTATAATTCACCATTTAGATGTATAGCCCCTATGTTATGGAGATCGGTTTAAACAGAAATTATCTTTCTTTGAGAAAGCTTTTAAAACCTAGTTTTATGGACAAGCTTTTCTGGGATAGACAGGGTGACAGCTGAGTAGTTCAGCCTTTTGCTGAAGTCCATTTGTAATTTTGGATTTTTTTCCCTGTTAGTTCTTGGATATGTGAAGGGAAACATAGAAACAGATATGATGGCAAAAAAGGACCAAATGATCCACCCAGTCTGCTCAGCAAGCTTATGCCAGTATCTGCTGCACTATGCAGGTTACCCCCATGCTTATCAGTTTGCCAGACCAAAAAAGTCAAGGCCCTCGGATGCTGTTTGAATCCAATTTCCCTTACCTGTTGCAGAGAGCAATGTTGGAGTTACATCAAAAGTATCAGGCATAGTGATTAAGGGTAGTAAATGCCTCATCAGCTAGTTACCCCCCATGTTTGTTTGTTTCCCAAACCATAGAAGTCAGGACCCTTGTTGGTTGCTCTCTGAATACAATTTCCCTTCTCTCACTGCCATTGAAGCAGAGAGCAGTGATGGAGCTGCATTAACAGTATCAGGGCTTATTAGTTAAGGGTAGCAACTGCCACACCAGCAAGTTACCCCCAGGCACTCTTGTTTCCAACCCCAAGCCTTCAGAGATCCACAGTGTTTATCCCATGCCCCTTTGAATTCCTTCACTGTTTTCGTCTTTACCACCTCTTCCGGAAGGGCACTCCAGGCATTCACCACCACTGCGTGAAGAAATATTTCCTGACATTGGTTCTGAGTCACCCTCCCTTTAGTTTCATTTCATGACCCCTAGTTCTACTGATTTCTTTCCAAAGGAAAAAGTTTGAAGATTGTGCAACATTAAAACCTTTCAGCTGTATCATATATTCCCTGCACCTCCCATCTTCCAGGGTATACATATACAGATCTTCAGCCTCTCCTCATGCTGACCCCTCACCTTTTTAGTCGCTCTTCTTTGGGCCACCTCTATCCTATCTTTATCCTTTTTGAGATATGGGCACCAGTACTGAATACAGTACTTCAGGTAAGGCCTCACCAAGGATCTGTACAAGGGGATTATCACCTCTTTTCTTACTGGTTATTCCTCTCTCTATGCAGCCCAGCATTCTTCTGGTTTTAATCACCACCTTGTCACTTCGCTTTGCCACCTGCAGACCATCAGACACTATCACACCAAGGTCCCTCTCCCAAGTCCGTGCACATTACTCTTTCACCACCCGTCACATAAAGCTCTTTTGGATTGCAGCAGCCTAGATGCGTGACTCTGCACCTCTTGGCATTGAATCCCAGCTGCTAAATCTTTGACCATTCTTCAAGCTTTCTTAAATCCCTTTTCATTCTCTCTACTCCTTCAGACATGTCCATTCCGTTACAGGTCTTGGTATCATTTTATTTATTTATTTAGCACTTTTATATACCGATTTTCCAGTAACAGAATTACTAATCAAGTCGGTTTACATTCTAAACAATAACCATGACAAGAGGATGTCTTACAATAAACAGGTAGAATGAACTTGGATAAAAGTAACTGGGGTTAACAACAAAAAGTAACTGGGGTTAACAACATAAAGTAAGAGTTATGGGGCCTAATGTAGGCTGGAGTTGAGAACGGGTGTTGGGCATAAGGCTAGGTTTTTAATATTGTTCTCTGGGGGTTTCCAATGAAAGGGATCATAGGATGGAATTCGAATAGAAGCTGAAGTTAGGAGAAAGCTTGGTTGAATAACCAGGTCTTGAGTCTTTTCTTAAAACCAATAGGGCATTGCACTAGTTTGAGGTCTGATGGGAGAGAGTTCCAAAGTTTGGGCCAGGCAGTGGAGAAAGCTCTTTTACTTAATGCTGTTTTCATCGGTAGATTGTTTCTGTATGCTTGTCTCACTGGTCTTGTGGAGGTGTGAGGTTGAAGAGGGATCTTGAGTTCGAGAGGGGCGATGTTATGTATTGCCTTGTGGATTGATGAGAGTGCTTTAAAAATTATTCTGAATTTTATAGGAAGCCAGTGTAGATTTTTCAGGATAGGTGTTATATGGTCTCTTTTGTTTGTCTTGGTTAGAATCCTTGCTGTTGCATTCTGCAACATCTGTAGAGGTTTTGTGGAGTTAGCTGGGAGTCCAAGTAGTAGTGAATTGCAGTAGTCGATTTTACTGAGAATGATTGCTTGTAAAACTGATTGGAAATCTTGAAAATGGAGGAGGGGTCTCAATCTTTTCAAAACTTGAAGTTTGAAAAATCCATCCTTTATGATGTTGTTGATGAAAGATCTGTAATTCATCATCCTCAAATAGACAAACTTTACCTTCTATCCCTTCTACCAGGTTACTTATAAGGATACTGAACAGAATCTGTCCCAAAATCGATCCCTGTGGCACACCACTTAACACTGTTCTTTCCTCAGAGAAGGTTCCATTTACCAATACATGCTCTCTCCTGTGAGTCAACCAGTTTGCAATCCACACTACTACCTTGGCACCCATTTCCAAGCTTCTCATTTTGTTCATGAGTCTATGTGGGACCATATTGAAAGCTTTACTAAAATCCCACTTTTCCACCTCTCTCATTTTCTCTCACTCTTCTAGTTCTTCCTCCAGGTACATCCCCATTTCGACAAAGTCCATTTTTTTGAAATTCAAAACTCTCGTCTTCGTGTGACCTTTCTGCATCCTATTTGCGATATCAAACCAGCAGAAGCAGCTTTCTTTTATGACATTTGATTCTATTCAAGGGCTTCTGGGTGCATTGGGTGACTTCACTTTTAGAAATCATTTCAAAATCTATTGCTGAGGTTTCTTCATTCACCAATGCAGAAAAAGCATTAAGTGGGGGGGGGGGGGGGGGGAGAGAGTGGGTGTGTCTTCATCACAGGCCTTATTCTACCAGAACCCACTATTATCCAGTTGTTCCTGGGTTTTTGAATCCTGGATGTCTGACATCTCTGTCCGAGTGGGGGTTGATGCACAGGATGCTGCAAAGTTGGGGAAGGTGGGTGTCTGTCACATGTCTTGTTCTACCAGAGACCACTGTAAACCATTTTTTCCTGGGTTTCTGAAACTTATGTGGGAGATGGGCAAGAGATAGTGGATGGTTCAAGGAAGGAGAGGTTAATTGAAACCTGGACAATTCCTCTCTTAAAATGAATCAGCTCCATTTTAATTGCAGACAGCTAAACACAAAATGGACAACCTCCGACTCTTCAAAGGCTGACCTTGGGACATAAAGCACCACAACTGTTGCATTCAATGAAAGACAGTTAAATTATCACTAATTCCTTAAAACCATATAGATAAAGTAGGATAAGATTTAGGCTCTAGCAAAGATTTTTTAAAAGGTATTTGAAAAGATTAATAGGTAGAATATGAAAACCAAGTTTCACAAGCAATATGACAGTTTAAGTTACTATTATCTGAGCTGTAATAGGAGATGAAGTAATTGAAGATAATTAACTATGAGTCCAGGGATGACTATATCAAAAGTAAACTCAGGGGTGGGTGGATAGAAGGATAAGGAACTAAACAGTTGAGATTACTTGCAGGAAAAAAAAAATTCAGATTGCAGTTCTTCCTGTGAGAGGCAACTACAAGCTAACAATGGCTAATGTCTGCTCCCAAAGGCTGGTCTCTAGGCAAATGAAAACTGCAAAGAGCCCCTCCCCCTAGACACATTAGTAAAACTTATGGAATTGTTTTTCTCTCTCAGCCCCAATAAGAACATAAGAACATAAGAAAATGCCATACTGGGTCAGACCAAGGGTCCATCAAGCCCAGCATCCTGTTTCCAACAGTGGCCAATCCAGGCCATAAGAACCTGGCAAGTACCCAAACACTAAGTCTATTCCATGTAACCATTGCTAATGGCAGTGGCTATTCTCTAAGTGAACTTAATAGCAGGTAATGGACTTCTCTTCCAAGAACTTATCCAATCCTTTTTTAAACACAGCTGTACTAACTGCACTAACACTTTAGAACTTTTATTCACAAGTAAAATAACTCCCCTTAAAGGGAATTTATACCTGTGATACATTAGTATATTTTTAATATACCATTGAGCATTTTTTTTAATGGTTTTTTGTTACAGACCACGTCAGTTCAAATTGGAATCTGGGCTGGGATCCCAGTGACATGAGCCTTCACTTGCAACTATCCCGGGATTCCTTCCCCCCCCCCCATTTAGTTCAGTCACCACAGCAACAGTCCAAGGCTAAGGGCCAGGCTTCCTTCTGAAACTCTGCAATCATGGGTCTTAAAATATAGCCACTAGGTGTCGCTGTTGCATAACGACTATACCTTCCCCCTAGGAGCTGTGAATGCTGCCTCCCCGGTCTTGGCAAGTGGAAGATCTGAATCAGGAATGAAAGCCAAGTTCTCTGCATAAGCCACCAGGCTGGCTCCTAAGATGCAAAACTCACTTTATTACCAGCAGTCTTGTTAGGTGCTGTTGGCACAGGGAACTGCATAAGAAAGAGTACCTCATTCCAATGGTTGTTCTTTCCAGTCTAGTGAGTGAATAACCTTAGGCCCCCCTATGCCAAATTGTCACCCAGTTTTCTGAACCTATCCATATTCTCCTTTGCCTTCTACCAAGGAAATGCACAAGAATCAAAAACAGCGTGAACCTTCTATTCCTTCATACATATTTCATTTACAGGCAAAAGTACAGAAGAGAGAATACTTCCAGCACTACAAAAAATATGGCCAAATACAGGTCACTTTTTAGTTGATATTTTTTGTTTCATTCTATAATCACCTATGAGCAGAGCTCCAACTGGGGAACTTCTGAGTGTAAGTCAGTGTTTCCAGTGAACTAAGGGTTTAAAAAATGCACCGAGAGTGGAATTGTTTATCATGACTGCACAGAAACAGAGGCTGATACCAGAGTAACACCTCCAGGCCCATCTCATCTGCCCATTCTCCCGATCTAGTGCACCACTGCAGGCTCTGCTTGACCAAATTTAGCCTCCCTTCTCCACTGTTATGGATCCTTTGTGCACTATATTTTCTTGAATTATTTTCTTAAATATTGTCTCTACCATCTTGACTGGGAGGCTGTCTCTCGCCACCATCACCAATTTTCTGAACAATTATTTCCTTATATTATGCCCAAAGAGTGGAGAGCAGCCTAGTGGTTAAAGCAGCAGACAGAGTTAGAGACACCAGGGTTCAAAATCCCACTGCTGCTCCTTGCAACCTTGGGAAAATCATGTCATCCTTCATTTCCTCAGGTACAAATTCACTAATTCACAAAGCTGCATTAGGCTGTTTCCCACACGGTACATGGCCTAACACAGGGATAACATGAGGTATTTCAGATACCCTGTATTATCTTCCACTGGCACCATGTGAATTTAAAATGCATGCTACTCAGCTCATTACTATTCAAAACCATGCAAATCGAATAACATGGCTTGCCTTAAAAATCACAAGCTACATTATCTGACATGAAATTAATCAAGAGCCCCTTAGTCGCAAGCCCTCTGGGGACAGGGAAATACCTATATCTCCAGTATCTGAATGTAATTCACTTTGACATATTTCATATCATAACTGCTTCTTCTATAATACAGGTCAGGGAACGCAGCAGGAGTGGGAGAGAGCATGTGAATATACACCAGCATTGACTGGGGTGTGCTAGCTAGCAAACAGAAAAAAAAAATTGTTACTCCTGTTATCTGCACGGAAAGTCTTGGAACATACAAAGCTAAGAAATGCAAAGAACTGAAATCTTCCAGAGAATCCCAAACTGTCCTGGTGACCCCATGGCGCACTGGGTTTCCAAGGTAGCCATAATGAATATGCATATGATACATTTGCATACTGTGGTGTCCAATGTATGCAAATGTCTGTCATGTATATTTATGATGGATATCCTAAAAACCAGATTGGCTGTGGGCTTACCAAGCCAGGTCTGAGCAGCTTTGCCTTGTTTTATACTTTAACAGGTATATAGAAGGCTTTATCAAAATGCCATTTTAAAAAATATTACCCACAATCAGAAAAATGGTTTCAACATCCAGGTTTTATTCTATTATAAAAGAAAAACAATATAGTGGGAAAGAAATTTCTTTATAAGGCTAACAAAACATTGAACAATGCAATCTTTCAGGGCTACTAAACTCCCTTCAAGACGTTTATCTGTATGTGGCCTGTACAGTATCATACTCCAAGAGCCATCCTCACTCTATGACGTGAAACTGACTCACTTGCAGCAAAAGGAAGACCGGGAAAAGTCTCCAAGTCTCCCAGTCCTCCCCATAAATTTACCTTGCGACTCTCCCTTTCTCCCAAGTCTCTTTGCTGCTGCTGCTTAGTGCTTCTGAGGCAATACAGGTCCAGGCAGCAGCAGGAAAGGCAGTTCTGGTAGCCGCAGCAGGGGAAATCAGGCAGCAGCGAGACAGGGCAGGTTCTCAGAGGCAGGAATTAAAGGAAGGCAAAGCAGGCCAGGGGCACGTAAGACAGATCCACAAAAGCAAGAAGAGTAAACAGGTCTGGCATCACACTAAAGAGATGGGTCTGGACTGATGATGAAGAGGGCCTAGGGTTGTGGAGATTCCCTTTTAAGCTTGCTTGCAGTTGAGATTGCATCTTTAAGACCTAACTTCCATGAGCAAGCTCATACAACAAATCCCCCCAATGTTGTTGTATGAGATTTCGTTACATTAAGAGGAGCAGCTGTTTTTTGACAATAAAGACTATATATTAACTAAGACCAACAAGGATTTGTTTGCACTTATTTTACCTATTATAATTGCTGAGTGCAATTATTGCTCCAGGGTGCGATTGGACACCAGAATTATCACCCATTATCTGTACATTTCCTTCCTCTGGCCTCCATGGATCCTATGGTGTTTATCCCATGACCTTATAAATTCTGCTACAGTCTTCTGGGAGGGCATTCACCATCCTGACTGTGAAAAATTACTTCCTCATATTATTCCTTAGTCTACCTTTTGGAGCTTCATGTCATGACCTAGTCCCACAGCTTCTGTTCCATTGGAAAAGGTTTGACTCCTAGATATTAATAATGCACCTCATGCATTTACAAGTCTGTATCACATCTCCTCCCATCTCTCTTCTCTTCTACAGCATACATATTTAAGCCCTTGAGTATCATCAGGTGTCTTTTGGTGCAGGCCCCACATATTTTGGTTGCTTCTCTCTGGACCATTTCTAGCCTATTTTTAGCCTTTTTGAGATACAGCCTCCAAAACTGAACACAGCACCCCAGGTGAGGCCTCACCAAGGACCTATACAGGGGGCATTACGTCCTTTTTCCTACTGGTTATGCCTCTCTCTATACAGCCTTGCATCCCCTCTGGCTCTAGCCACCACCTTGTCACATTGATAATCTCCAGGTGGTGAAACAGACACCATCACCCACAGACTCTTGCCTGATCAGTACACATCAGTAACTACCCCTACAATTGTGTACAGCTCTTTTGAATTTTTGCATCCCACATGCATGACCCTGCACATTTTTCACTGAATTTTAGCTGCCAAGTATTTGACTTTTTAAAGCTTTTTAGGTCACTTTGAATTCTATCTACTCCCTTCAAGTGTATCCACTCTACTGCATATCTGTGTCGTCCACAAAAAGACAAACTTTTCCTTCTATATGTTCTACAATATTTCTCAGTGTCTGCATATATATAGAAGAATGTCCATAATGCTTTGCTGTCTTGTCTTTCGTTTCTTTGGTTCAGAGAGAACAAGCTCCTTTAAGGTATACTCAGAAAACGTTCATCTGAATTATCCCTACAACTGCTCAATTTGTTCATGAGCCTCTTATGTAGGACAGCATCAAAAGCTTTGCTGAAATCAAAGTAAACCACATCCAGTGCTCACCCTTGATCTAATTCTCGTCACCCAGTTAAAAAAAAAAAAAAAATCTGGTTGATTTTTCCACATAATCTGCATCTGATAAGGCTGTCCAGCATCCTGCAACCCACTGGATTGACTGCAATTCGCTATCCTTTTCTTCAGCAACATCTCCATTAAGTTTCCCCACTACTGAGGTAAGGCTTACTGGTTTGTAGTTTGTAATTTTCTGTTATCGCTTTCAAGAAGAGGAACGACAGCCACCCTTCTCCAATCCTGTGGAACCACTCCCGTTGCCAATAATCTACTGAACAAGCCCTGTAGCAGAGCCACCAAAATCTCTCCCAGCTTCCTTAGTATCTATCCCTGGACCCATGGCTTTATCCACCTTCAGTTCTTCATAAGCATCCTCTTCCATGAATGGGGTGGAATTAACCCCATTTCCATCCATACCCTTGCAGCCCATCAACAATCGTTCTCCAAGTTCTTCCTCAGTGAACGTTGTCCAGCTCCACACATTTCCCCCCTATCACCTTTTAAATCTTAAAACACTTCACCTCGAGTCTGTCTCCTTTCTCCGATATACCTGAAGAATATTTTGTCACTTTGTTCTGCCTATTTAGCAATCTTTTCTTCTGCTCAAGCTTCTGACCAGCCTGATTTCTCTGTCTTAGCTTCGCTCAATATTCTTCCCTGTGTTTTTTGGTTTTTTTTTTTAGATCCTCTCTACTTTTTGTATGCTAATCTTTTGGCCTTTATTTTTTCAGCCACCCCATATTGGTTTCCTTGTCTTCTTGCTTTTAAGTTTCCTTACATAACGATTTATCACCCTTATTATAGCTCCTTTTATTTTCGTCCACTGCTCTCCCACTTCGGCTATATCTTCCCAGACTGCCAGTTTTTCCTTAAGGTACTTTGCCATTTTAAAAAACTTTCGTACTTTTGAAATAGAGGGCTTTGAGCTGTGTGTGACTTCTCTCTGCCTTGGTCACTGTATCAAACCATATCATCTAACGATTGCTGGAGCTCAAATGGAAACCTACTTGGACGTTAGAGACATTGTCGCCGTCTGTAAGTACCAGGTCCAATCTCACCCCTCCCCATCACCAGCTTTCCTTGAAAAGCATCCACAATCTCTTTACTATTTCTCTTTAAAACTGTTCTACACTGAGCTATTAAAAAGCACAGTGTTTTTACAAGATATTTAGCTGCATGCGCTGAAATGGAAAACTAGAGCATGTGATTTTATTTTGCTCCCGTTCTTCCGTGTATCCTCCTCCCCCATTCCCTTACCCTGTCCTCAGACGCACACATACACAGCATCTAGAAAGCCAGTTAGGCTGACATGCTTTGTCCAGCTGTACCATCCCACTATATATTATGTACGCTGTAATCAATTATATTACATTTTTATACATGTTACATGTATATAATTTATTACAAGAATTCCCTATAAAGTTATTGGAGATAGCTTGCATGCTCCCTGTCGTCTTATGGTGCTCATCTCTAATTATACCATATTGGATGATGCCGGCGCTGCAGGAAACTCAACAATAGCCAAGTGTGGCTGGAGTCACCAGAGAGATTGCAGAATCCTCCCACACAAAAAAACAGGAGGCAACCCTTTGTAAGAGGCTTCACAAGTTTTTGTCTCTTATGTAAGACATGTCTTGCACATGTCTAATCCATAACTTAATTTATGGAGATAGAACAGAACGGTTGAATTTCTCTATAAAGCTACATGTACCACAGAAGAACCTAAAATCCGCAAACCAATGCCTTTTAACTATACCAACGATAAGATCAGCAAGACTGAGTCAAGTATGAGAACGGGCAGCATCCATAGCCGGATCCAAGCTTTGGAATACCTTGCGCCAATATCTGAGACTAATGTCAGATAAGAAAAAAATTCAAGGCTGAACTCAAAACCTGGCTTTTTAAATGCGTTTACACAGAAAATGGGCTACAGGCAGCCATCTAATGTTTGTTTTATTCAAGATGTACTTTCTTTTCTGATTATATTCTGTACTATATTTTTATTATTTTAAGAGTGAATGTTTTTATCTTCTCTTGAAAGCTAAATTTTTATTAATATTTTTAAAATTTTAGCTGTTCTCTATTTATTGAATGTTTTATTGTATTTATATTGTAAACTGTTGTGAAAGCTACTGCTAATGTGATGGTATATAAAAAACAATGAACTATAAACTATTCTATATACAGTAATGAGGGCAGTTACAGGATAGTTTGCAAATATTTTCTGAGAGCTCAGAATCCAGAGAGATTTAAGTTGTGTGATTTGGTTTCATTAACATCACATATTTCCATTATAGCTATTCCATATTTTTATAACCAGTCTCTACATATCTGTCTATATATAGATTTATACCCTTGGACTGCATGAGCAAGCCCACCGGCTGGGAAGACAGATGACCTATTGCAAATTTTCCTGCTTTGCTTTTTCTTCCCAGTCAAAAATATAATTTATCTACATTATTTTCCTCTCTTCCCTATTCCCAAACTAATAAAGCAATAAAATGTTTATTAATTTATAAGAGATTTTATTTTAATCAACCTCAGCTTATAAGACATCTGTCTCAATGTGCAACAGCCAATCAGATTGCAGTTTACAGCTCCAGCCAGGAGTATAATCCTATATGACCACTCTGCAATCAATTGCTTCACCAGTGTGTGCAGAACAATTAGCTAAAGTGAGAAAAAGGTTGTAACAAGCTTCTATAAGTTAATTAAAATGTTTCTAATCTACGTGTCATGTTCAGGTTTTCAGAAGGCATTTGACAAAGTTCCTCATGAGAGTCTTCTAGGAAAAGTAAAAAGTCATGGGATAGGTGGCGATCAGCGGCAGACTCGCGATGTCGAACCAGCCTGGGTATTCGCTGCCCAGGCCACGATACGTGGTCTGCCGAGCGCGGCTCTGTCACGGCCACGCATGGCAGACCACGTGACTGGAGCGATCGGCCCACCGGGGGATGCCCGATCCCCCGATACGCCAATCCGCCCCTGCTGGCGATGTCCTTTCGTGGATTACAAACTGGCTAAAAGACAGGAAACTGAGTAGGATTAAATGGACAATTTTCTCAGTGGAAGGGAGTGGGCAGTGGAGTGCCTCAGGGATCTGTATTGGGAACCTTACTTTTCAATATATTTATAAATGATCTGGAAAAATACGATGAGTGAGAATCAAATCTGCAGATGATACAAAATTGTTCAGAGTAGTTAAATCACAAGCAGATTGTGATAAATTGCAGGAAGACCTTGTGAGACTGGAAAATTGGGCATCAAAATGGCAGATGAAATTTAATGTGGATAAGTGCAAGGTGATGCATATAGGGAAAAATAACCCATGCTATAGTTACACAATGTTAGGTTCCATATTACGTGCTACCACACAAGAAAGATCTAGGTGTCATAGTGGATAATACATTGAAATTGTCAGCTTAGTGTGCTGCGGCAGTCAAAAAAGCAAACAGAATGTTAGGAATTATTAGGAAGGGAATGGTTAATAAAACGGAAAATGTCGTAATGCCTCTGTATCGCTCCATGCTGAGACCGCATCTTGAATACTGTGTACAATTCTGGTCGCCGCATCTCAAAAAAGATATAGTTGTGATGGAGAAGGTACAGAGAAGGGCGACCAAAATGATAAGGGGAATGGAACAGCTCCCCTATGATGAGACTAAAGAGGTTAGGACTTTTCAGCTTGGAGAAAAGAGACGGCTGAGGGGGGATATGATAGAGGTGTTTAAAATCATGAGAGGTCTAGAACGGGTAGATATGAATCAGTTATTTACTCTTTCAGATAATAGAAAGACTAGGAGGCACCCCATGAAGTTAGCTTGTGGCACATTTAAAACTAATCAGAGAAAGTTCTTTTTCACTCAACGCACAATTAAACTCTGAAATTTGTTGCCAGAGGATGTGGTTAATGCAGTTGTGTTTAAAAAAGGATTGGATAAATTCTTGGAGGAAAAGTCCATTTCCTGCTATTAAGTTGACTTAGAAAATAGCCACTGTTATTACTAGCAACAGTAACATGGAATAGACTTACCGTATTTTTCGCTCCATAAGCACAGACATTTTCCCCCCACTTTTGGGGGAAAAAAGTGAGTCTTACGGAGCGAAAAATATGGTAGTTTTTGGGTACTTGTCAGGTTCTTATGGCCTGGATTGGCCACTGTTGGAAACCGGATGCTGGGCTTGATGGACCCTTGGTCTGACCCAGTATGGCATGTTCTTAGGTTTGTACAGTCATATATGCACATTTCTTAATTTTAATGTATATTTCTAACACCTAGACACATACGTTAATACTATATAATGAGCACAACTGCCCATTCCAACTCACCAACAAAATTTCAAAATTAGGGGTGGATAGAGTTTAGTATTGTGATCACAGTATATTTAGGTCTTCTTTAAATACCTGCAGAACAGATCCAAGAATAATAAAAGGTGAACTGGTTTTATGCATCTCAGCTGCTGAAATTTCTGTGCTTTAACTTCCTCATGCTCCATGGGAGATTATCTAAGTGTTTTGGGAACTCTACTTGCAGATTTGCTGTTGGAAGAGTCTGTGTATGAGGAAAAATGTACAGCTTCTTAGTGGGAAGGGGTCTGCATTCAGCTTGCAGCTACCATTCAAAGACGTGCCCAGGGAGTGTCCCTTTTGAAAGTACCTATTTCCAGGTAGTGCAGATTTACCAGTGACTATATCTGAATTCTTGGATTTTCCTTTCTATATTTAAAAGCACTACTTCAAAGTGTACAATCTGTGCAGTTTTCATCTGCAACCAAGTTAACCAGTAAAAGGAATTTTGTTTTTCCCAAACAAAACCAACTCAGTGTTCTATCTTTGTTCTTTTATTTACTGAGACTTTAGCATATGACCTATAAACAGCCTAGGTGCTTGAAAAATAGACTTCCTCCACACACCCCCAACCATTCAGAAAGCAATCCAAAAACACAGATCGGAACATGGCCCCAGCACTCCCAAATATACCCCTAACACCTACTAGCGGGTGGACTGGGCTACCCGCCCAAGAGCTTCTGACCTCTAGAATTCCCTGTTCATTTAGAAGGGAATTATCTCAAGCTTCCTAAACCTAAGTAGTCACATTTATATGGGGAGGCAACCTGGAATTTCTCATGTTGCTAATCACTATCTTCAAAGAACAGAGTGATGAAGACCTGGCCTGTGGATGTTGAGTTTGAGGCTCCCCTGGGGGATTGTCCCACCCTACCCCCATGAGAGTCCTCCTGTGTTTGATCCCAATATATTACTTAAAAAATTGCGTTTGCATGCTGACAAGCTGAACATATTCAAGTCAGGCCTAGGTTGCCTCTTGTTGTGCTCATGCATATTTGTCTCAAGAGCATATCTCGCCACATCTGCAAACTAAGCACTCAACTTCCCAGTCATCTTGGCCCTTCAAAAAGCATGGAAATTGTGTCCTTATTTCCTCAGTAAAGTGACATTTGCATTTTATTCTATTATCCAGTGGATCACGGATTAGTATGATACTACCTTCCTCCTTCCTCTCAATTTCTCTTTCATTCTTGAACCAATTGCCTTTAAACCAAAATGAACCATGTATATTTGATTTATATTCCACCTTTATAATGCTATAAGTAAGAGTCACTTCCTAAGTCCAGTCCTCTCTTTCTCTTAACCAAGGAAGCAGGGGAGCAGATTGGGTGGAGAGCTCTCACTGTAGTAGCCTTACAGGACCCAAGAGAACTTGAGATGGCCACAGAGAGACCAGCAAGGGAGCAGATAGTTCCAGAGGAAAACTGAGGAGATTTGCCGTACAGAGCAAGACCACTGCTTCTGGAGTCTAATGGCTTTCTCTCTTTAGCACCCTCATGTGTCCAGACTAAAAGGCAGGAGATGGTTTCTCTTTGTGTGGTTAGGCAGGTTGATCATGGGCTCATAAAAGTTAAGAGGTATTCAATAGTAATTAGTTGATGAGCAAAATGTTTTTTTTTCCTACTTGGTGATGGGCTGCTTCACTCATTTGCTCTGCCAAGTCTATTTCTCAATGAATAATTATTTGTGTTTGCTTCATTTTAAGTTTATTTTCTATTAGAAATGTTATTCTGTAAACGATTTAGATTTTTAGATAGGTGGTTTATAAAAACTTTCAAATAAAAGGATCCCTCCCCTATGAGAAAAGACATTTGCCTAAAAATCAAAAAACTTGGAGGACAACCTTAAAGGATCCCAAAAGGAGGACATATCCTCTTAAAAGAGTGCAGATGATAGCCCTACTCTAAGCACCTCCTCCCCAGTGTCATCATGCTCGAGCCCAGTTCTTCCAGCCTTTGGAAGGCAGCACGGCACCATGGAAAGGGAGCCCCTCTGGGTCTCTCTTAGATCTTCTTTCCGTGGGGAAGCTGCAGTTTGTGATTTTACCAATCCCTCTATGAGAAAGGGGTGTGGATTGCAAACTGCTGGGGTATTGGGCTGTATTTGGGAGAGTTTGTTTTTTGAATTAATATTGTTATATTGCTGTTTTGGTTTTATAAATGTATTTTATTGTTGTAAGTCACTTTGGGTCCCTTGGGTAAAAGGCAAGATACCAATCCAGGAACAGAATCATGAGCTACATATATAAAATAGGCGGGTCGTTTGTATGCTTGGTGTTTGTTCCAGGAGCCCCGTGTCAATGGGCGGACAGTACTATGTGCTCTCCATTCATCCCACATTCAGCTATGCTGGAGCAGCTGGAAGGCAGGGCTACAGAGCTCACGCAGTGCCAGTCTGCTAAAGAAGCTCCATGCTGGAAAGCCAAGTGCCACCATTGTGGGGATGAAGTGCTCTGTGCAGGCCTGAAGACAGATTGGTAGTGGTAGAAGAGAGGGGGGAGGGGGGGCATAATTTAGGCCTCTGTGCACGAGGCAGCTATCTCCGCCCATTTGTTTCTATTGGCCTTTTCCACTTGTCAAACAGAATAGTTATTCTACATCCTGATCTAGGATGGAACAAGGCGCAAACCCAGAACCTGCTTTCAGTTCAGCCATTGTCAACAGGTGATGCCTACATCTAGCCTCAAACACAATCCATTTCCACCACATATCCTAGCTTCGAAGCCAAGCAAAATACCTTATCAGGCCGATGCAATAAGAGGCGCGGGAGAGCTGGCGCTCCGTGTCGAGTGCCCGCTCTCCCGACATGCGCCCAGACATCTCTCCTGGGCGTGTGATTTTTTATTCAAATGAGGCCGGCGCTAATAAGGAGGCAGCGGCTGTCAGTGGGTCCAACAACTGACGCTCAATTTTATCGGTGTCTGTATTCGAACCCGCTGACAACCACGGGTTTGGAAAACTGATGCCGGCAAAATTGAGCATCTGTTTTCGAATACGCCAACCGGCGGGCAGATTTTTGTTTTTGGTGCCTCAGACTTAATATCTCTATGATATTAAGTCTGAGGGTGTACAGAAAAGCAGTTTTTTCTGCTTTTCTGTACACTTTTCCTGGTCCTGTCAAAGTTAACACCTACCCTTGGGCAGGTGTTAATTTCTGAGAGTAAAATGTGCGGCTTGGCCGCATATTTTACTTTCAGTATTCCAGGCGAATAACTAATAGGCTCATCAAACTGCATTTGCATATGATAAGTGCTATTAGTGTGTGTGTGGGGGGGGGGGGGGGGATTGGCCATGCGTTTTCCACACGTTACTACTACCCCTTACAGTATAAAGGGTAATAATAGTGTGTACTGTATCGGCCTGTACATCTGGCAGCACAAGAATTTTACCTTGTCATCTTTCAGAAAAGATATGCTTATGATATTCAGTTTTACCTTGTGTAACTAGTGTGTTCCACTAAAAAAAAAAAAAAAAAAATCAATGGACCCCCTCAACTCATCATAGCTTTCTATGCGTGTTAGCTAAATCAATTACAATCACCACAATATTTAAAAACAATAAATGGAAACATGCTAACCATTGAAGGTCATCTAAGGATGACTGAAAGCAAAGTCTGAGCCTGTAAGTAACAACCAAAGAAATAACGGCAGAAAAGGACCCAATGATCCGCCCAGTCTGCCCAGCAAGCTTATTGCTAGTATCTGCTGCAAAGTGCAGATTACCCCCAAGTTTATCAGTTTCCCAGACCATAAAAGTCAGGGCCCTCGGTTGCTGTTTGAATCCAATTTCTTTTTATCCTTGCCTTGGAAGCAGAGAGCAATGTTGGAGTGCTATTCTTTGACCAGTTGGGGTCACCAACAGCCATCAGTCCTCTACTCGCCAACAAGTGCAGCATATAAGACCTATCACTTGGGAAAGATCAGCCCGATACACAAGCCTTCTGTGGTCCTGATGTAATAAGATACCCTCAGTTGTACACATAGCATACAGTTGTGTGCATATCTATGTACAACTTCACTCTCAACATAAGTATTTTAGTGCACAAAAATGTAAATATGTGAGGAAAAAATGCACAAAAGTGAATGCTCCTTCATGCAAATCCCATGTTAATCAAGGCATTAGCCATTACTCCTCAATGTGTGTAAGCTTAACTCATGTTTTCTTAATGCTGGAAATTTAACTCCCAGTCAGAAATGGAATAAAAGTTTCTGGGGCAAGTGTTAATCTATGCTGAATCTGGAGTGCATAGTGAAGGTGTCTTGTACTTTGCATTTATTTTTATTTAGAATTTTGTATCCTGCTCTATTCAAAGTCTTAGACAAGTAAAGCGCATACATAAACAAAAACGAAGACAGAACAGATACTATACAGTAAAAACAAAAAAGTCAACTATCTGGATGCTAGCAGCACAATTGGGAAGAATAGAAATTGTAAATAAGACTAATCATGAAGGAATCCTAGAGCATGAAATTAAAAGCACGAATCATGGGTTTTGTGCATAAAGCCTGGTTTGAGCACACTGTTGTGTGCAAGACATAACTAGTGCACATAAAAATTGTACCCCTAAATCATGATGTGCATGCTTTTAAGCCCACGTTCTGCACACAACACACATGTGCAGAAATCATGATTCGTCTGCATGTTATACACGTGAAACTATTTACAAGCATAACGTTTTCTGTGCATAACATGGTTTATTCACACTAAGCACAGCTGCATACATATTTTCGCACTGGTAGAATTTTTTTTAATTCACAGTGTACTAGCTTACCACATGGGGAGTTATTCATTTTTCAGTGTGAGTAAAAATAAATAAATAAATAAAAATTCTCACACATCTTATTACATCAGGACCTTGAGAGCTCAACAGGAACATCCAAGAACACAGGAAGTAACTGAGTCACCAGTTATCCAGAATCTATTTTCCAGGGACTTGTGGTGGCAGAGCAACAGAGCTTTCTGCTGTTATTTCCTGTCTTACAGCTCCTCTAATTTGCTCCTTTATCCTGGCTTGGCACTTCTGCCAGCACCACACTTTGCAGCACAGATCTGTGGGCATGCAGACTGCAGGAATGAACCTCTAACAATGCTAAACTAATATTAACCCCACTGCTCCCGACATAAAATAAGCGTTTAAAACTCTAGTCACCGAAAGATAATGTAGACTGATAGCACAAGAAAAAAAAAAAGCCCTCCATGTATCTGTAAAGCGGATACAGCTAGATTTGAACTCATGAGGCTGGGTGCCACAGGCACTTTCTAGGCACTACTCAGGGCGACAAGCAAAAAACGTGGCTCCCAACCCTGCATATTCATTGTAGGTATCCTAAAAAAATACTGGAACGAACGACAAGTTTCAGGGGCTCAGAGGATCATCTCTCACATAACACTAGTGGCATAAGATTGTTTTTCTCTATACTGATGTGAGAAACAGTGAAAGAGTGACCAGCATCAGTGCAGCCCAGAACTGCTGACAGAATCAGCTACACTGGCGATATAGCACAAGATCCATTTCCATTACCGGTTCCTTTGTACCGTACCGTTCAGCATTAAGTCTCTTCAGTGACAAAGCCGAATTTCAGTATCCCAGTCATTCAGCCAAGTCTGGGCAGCACGACCGGCTGCTATCAAGGAAGCACAGGCTCCTCAGCTGCCAGGAAGTGAAGAAAAGCCAGGAGTTCAGGTGGTCTCTGCTATACTGCAGCAAGAAGGGAAAATGAAATGAGCAGAATCGATGGACTTTATAATCTACGTTACCATCGCAGGGCCATGTTTACCTCTCAACCAGAAGCCACTTTACTGCTGAGAGAATGGCATGACATCCTGTCGTAGCACAGAGCTGCATATATACCTGAGCCAAGGTTTTGGTTCTGCCGTAACAGCCGGTTCCTAGTCCATCTGGCATCCAAATGAGCATTAGCTTCAGACTTACAATGTTCCACCCTGAAGCTGTACAATGCTAAAATGTAGTGTCATGGGCCCTCGGCAGAAACAATGCTATTGTATTCAGTTTATCTTTATGTCAGGAACGCTTATTCCCTCTCTGCTAACTCTGAGCCTTTTAGATAGTCGTATGCACCAGAGTACTAGTTCCACAGGGCATCAAAACAGGGGTATTGCCTGAAAGAACAATTTCAAAGCACAGGAATAGCAAGCGATCTGGGCTCAGCTCCCAGCTTAGGGCCCTACACTTGGATTGCCAGCACTGTATAGGCTGCACTCACAGGGAAGAAAAACGAGGCAACACTTCCACCATGGTGGCACCTGCTGGCCAATTCAGAAAGGAACCACCCTCTCAACCATAAAAGATTACTGCAGTGCTTGGCCGAGCTGAAAGGCAACCATGGAAGCGTGAGGGCAAAATTGCAAGACTACATAGCTCAATAGCCAGATGGCCTCTCCTTTAACTAGGAATGTTTATTTTGCACTTATTTTATTGATTTTCTTATGTTTCTTTTTTTTTTTTATCTATATTGTATTTTATGATTTGTTTATATAATTTATTCTTTTAACTGATTGTAAGCCACACATGATATACTAATTGAATGACTGTATATAAAAATGTATAAATAGCCAAGAAGGGATTACCCTTCTCAAGCTCCTCCTGCTCCAGCATTGGAAGGGGGCAAGTCAGAAGGTGAATCAGGCAGTGCCTCCATCCCGACTCTACTGCCATCATGACTGGAAAATGTGTTAAGTGCAGATTGATTCCTTCCATCTAATACCTTCTGTCCCAACAATGCGCAGTTTGAGGGTTCATTTGGCTGAGCCAGAATGGGATGAGACATTCTGTTTGGCAATAGGCATTGATTTAACTGAGCTGGCTCTTAATTGCTCAGCGTAATAACATATACAAGGAAGTTGTCGGCTATTTCAGGACAACGGATCGAAGCTCCAACTGAATCGGGTGAAGGAACTTTGGATTTAAATTTACCATGTTATGTTATAACAGAAATAAAAAACTCTTGCCTAAGTTGAATTCTTAGGAAGAAACATGGACTCAATTAAAAGGACAAGAGCCCGTGCAGAATACCGTGGGTGAGGAAAATCAAGCAGATGGTTTTTGGAGGTTAAAGACTGAGTTTATTGAAGACATTAATTTGAAACTGGTACAAGATAATTTGGGAACCAAAAGAAGTATGGAAATCTTAGAAAAATCAATCCGTTGCAATATAATATTAAAGCTATAAAATATTGTTAGAAAAGTCTCACATTCCAAATGATTTCAGACCTACATTAATGTTTACATATCTCAGACTTATTTCCACCTTTTTTTCCATCCTACAATTTCCTCAAGCTCCTTGGGGCTTCCACTTCGATTGCACCGAGGGTTATGATCTGGCACCATACGCCTTTATTCCTTCCTCTTTGAAGGCGTGTTTGACAGAACTTTAAAAAAAAAAAAAAAAAAGCAGTGGATGGACACTAATAAAAAGGACAGACAAGCCTGAAAGCTACTGTCCAGTATCAAATATCCCCTTCCTAGGGAAACTTACAAGCTCACCTAAACCAATAACTAAGAAAAAAACTTGCTGGGTCCATGTCAAGCCAGATTCAGAAGAGGTCATGCGCGGACATCATCATCACCTTATTGACTGATCCCCAGAAACATCGTGATAAAAGCCAGGCAGCAGGTCTAGCATTACTGGGTTTCTCAGCAGCTTTTGATATCATGTTAGGCCAACCTCTGCTAGCCATGCCAAAGTAGCAAGGTCATAACCTGCTTCTCTTTTTGTTGGACAACCAACACATCAGCACCCTGGATCCCGAAATGCGAGGTCCCTCAAGGCTCTCCCAATGTGCTTCAATATTTACCTTAAGCCACTGGGCACAGCTGATTCAAACTTGATATAAAGGCCCACATCTATGCCAATGATGTACAACTTGTACTACCAATGAATCCGGACCCATCAACAGCTATAAATAAGCCAACCACATGTCTTGGGGGCTGTTCAAGAATGAACCCAAAAAAAAAAATCCAAGCACCATCTGAATCCCAACAAACACAGATACTACGGATACAGAACAAGCACAAAAACATTTTTTGACCTGAAAATCCCATTAAAAACTCAGGTAGAAAGCCTCCGAGTCCTGTTGGACTCTGACCTTGCCAGACTGCCACAAATTCAAGCAACAGTAAAGAGCTGTCATATTCTACTACATAACTTACAAAGACTGCAGTGCTCTATGGTAAACAGATGACCAGACTACTGCATTACGCTGTACAACGGTCTAAGAGATAAGACCCTCCATTAGCCCCAGATAATACAAAATTCTGGTGCATGACTCACAGGATGCAAACCACATGACCACATCATACTTTTGTACTACACAAGCTACAATAGCCACAAACAGAACAAAATTCAAAAAACTCTGACACAGACCTACAAGACTCGAAGAGAAGATGACCTACTTGAGACAAAGGCTCTCTTCATACACACCTTCCAAACCATTAATATCCACACATGGAGCATCCATAACAACCCCATTGACAAAAAAAGAGATCAGAACAGATCCTCAAAACTGATCCTTCTCAGGAGCAGCATCTGCCCTTCTGAACTTCCTCCCAGAAGAGCTCCAATCAATACATCAGTGTTTCCCAACCAGTGTGCAATGGCACACTCATGTGCCTTCTGACCTAATCAGGTGTGCCAGGGAAACGTCACCACTGCCTGATGCTCAAATCCAGGCCAGCACCTGGGCTCTGCTCTCAGCACCTCACAGCAACGAAAGACACCAGTGGAGGCTCCTAAACATTGAGCACATTAAGAGCATACATAATGTGCTCAATCTAAGAGACAGAGTAGGAGCTCTGCAGTATGGGAATTAATGGGAAGCATGCAGGGAATGGATAGCACACATCCTCATCCCCCAAGCTGAGTGAAATGGGGGAGCATATGCACTGCACATTGAATGCAACTAATTCTGAGTGTTGGGAATAGGAACAGTGAAGAAGCTCTAGGAACCATATAAAGGCAGCCAAGGTAACTAAGTGAGCTGGGTTGCCCGCACCTCACCAACTTCTCTCATCCCACTCTTGTATATAGTGGGAGCAGGTCCACTGTCACAGGTTCACGTGTTTCTGCTCCCCATTTTAAAATTTGGGGTTTTCAGCATATCCCTAGCTCTTATTTTGGCCATGAGTCCTCTCTGCATTCCCTGCTCTGTGGAGGCTGGCGTGCCACACATTTTTGCTAACGCAGCTTTGCCTTGGGCTTGAAAATGTTGGGAAACACTAATATGACTATTCTTACTTCAGAGTTTTACAATGGAACAGTTCATTCTTAGAGTTAAAACTATTAGAGCTTAAGCATAATTGTTGATTTATTTAGCATTAGATTGGAGACGCACCTTCAATTTATCAAATTATGATATTGCTGCTACTCAAAACTGTTTACACTTTGTAATGTGAAGCTACAAATTACTTGCTTGTAAGCTAATTCTCCAATCAATATGCTGTAACCCACTTTGAGCAAATCTCATATTCAAATAGGCAGGAAATAAATCCAAGTAATAAATGCATTTTTCCCCAGTTTCATATCCTCTCCCAACTTAGTCATTGCAATAATAATATTCAGCAGAGCACTCCTTCAGGAACCTGGCAATCATGAGCCCTAAATCCAGCCTATAAGTGTCACCAAACAATAACCATGATTCCCTATGCAGCATCCCCAGCAGAGCAGGAAAGCAAATGACCTGATCCTGAAATCAAAACCAAATTACTCCACATACTGCACAACAGTGCCACTGAGCCACTAGACGAGCCCCAGAAATGATTTTTTTTTTTAAGTGCACCGAATCAAGTGCATCTTTAATAAAACTACAGATTTAATCAGGGGTGAATCATGAGTCTTGAGTTAAGTATCCTAAGAGTCAGAACTACCTGAATTTCATGAGTGATAAAAACTCTCCTGGATTTTTTTTAAACTAGATTTAGACAGTGATTGGATTTTGTCAACTTTTTCAGTAGAGTGGGCTTCCCGTTTCTTGGTTACAAAGTGTGTTTGGTATCCAAATACATCAAGATATACTCAGATATGATGAGAAACGTTTGACCTTAATTTGATTTGAATTACTCCTATAAAAGCAAAATTAAAATCCAAGAAACTTGTTATATATTTTGGGACCCTGACCAACTTTCGGCTGTTCTTTAGAAAGCAAAGAAATTACGCTTAAATGACGATCACGTATTTGTCAGGCTCTTTCCCCCTTTGGTGGGATAATTTATCCATTTCTGAAGCCACAGCTGATACCACTTCTATAATTGTGTTAACTTTTGGCATGGCCTTGTTTTTCTTTGCAGTCCTGTAATTGTCAGAATTTATTAGCATTAGATTTGTATTGTACATCTGAACTGTTAAATCTGACCACTAATTAAGAATATTTATGTATCCTGATAACATCTTAAAATCAAACAAACATCAAAAAATGCAGAGCAGTCTATTGTAATTTCTCCTTTAAGAAGAATCATTAACTGATATAAACGCAGATAAAGATGTTTGATTTATCCAGGAATTTTCATGAGTTTTTCAGACTAATCAAAGCGGGTCTTCCTCTGAGGGAAGCACAAGATACAGCACTATAAGAAGGGTATGTCCACTTGAAAGCAGGAGGCTGGGAAGTCTCCAAAAGATCTATTTCTCCATCCTGAAGAATTTATCAGGGTCGGGGTGAGGGCACACAGATGGTTTATACTCAGACACTTCATGGGATCTGTCCAAGACTGCACTAATCACCAGACTACTGACTACCTGAATAGTGCTCTGTAGGAAAAATCTGTCTTAAGATTATTCTTCAGAGGCTACTGTAATAAGATGTACTTATAATATGGGCAGCCAGGACATCACTTGCTCACATCCTCCCTTTTACATTTCCAATGATAAAACAGACAACAGTTTGGGTTTAAGAGGGCCGCAGCTTTAATAAAACCAGGGAGGCCTGAGCACCGCAAATAACATAACATTCACAATTTCCAAGCAACACCACCCCCTAACCAACCGCCGCTCCCCCAGCAAGACGGTCAGCACCAGCCACATGGCTCGTCCTTCCAGCCCTTATACTGAGTTCAGACCCCCGACATCTCCCAGCAAGGAACCAGGCCAGTGGACCCCCGCCACCTCCCAGCAAGGAGCCAACCCGGTGGACCACCGCCACTAACCAGCAAGGAGCCAGGCCAACGGACCCCCGCCGCTTCCCAGCAAGGAGCCTGTACCCGACAACTGCCCCAGTTCTCAACCATTACAAAATTGTAGCAGGAATCAATCTTAACAGATAAATATAAGCTGTAGCGGCTCAGGCCATTCGCAAGAACTCCCCCCGCTGCAACAAATGATCCCCCATTACAAGACCACAAAAGAAGGGCGGGTGGCAGGGAAGCGACCAGCCGGCTACCGAGACGCCACAGAGTAACTGAGCTGGCGTCACGCTACCCATAAGCCCCTCCTACCTACTGCTGACCTCATGCTAACTAGCCTATCATGGCCAGCCAGCATCACGGGACTGCCCAATCCCAAGCCGTCTAGCCCGGAGCCTAGCCACTCCTCCTCCTTGCATCGCCCCATACACCCCCCTCCCTCTTGACCCCTCACTGTCCTTCCTGCCCTAAGACGGACCCCCCAGCCTCCCCCCCCCCTCGATCAACCGCTGCGGACTCGGGCCTGCTCCCCAAGCGTGTCTGGGCCCATATTACCTTGGCTGACCGGACACTTGGTCCGGTCGATCTCCCAATACAGCAGGTTGCTTTACCTGCAGTTGCATGCACATTTTTTGTTTGTGCAAACTTCACTCCCAACGCAGAAAGAAATTTTGCTCACAAAAAATATGTGCACTATGAGGTGCATACATATTAGCGCTCTCCCACGCAAATCTGATAATGAAGGCATTAACTATTACCTCCAATGCAGAGATGTGTGCTGGCTTACCTCAGGTTTTTTAGTGCTGGAAATTTAGCTCCTAGTCTGAAATGGAGTAAAGTTTCCAGGGCTAGTATTAGTCCATGGACAGAAGCTTGAGTTCTGGTGCAGAGTCCTGTAGTTGGCATTTAGGCAACAAAAATAAGTTTGTGCTCATAAACTATGATTTTACACACACTAACTTTTTATGCACATTTTCAGATTAGTGGTTTTTTTTTTAAGCCCACAATGATTTGGCTTACTGCATTAGAAGAAATTTTTTTTAGCGTTTTTTAAACTGTGTGCAGGATTTCAGCACACACTTCATGGGGAATGATGCTAATATCTTGACTAATTAATATGAGCTTTGAATGAAAGCGCACTAATCTGTGCACATAATTTTGTGTGTAAATCTCCTTGCTACATAGGAAGTATAGTTTCACGCACAAAAATGTGCATAGAACCACTCACAGACACATGAACAGAGCACAGCGCACATTATTACACTAAGCTAAAACAGACGGCAAAGGAGAGTCACCAGGGAGAATGTGACAAACTGGCTTTGAACAGGACATTCTTAAAACGTGTCCCCAGTCTACAAATATATAATTTAAACAGGTGTGAAAGAAAAGACCAAATATTAACAAGGTTCAGAAAAAGGTAGAAAAAGAAATGACAAGAGTTTTAAGACAGAGAACATTTTTTCTACACGTCCACTGTGTTTTCTGCTGCTCAGATGTTCTGTTACATATACCAGACGGGGGCTGCAGCTTTCTCTCTGCTGGCTGGAGGGTTTCACGGCAGAACCTCTCCTCTCGTACATAATTTATCAGTCCACTCACTCATGCCCTGCTTTGCCGCACAGCTAATGCATCAGCACTGCTGCCTGTGGCTGAGCAACATCTGCAGCAGTTAGCATAGACACACAGGAGCCCGCATAGACAGCAGCATACAGGCAGATACGAACATGCCTCCTTTCTAAAACAGTCTCTCAACCTGGCAGATTGCCTTCACATTCCTTTGATGACAGAAATAGTTGGGACTAAGTTTTTTCTTGAATCTGCCTCCTCTGATGAAACAGAATAAGCCCTGCCCATGCTCATACAGTTAAACACGCAATATTTCTTACTGAGCCAAAGTTTAAAAAAAAAAAAAAGTGACAAGCGCATGAAGCAGCTTTAAAAAAAGAAAAAAAAAAGTCAAGCTGGCTCCTCTACACACATCACTCAGTACCATTACACACTATATATATATATCAGTCAAACCACAACATATCAAGCTCTCTCTTGCTGTAATTACACAATGGCTTGCTAACCTCAAACTCTGCTGTACACTCTCTCTTATGGCAACATGTCCACTGCTTTCCGCCTCATTCCCTAGGCTTCAGACAGTTAAAAAGTATATGAATTATAAGTCTACCCTTCTTCTAGTGATAACTCCCAGCCAGCTCCCATGATTATCTCCCACCCCAACTGACTGCACCATCAGTCCAGCCCAGCCTCCTCCTCAGTCAACCTGCTGATCTTTGCACTAATAGCTCATCCCTTTCCTGGAGGATCAATGCATTTGCAAGTCCATAAAGTCAAGTGTGATACTATAAGCAGCGCTAACTAGTAAACTCAAGGGTTCCATGAAGAGGCAGCGACTAGGATAGCAATTCTGCCTTTAACCTATGAGTCCTCAATAGGGAGCTAACTGACCATGCAAAAAACTGATGCCAGCAACCAAGGGTTTTTTTGTTTGTTTTTTAAATAAAGGTGTGTCGTCATTCAGTAGTGAATGTAGAGCTTGGCAAAGCTTTCTAAGACAGTCACTGGCTCAAGTCAGTAACAAAGGAACATCACTGCCATCTGGAAGCTTTTCAATGGCCATGTGAATAGAACTCTGTATACTATTTCTCATAAAGGCCACGTTCACAATTTGGCAGTGTCACCACGGTTGCCAATCTCAGCAGAAAACTGAGTTGCCATTTCAATTGAGATCAAACAAAAAGAAATGATACAGTCTTGTCTTTGCCCCACTGCATGCATGGTGATATTTTTAAGGAAACCCATGGTAAAAATCTGAAATACAAATCCATGCATGCAATGGGGCAAAACCAGGACTGGCTCAGCCTGTTCATTTGACCTGGGAGTAAAGTGACAACCCTAGCAGTCTTTAAAGACTGAGCAGACATACAGAATGCATTTTTTAAAAATGTATTTTATATTCTTCATCCTTTCACCCTCAGTCATGGTCCCTCTAGAAAAAGGTGCAGGCATATTAGCAGGGCAATGAAGAGGGGGGAGATACAGCTTGCACTGTTCAATCCACTTCTCAAAACTAATCTGATTTGTGCCGGGGCGAACACTGCAATCTAACTGGTCCCTCATTCAGCTAAGGAGAAAGGCAAAGCGTGATCAACTGTACATGATCCAATTTTGGAAAGATGTGATTTCTGGAATTACCACTAGTTACCTCAATAAATACAAAAGTCTACCTGCATCCCAACCGGAGATATGGATTAGGATTCCACCCCGTAGCAGATTCATTGCACTTTCCTTCATATCAAAGACATATGCCCCGATTTTTACCAGTACCACCGAAAGGGGCAACTTGAGATAAAACTTCCACTTTAAATTATTTCAATTGGTACTAAATTCTCTATCAAAACGTTTCAAACAAGCAATTAAGCCTTTCACACACAGTACCCAAGTTTTGCTGTTTCTATTTCCTTGTCAACTCAAGGAAAGCAAGGTTATTTTTTTTTTCTCTCACTCGATTTTTTTTTTTTTTAAACGTTAACAAAAAATGAACGCAGAAAGCGGCAAATGGCCGAGGAGCTGTGTGTGGAGCACTGCAGGCGGCAGGTAACCTTGGAGGAAGGGCTGCAAGGTTAGCGAGGAAACTGCTGCTGCGGCGGCTGTAGCACGTGCGGCACACGGTTGGAAGCTCTCCGGCAGCGGCGCGAGACGCGCTCCGCATGCTAAGCAGAATGCGAAGGGGAAACACCTCCCCCTCCACTGCGGAATCCCGGCTCCCCCCCGCCAGTGCGAGGAGGATTCCGAGACAATTCCCTCCCAGCGCCGAGAAACCCCCGCCACTGCTGACGCAGGCAAAAGGCTCGAGCCCGCTCTACTCCTCTCTGCGGCACCAGCTGCCAAGGCGAGGAGCGCGCGCACAACGCTCGTGCAAATCCATTCCGAGACGGGAAAAGGGCTGAGTAGCCTACTGGAGAGCCCAGAGCTGTACGAAAATGCGCTTTGGTCGTCTGCGCTGGGATTTCTCAGCATTCCGTGAAGAGACACGAGCTATTTAGCGCTGGACTAGAGTAAATCTGTCCGGCACGCGCAGCCAGCTCTTCAAGTACATGTTTTTAGAAGCGTCTTTCGTTTTCTTTACCAGGAGGAGAGGGAGACGGCGGTAAAAGTCAAGACAAAGAAATATGAATTTGAGAGGTCCCCGTAAACATACGAGAGAAACATTGCTTGCACGCCAATGTGCTACACTAGAAAAGCCTAATCAGGGATTCTACTCCAATAAAAGTCCTCTCTCCCATTACATGCATATACAATAAATAGTTTTTCACATCAAGAATCTTCCTAATGAAGCTTCAACATCAGTGCGCAAACCCCAGTTCTAACAACCATTAAAATGAACAAATAGCTTTAAGCACAGTAAAGCATGAAAAATCGATCACTATTAACTCTTTCCCAGAAAGGGAGAAAGCTCATTTATCACATTTGCCAAAACAGACCCAAGTGCCTGAAAAAGCCGAATAAAATCAAATGAATAAAAATATAGGTGGTATGACTAAGCTGACCAGGGAAAAGCTGCATGCAAGTACTGCGACAAAGGCAGGCAAGAGATCGGGAGGCAGCAGCAGAATATCCAGGCAGTTGGGCCAGTATCAGGTGTTGCATAAACTTTGCCTCCCCCATTGCAGCTGCAACCAGAAATCTAATATAAACATGTAATACCATTCTAATCAGCATTCAAAACAGAATTAAACATACAATTAATAGTCTGTATGTCTACAGCTTGCAAAATGGCTTTAAAATGAGAAAAATAGCAGCTTGTTTTTTGCATCTTGCTGGATTTTTCAAGAATTCTTTGGCTTTCTTGAAACAATTGTAGCGGTCCACGGTCACCAATTCCATAACACTCATCAGCAGTCTTGCCCCATGTCCTCTGAACCTCAGCAATCTACTTTTTCGTAATAAAAGTTGTTCCAGCATCATGCACCTCAAGAAATGCTACACATTTAATTCAGTCAATCTAACGTTTTTCACTATCGTATGTTATGTCCATAGCTAATAAATGTAAGCAATGTGTAAGGTATTGTTAAAATTCCAAACTGAATGGCCTACAAAATGGTACAAAAATTACTTTAGTAGGATAATCCAATGGGGTGTTGGGGGCAGGGGGAGGGAGGCAAAGGTTATCAACAACCAGTACATCATCCTAGAGTAAACATCTGATGCCTTAAACTAAGACAGGGGAGGCCGATACCAGACACAGGAGCCGCAGAGAGCTCCAGTAGTACACACCACTGCACCTAACTACACCATCATAGGTCTTCTCCAGGAATAATAGGAGTTTATGACATTAAGTACCAAAGTAGCTCGATATTGACTTTTTTCCTTCCTTGCACTGTTTCTGTAGTTAGCTTAGTGCACATTTCTGCAATGAGGAGCCATTTGAACTGTTTTTGAAATGTAAAATATAAATGGTTTTTAGAGAGGAATTTATCCATTTAAACCTGCACAATAACCACACACAGGACACGCTCTGGGTTAACTGGCACCTCCACCTTGGCAGCAGCTCTGGCTCAGCTTGCCCTCTTTCAGCAGTTAAGGTTTCCTCCCTCACCCACACACACTTCCCTTGCCCTCTGCCCAGCACCAGTGCCCAACTTGCCTTTTTCTCTCTGCTCTTTCCTGCCCAGCAGAATTCCCCTCTTCCTGCAGGCTGATCCTCGACTTATCACCAGAGACAGAAACCTCCTTCCTCCTGCGCAGCATTCCTGAGTCTCTCGCTTACAGATATTATGAAAGGTACTGAAGAAAGGGATCAGTGGTGCCGCCTTCAACATGCACCCTCTGTAGCTATACACCCCAAAAGCTGGCCCTGGCCACACAAGGGGGCAGATGCAAAAAAACAAAAAAATACACTGAAATCGGGTGCTGAGTGTTCAGTGCCCACTTTCATAATGCATGCCCAGGCACCTCTCCTGGGGGGCATCATTCAATATTTTAATTAGTAGTCATGCTGTCAAGGAGACGCTAGATCGATTGCATGCCCCTAGTGCCTCCTTGACAGCTAGTGCCCGGGAGTGGTGGCTGTCCGCGTGTTAAGAAAATAGACACTGAATTTATGCATCCGTTTTCCTAATCAGTGCACAGCCATGTGTTTGGAAAATGGACGCTGGTTAACTGAGCATCTGTTTCCTGAACCTGACCACCAGCACTTTAAAAAAAAAAAAAAAAAATAAAAAAAAATATATATATATATATATATATATATATATATATTTTTTTTTTTTTTTAATCTTTTCTTTCCTCTGACTTAATATCGCCACAGTATTAAGTCAGAGAATGTACAGAAAAGCAGTATTTTCCGCTTTCCTGCACAACCTTTTGGGATGCTCAGAAATTAACGCTCGCTCCGAGCAGGCGTTAATTTCTGAGAGCAAAAAATGTGCATATTGGATGCACATTTTGTTTTTGTTTACTGCATGTGGATTGAATAACTAATAGCCTCATTAAAATGTATTTGCATGTGATAAGTGCTATTAGTTTCCAGGCGCATTGGACACGTTGTGGAGGCATTAATCCCCTTACAGCATAAGTGGCTGTGGATGCACCTATACAACCTGCGTCCAACTGGGGGTTGATCAGTATGCTCGGCTGAGCGCACTGTACTGCATCGGCCCCACAATATTAAAGAGAACAGATGAGACTATCCTAGACTGTACTAGAAGGCAACAAGACAATTATACAATCACATGATATTTCCATGCCCAGATTTCAAGACAGCCAAATTGGGCAGCATATCAGCTTGCCTGTTTCCTGGCTTTCACCATGCTTTGCATGTATCAGTATGATACACGCAACTGCATGCAGTTCTGATAAGGAACAAGATAATATCCTCTCATTTACCAATACCACCTCAAAGATGAGTGAAAAATAGAAAAGGAGAATCTTCAGGATAGGTCAGCAATAAATCAAGAGGTAACATGTTCATAAACTCACCTACAATATTTTACATAGCCTACTGAATGATATCCGATGAAGACCAAAATGGTCTATCTAGTCTGCCCAGCAAGTTTTATTTATTTATTTAATTATTTTTTTTTAAGGGAAATAGTTACTGTTGCTCCATGCAGGCCAGCTACCCCTAAGCAGAAATGTAAACTTTAGGAGTAATAGTAAAGTAACCCCATTTCTTCATTTCCATTATCTAGCCAGCAGGAATCTCTGGTTTTTGTCCCAGACCCTTCTGAATTCCATCATCATTCTTTTTTTCACCACCTCTTCCAGGAGGGCTTTCCATGCATTCACCACCCTTTGCGTAAAGAAATATTTCCTGAAACTGTTTTCGAGTCTCTCCCCCTTGAAGTTTCATATTGTAACCCTTCGTTTTGCAACTTCCTTTCACTCGGAAGAGATTTGATTTTTGCGCATCATTAATCCTTTCAGGGGTTTCTTCTCTCTTCCAGGATAGACATATTAGGGTCCTTCAGTCTCATCTCCTATGGCTTTTCTGTACAGATCCCACACCACTTTGGTCGCCAATCTCTGGACCACTTCCATTCTGTCTTTATCCTTTCTGAGATGAGGTCTCTGGAACTGAACACAGCACTCCAGGTGAGACCTCACCAAGGACCTATACTGGGGCATTATTGCCATTTTTTTTCCTCCTGGTTATGCCTCTTTCAATACACTCTAGCATCCCTCTGGCCTTGGCTACTGCCTTGTCAGGCTGCTGCACCACCTTCAGATTATCACACACCATCATCCTGAGGTCTCTCTCACAGTTTGTGCATGGAAGCCTTTCACCACCCAACACATAGAATTCCCTTGGATTGCCGTACCGCTAACGCATGGCTATTTTCTCCTCTCACTTCCTGTATCGCTCAGGAATGACATGCCAATTTCATTGGCCACCTCCTGCCACCCCCATTCTCTAGTTTAAATGTCTAATATATTATCTTAATTTCTCATTTAGCATCTTACTTCCTGCTACAGACCACTCTATACAAGGCCCCAGCCTCCAGTGTATCCAAAACTTTCTGTACACCAGGTTTTGAACCAAGAATTGAAATTATCTATGACATCGCTTTACTTTTCCCTTATTTATTTATTTATAACTTTTATATACCGACATTCAAATGAATATCACATCGGTTCACATACAACTGGGATGTCAAAAACTAGTAGAGAGAAAGGAAGAATAAGAAAGTTACAATTAACAGGGAATCATAAGGAACTGGGTGAGAAAGCGGAACGGTCTAAGGGGCCAAGTCAAAGTGTTAGCAGGAAGAATACAGCAAAACTTAAAACTTTGTTGCGATAGCAACTATATTACATAATATATTTACAAAACTGTATGACAGTCAAAGGCATTAGCTGTTGCAGCAAATTGTAGTGACAATGAAATATAGTTGGGGTTTACCAGAGATGGCTATAGGTAAGTTAGGTAGTGAAAGGGTTAAATAGTAGTAGTTATGGATACTGGAGTAATGGAACCTGGAGTAATGGAACCTAGAGTAATGGAACCTAGAGTAATGGAACCTAGAGTAATGGAACCTAGAGTAATGGAGACCGGGAGGTCGGAAGAGACAAGGAAGGGATTAAGAGTATGCTTGTTTGAATAACCAGGTTTTTAACTTTTTTTTTTAAAGGTGTTTGGACAGTGTTCCAGGCATACGTCTGGCGGCATCGAGTTCCATAGTGTAGGACCTGCGATGGAGAAAGCCCATTCTCGGGTGGAAGTGAGCTGGGCAGATTTGTGTGAGTGGGCAGTTAGAGTCCCAAGGTAGGCAGATCTGGTAGGCCTGTTGGGGATATGAAACTGGAGGGAGTCATTAAGCCAGTGAATCTCATTATTGTGTAGGGTTTTGTGGATGATAGGCTTTTATGAAGGATTCTAGCTGAGATAGGGAGCCAGTGGAGGTCTCTGAGGATTGGAGTGATATGGTCAGATCTCTGGGAGATGGTAAGAATTCTGGCTGCTGCATTTTGCAGCATCTGCAGTGGTCTGGTGGTAGACACAGGCAATCCTAGAAGTAAGGTATTGGAGTAATCAATTTTTGAAAATAGAGTAGTTTGGAGGACAGTTCGGAAGTCGTTATGGTGCAAAAGAGGTCTTAATTTTTTTCAGGATGTGTAATTTGTAAAAGCTGTCTCTTGTAATGTTGGTTATGTGTTTTTGGAGATTGAGGTGGTCATCCAAGGTGACCCCAAGGTCTCTGACATGTTGTGAGAAGGGGTGAGTCGGGAGCAGCGAAGTGGGAGGGTGGCGGGCAGGAGCAATGTAGAATAGTCCAGTTTTTGAGGAATTAAGGGTGAGATTAAGGTTGGTGAGAAGGCTGTTGATTGAGGATAGGCATTTATCCCATAGTTTAAGGGCATTTGTAACAGAATCGGTGATGGGAAGAAGTATCTGGACATCGTCCGCATATACATAGTGTGTGAGTCCAAGATCTGCAAGTAATTGGCATAGGGGTAATACGTAAATATTGAAGAGGGTAGGGGAGAGGGAAGAGCCTTGGGGGACACCATGTGATAACTTGACTGAGTTAGATTCGTGATTGCCTATTTTGATTTTGTAGAAGCGGTTGTCTAAGAAGGAGGATAACCAGTTAAGGGCTGAGTCCGCAATACCGATATCTGAGAGGCGATTGATAAGGAGATTGTGGTTGACAGTATCGAAGGCCGCAGAGATGTCTAGCAGGGCCAGGATATAAGATTGGCCCTTATCTAACCCTTTGAGAATTGTATCGGTAAGAGATATTAGTAAGGTTTCAGTGTTGAAGAATTTTCGAAAACCGAATTGGGAGGGGAAAAAGCAGGTTGTGACTATCGAGATGTTCTATGATCTGAGCGTTAACTACCCTTTCAACGAGTTTAGCTATGAATGAAAGGTTGGATATCGGACGGTAGTTGGCCGGGACAGCAGGGTCCAGATTAGGTTTCTTTAGAATGGGTTTGAGGGTGGCTTGTTTAAGTTCATCGGGGACCTTACCTAGGGAGAGGGATCGGTTAATAATATCGGAGATAGGTTTAGCTATTGCATCTGGGATAGCAAGGAGCAATTTTGTAGGGATGGAATCCTCGGGGTGGAGGGAAGGTTTCATTTTCTTCAGAAGGCTAGTTATCTCTGTACCTTTCCATGAATAGGTAATATTTCTGACAAGGCAATAATCTTTGCCATGTGTCTTCTCTTTCCTAGAGTTTGGAAATATTTCTATACTTCATGGATACCACCTCTATCAAAGCCATGGGTCCCCAGATGGATGATAACACTGATATCAAAGTTCCAACTGACTTCTAGAATGGCTTTGACTATCTGGTTTGTATTTCTACTAGCTGAGGATCCTGGAAGGCATTTATCTGTTGTGTCACCATCTAAATAAGCTCCCAGATTGATTCAGTGAATGCTGAAAGAGCAGCTGCTCCATAAGGAGCTGGGTCCTGCTCTCAACAGGGCATTTCTTAGGTATGGGAGCAGATGTGATAATGTGTAGGGGAGATAGCTTGATTAGAAATGTAAGTTCACCTTGATATGTTGCCTGCGCTTATTTCACCCTAGAGGCTCCAGAATGCAGCTATCTTTGGCACAATGGAAATTTTAAGGGCATTGAGATATTAAGATGATATCTAACATCCCCTGATTTACAAGTAAGTTAAATTCTTGTCGTGGTATGCACAAAACAAACATTTTCAGATACTACCTCCTGAGAGATTCGAATGGGAAGGGGGTACAGAGAGAAGCCATTCTTGAAGGTTCCCCTGATGAGAGGTGGATGGAAAAATGTAAAGCAAAGGGGTAAGGCAACATAGCTTGAACGAGTAGATGTGAATCGGCAAGAGGTCTTGAATGAGTAGATATGAATTGATTATTTACACTTTCGGATAACAGAAGGACTAGGGGGCACTCCATGAAGTTAAACTAAATGGAGAAAATTCTTTCACTCAACGCACAATAAAGCTCTGGAATTTGTTGCCAGAGGATGTGGTTAGTGCAGTTAGTGTAGCTGGGTTCAAAAAAGGTTTGGATAAGTTCTTGGAGGAGAAGTCCATTAACTGCTATTAATCAAGTTTAATTAGGGAATAGCCACTGCTATTAATTGCATCAGTAGCATCAGTAGTGTTTGGGTAATTGCCAGGTTCTTGTGGCCTGGTTTTGGCCTCTGTTGGAAACAGGATGCTGGGCTTGATGGACCCTTTGTCTGGTAATTTCTTATGCTCTTTATGAGCAAGTGCCCACTGTAAAGAAAGGAGAGAAACAGGCTCTCTGACAACAGCCACAAATATACATGAGAGGCAGCGTACTGTGATGGCTTCCTCATGAGAGTCAGATGGACAGGCTGCATCCACATACATTTTTCCTTGTCTTCTATAATCAAAACAATGAAAAACAGAGACCATCTGCTCTTGCTCTTGCTTAGTATGCAAAAAGAGTGAAACTGAAATCTATTGAAGGGAAAATTGGAAATTCATACTCTTAATAGAAATTTAAAAACCTGTCCTCAGTAACTTACATTTTGAGCAGCTCTAACCTCAGCACCTCAACAAAATGCAACAGGTAGGGGGAGGAGGAAAAGTGCATGGGAATTAAGGCTAAGGACATGAGTGCACCAAGGCTGAAGTGGGGAGAGGTGGGCGCCAGAAGGAAGAGTCCAGGACAATAGCATCAGAATGGAAAGAGCAAACCAGAGAAAGAGCACCAGACTGGAAATGAGAATGGGAAAGAGCCAGGCTGGAGGATGAAAAAAGGCAGCTGCTCGTACCTCAAATGAGCAGCGCCAGTGCCAATATGCTACAGTAGGCCATGCATGCAGAACACATTCCTCAGAAACCTCCATTCATTCTGCAGGGGTGCGCTGTGCCACTGTGTTTTACAAACACACACAAAAGAGTCCTCAAAACCTAGCTTTGCCCAACTGTTCACATTCAGACTTGCAAGTGTGGAGAAAGGCATGGGTGAGAAAGTGTGCACTGTTAGGCTGATTAAGAAATGAACTTGTCCCTATACGGCTGAGTGACAGGGAACTCTGTTTGGTCCTACTGGAGAGAACTGGAGCTGCTCAGAGAGCAACCAAGGCAGGCAATTCTCTCTCCTGAGAAGCACGATGCTTGCATGTGGGGATGTGTTTTAGCACAATTAAGAGAGCCAGACGTGAAGAGACAACTGCGGTATAACTGGGCATGGGAAAGCGAGACACATCAAATACTACACTGCATCACAGATTGTGTGTTTCTAAAACCAGAGCGGAATCGGGAAAATAAAGAGGCAATGGCTGAAAGCTCTTAGCTGTCCCAAAATTACAGGTCATCCAATCAGGATACGTATAGCCTTTCCACATATGCTCAGGCTTTATAAACCCTAAAATGATCAGAATTGGGTGGCACTTCTAGACTGTCCTCAAAAGCTCAAGTGTCAATAGATTGGTTAAAATGTACTACCACGCTGCACTAAACATCCTGTTCCTTCTAAAGTTTCAAAACTCCCAATCCAACTGCTTTTGCCAAGCAATACTCCAAAATCTGGAGGCCATTCTAACCTGCCTGCCAATGTACCCAAATTCAGTCATTCGCCCCCCCCCCCCCCAAAATAAAAACAAACCTCAGGGTCTCCCTATATGCAAATGCTTTTTTTTTTTTTTAAATATTTTTATTCAGTTTTCAGTTTAACTTTCACATGTTAAGCCATAAACAAATGTACATTAAAACCCCCTTTGCTTTTTAATAGTTTTTTTCCAGTGTTAATACTCCCCAGCTACACTTGGTCCCAAACTCAGCCTTTCCCTTCATTCGTACAATTTCCAAACTCAAGGTCCCTTGGCAGATTAGCACGCCCGGGCCTCTCCCATGTGCTCAGGCTCACTGTCTGAGCCGACACTTGTATATTAGCCTTTTGAGGTCCCTGGCTGATCTTCCTAATGCCCACTAATACATTTTAATTCCAAATAGTCTCTTACCTGATGCTTCACAAAAATCTGATTGAACCAGCTATTGGAGATCAGTATGTGCACTAACACAGCAACATATTTGTTAAGACAGAAAGACTACCAGAGAATCACCCACCCAGCAACACCACATCCTGGAAAATGCACCAGTGCTGCAGAACTGACCACAGCTAAACGGGTTTCTTGTTTATGGTACTTTATTTTTTTAAATATCTGCATTCCCAGGGATCCTCCTGTTCAGCATGTAGGCAGTTTCAAGAAGAGAGAATGAACTTTATGGTCCTCTGGTAGTCTCTCAGTCTTAAATATGTTGCTGTGTGGCTTGTGGAAGAAGAGGATTTGAGAATAATCTTTGCCTGTAAGAAAGCTGGATATTGTTTCCTGACCAGGTCCTTGCCTGAAGGGTGGAATTTGGCTCTTGTGCTCTCTGCCCAGCTAAGGGTCAGAATATTGTATTGCTCTGTGCCCAGGGAAAGTGGGGGGTGTGGTTTCCCTGGAGAAGCTGGGAGATTTTTTCCCCACCATCATTTCTCGGTCAATTTTTGAGAAGATGGGTTTTCTTTCCTATCACTGGGAAGGAACCTTGGAAGAGACTTTGGACATTGATTCAGAGGCTGAATATGGATAGAGAGATTGCAGCACTGAGTTTCTTTACATGGTGGTGATTTTTGCCATTATTGCCTGGATTCTATTTTTTTTTTTTTTTTTTTAAGGTGCTGTAAAATATTTTTAACTATCACACCAAGTCTCTGCCTGCTTTCTTCCAACCTGAGAACCAGCTTGCTGAAACCACTGAGATCTGAAAGTGTGAGCATTATGGGAAGAGTGGCTGGGTGGAAAAACTATACAAGGTACCCACCCCCAAGAACCTAGGGCCCTGGAGGTCAGATCCCAGTTTCCCAGTGGCTGACGACTGCAGGGTAAATGGTGAGAAAAGCAAGAGGTCTGGGATAGTGAGTGTAGCCCTGGGACACTGTGACCCTTGCATTAGGGACCTCAACCCATGATGGGGGTTTACACATACATACAAACATTTTCCAAGTTTGCTGTCTGCTGGAATTCAGGTTCAGCGGCTTCGTTTTTCATAGCAATGTTGTCAGAACTGTTTGGTGATGTCCCCAGTGTACATGTTTATTTTACATCTGATTTGAGTTCCTATAAACTTACAGAACAAATCAAGATCTATTGCTCTTCACATGAGCTACCAAGGCTGCATTCTGCCTACAGAATGTAGGGGTGGGCAGGCAAACCTTTGGCCCCGAGGGCTATATTAAGGGCCTAAGCTAGATAGTGGGGGAGGGAAGAGGCAATACAGATCCAGGGCAGGAAAGGTGGAGTATCCTTCAAAGTCCAAGAAGTGCAGTGGAGAGGGTGGGGAAAGGACTCCCCCCAGCAACATCCCATCCAGTCTATCAGTGTCTTTTCCTGAAAGTCGTCACATGCTCTTGCCACCATGGTCTGGTGGCAAGAGCATGTGACGACTTGCCACCCCCTGCTCTTGAGCCTTCAAACATAGTATCTTGGCTCTAGGATTCTTAAGTTGAAAGATTTGCATTTATTAGTCTTAAAGCTGTACATGCTCCACTGCACAGTATTTCAAAAGCACACACCTGCTCACACTGCATCAATTCAAATATCAAAAATTTTACGAATGTTTAAGGCATGACATCTGGGGGCTTGGGAGCAGCTATGTTCAAGCAGTGTCACAAATGCCATTAACATACGAGTTCTAACTGATTCACAGCAGACATGGCCAAATCATACGCAGTGGGTGGCAGGTCATTTGTGCCCTTTGCTATCATGTCTGCTATTCCCAACAAGCCTGGGGAATTGCTTACAGAATTTCAAAACTAAAGGCCTCCATTTACATTCTTAATGGACATAGGGTAATTTTTTTTCGCATTTTTACTGTATTGTAAACACACACACGAGGAAGCTTTCCTTTATATACTTAAACGCACACAATGAAAACTGTGCTCCATGCCCAGCATCTCTGCTCATCAGTCAGCAGTGAAAACCAAAAAAAAGGAGGCAGCAATGCAGCATGAGCCTCATTCTTCACAACATTCAAAATACAAACCGTTTCCTCTTAGCAGAGGCTGCCTTAATCAGGAAATAACCTGAAATTTGAAGAGTAGTTTCCATGGATTGGTACAGAGTGCAACCTCATCCCATCAGATTACAAAGGCAGCATCAAGCAACCCTCCCTACCCCAAGAATAAAACAGCTTTAGGTAAAGTGTAACTCATTTTATGGAATCCATTTGAGACTTGCACAGTAACAGTGAGATAAAACAATGCAGTCTTTCTTAAACCTGTCTTCGTGACCCTGGAGAGGATGTATAAGCAAACTTGTCTCGTGTATGTTCACTGTGGATATCCTGAAAACCCAACCGGTTGTGGGATCAAGACGACAGGTTTGGAAACCCCCGCAATTAAAATAAATATCACTGCTAATCGTTGGTGAGAGATCTAACTGCCAGTCTCTACAGTCACCCCTACGGACCACAAATCGTATACTACACAAAACAAGGCTTTATCCACCAAGCATGCTTTTAAATAGGAAAAATGCTCAGGACATTGTACGAGGAATAAATGGACAGCAATGAAAATATGTCCATTAGCAGACACCTTGGAGATTCTGCTGGAGTCCAAACATTAAAATACCACTTTATATATAGTAAGTGACAAGAGCACTAAGAGTAGGCAGACCTCAGTCCATTTATGTGAGAAAGGAATAAACAAAACTGAAAGCAGCCAGCACTGCAGTGGGATAAGATAAGATCCATCCAAACGTGTTGAGGGAGCTTAGGAAGGTGTGGGTGGTACCACACACCACTCGCTGCAGACCAGAATGGTTCCTAGGGGTAGAGAAGGGCAGACAGTTCCTTCTACATAGGAACGGGACAGAACGATTCGGGTCAGTTAGACTCACGTGGGAAATTACTGAAATCAATAGCAAACGAAGAGGACAATGAAGTATCTTAAATCACATTACAAGATCAGAGGAACCATGGTTTTTACCAGACAGCATTCATGTCAAACACATCTGATTTAACTGACTGGAAAACCAGGGGTTCAGATGAAGGGAGAGTGCTGGATATGGTGTGCTAAGACTGACACGGTACCTCAGACATTTAAAAAAAAAAAAAAAATGTTTATATTCAGTCTGTAGAAGTCCAGCTGTGCGAGGCTTACAGTAGTAAACCACCCTTCTATAGTGGTAAAATTTCACAAAAACTGGTTGAGTAATAGGCAAGAGATGGTAATGGTAAATGGGAGTTAACTCCAAAGGAAGGAAGGAAGGAAGGACATCAAACTGTCATTAAACCAGTGCAATGCTGGTTTGCACAGAGATATAAATAGCAGGAATAAAGAAAATGGTAATACCTCTGTATAAAATCACTGGCAAGACCTTATCTGGACTAGCAAGTTCAATTCTGGAGGCTGTAACTGAATTTTATGGTCAGAAGAGAGGCAGTACCAAGAAGGGCTATCAAACTAGGAGTGGAGGAGGAGCCTAGTGGTTAGAGCAGTGGGCTACAAACCAGGAAAGCAGGGGTCGAGTCCCACTGTCGCTCCTTGTGACCTTGGGCAAGTCACTTTACCCTCCATTGTAAGCCCTCTGGGGACAGGGAAATACAGTAAGAGAGAATCTGAGATTTAAGGTCCTAAATCTATATACCCTAGAGCAGAGATGAGTAAATTGGGGGGGGGGGGGGGGGGGGGGGGGGGGGGGGGGCTGAATCAAAGATGAAACACTGGCTGCACTGTTGCCTGGGTGCTGTGAAGGGTATTCAGCAGGCAGCCACACTAAACCTATTTTGATTTTCTTCAAGTTGCTGAAATGAGTAAAGTTCACACAGACATCCTGTACCCAGACGAGACAGAGACCCCGCACCTAGACCTACAAAGAGCGAAACACCACACATAGAAACACCCATCTTGTGGGGGGGGGGGGCCCCCCAACTAATTTCACGAATGGAAGGGGGCGACTGCTCAAAGTTTACTCACCCCTGCCCTAGAAAAAAACAAGGGCAGATCATGCATTCAAATACAAATGCATACAGGATGCTTATGGAGCATTTTTCGGCAAGAAGGAGTCAGACTAGAGGCAGCAGAAGTCTCAGGATTAACGCATGGAAATACTTTTCCACTGAGAGTGGAGGTGCGTAGAACGGCTTCCCAGCAGGAAAGGCAGGCAGTGCCTGAATTCAAGATATTCTGTAAGCACAGACCATCCTTAACACCCTTAATGCATTTCAGGAGCCGATACTCCCTTCCTCAGGTCCAAACAGATGAGATACTGCCCACAAAATCTATTTACACATCCACAGTTAGTGAAGAACACAGAATATGTATTTGCTACAATGCTGAACCAGAATACAAATGCTGACCAAGAAAATGAATACTGATTTTGTAAACTGCTGTGATCTTCCTTTGAAACGACTGTACATAAATCACCTAAATAAATAAATAAATATCAGACTGTGACTACAGAGATCACATTGGCCAAGATAAGTGGCTGTGCACTGGTTAGGAAAACAGACGCGCTAATGAGCATCTGTTTCCCTAACCTGCTTCCTGTGGTTCTTCCTTCTTAGTATCAGGACAACACTAAGGAGGAAGCACAGAAAAGCAGTATTTTGGGCTTTTTTTTCCCCCCAACTTTTGTTGCATTAGCAGGTCATTACCTTACTGCAGCGGGGGGTTTAAAAAAAAAATCTGTTTGTGCTTTAAATTGCGCACTGAATTTCAACGCACAGTTTTAATGCTTCACTTTTTGCATTGGCCCCATGGGAGGCTTACAGTTGCAGGCAAGGCATTGTCCTGCACAACCCATCAAATCCAATCTTATTGATCAAGCTGTCGTCATTAAAATGGAGAACCCATCCCCACAGTGTCTAGATCTCCCTTTCCTCTCACCCAATAGTCATCATATTGACCTCAAAACAAGATTTGTATCTTGCAGTCTGGGGCTTTTATTTGCTGTAGGATTTACAGTATGCTTCTTGCAAGGATTTGTAACCACTGCTGAAGTCCTTTGGAGCGAGATACAGAATAATTAACTTGTCTAAAACCAGACATCAGTAGGATTAAATAAAGTCAGAAACTGGCAAGTATAAAAACCAAGCATCAAAAGTAAACAGGTAAGACAGAGGATGCAACAAATAAGAGCAAACAAGGTGGAAACAAAATGAGAAGTCCCTTTAAGAATATGTATTGAAGAAACCAGAACAATGGGGTCCTGAGACAAAGGTGTGAGAATGCATGGCTCCTTGGTTTACTAGAACGTCCATGGATGTCATTCTGGAGACCTGTCAAGAAGATGCGGAGATGAGAAAGAGGTGGGGGTTGCTGGCCAACAGAGAGAAGCTTGATGGAAGAGCCAGCTTTGCGCCAGATGAAGAGTATGTGTTAGCCATCCTTTAAAATTCAGGACCAGGCATTTAGCTAGGTCCACCTTAAGACAGCCACAGGGAATCCTGTGGGAGAGGGCTAAGACCCCAGGACCTACAGGGAAAGGGAGGCTCCAGATATGAGAGAAGGAAGCTAGAACTTGGCTGAAGCTACAAATCTGTACACTGCTACTTTTCCCCATCCAAAGTGTGATTTATGAGCACAAACCATGTGCTCTGCGCTTAATTAGGAGCACAAATGTTATGCTTCTAACTCATTGTTGTGCACAAAACTTGGGTGCTGGGGCCTACCTGTACTTAAGATTTATGTGCAGAAAATAATGTGTGTGCAGAAAAGGCTTTCAGCACAGAAAGGGTTTGTGTTCATAAATCATTTTATGCCTAGAAACCATGCTTTGAGCTCAAAGTTTGTTTTCTGTGCATAAAATCTTAACTACAGGTCCCAGAACTAGAACTCTGCTTTTGCCCACAGACTGACATTAGACCTGGAAGCTTTACTTCACCTCTGACTGAGCAGCACTAAGAAAAAAACAAGGTAAACCATCACGCATAGGGGTAAATGTCTAATGCCAGCATTAGCAGGGGATTTTCACACGAGGGCGTTAAGGAACATACACACTGTTCTAAGCACATTTTTTGTGCGTAAAACCCCTTACTACAATCAGCAGTAAGAGTGTACTTAACTACGGATTAAACTGTGCTCTGCCAAGCGCACCTTATGGCATTGACCACCATATCAGCAAGGCAAGGCTGAGGGAATCAGGCAAGCAAAGGTGCAAATGAAGGAAAAACAGCTAAGGCAGTGAAGTCATTCACACATATAGAGATGGCATTGTAAGACAAATGAAGAAATGCGGGAAGGATGACAAGGAAAAAGCAGAAAGACTAAGCACGGGGGTACCTTTGGCAGAGAGGAAAACAGTATTCCATTTAGAGTTTGCATAGAATCAAAGTGGGCAGGGCAAGGGACCCAGGCAGGATACGTTTTAGGATATTAAGGATGCTCAGAGATATTCTGGCAGCTCTAATGAGGGCTCCACTCAATTATTGTGTGAAGACAGAACTGGTTGTAAAGGAATGCAGACAGGCAGAAGTTGTCCTGCTTTATAAAAGTGGGAGCTGTTAATTTATAGGCTAGTCAGTCTGACCTCAGTGCTGCGTATATTAAATGGGATCACTAGTAAAGGACAGGACAATGCAGTACCTTTAATTCAGCAGATTAGAGGATCCAAGACAACATGGTTTTTACCAGCCAGAGAACGTCAAACTAAATCTGTGCGGGTGACCAAAGAATTAGATCAAGGGCATATGCTACATGTTGTGCACTTAGTACTCCTGGAGAATTATCAAATTAAACTCTGTGCATAGTATTTAAAAAACCTAAAACATTCTGCAGATTTGTTCAGATAGCACCATATAAATCATTGAGTAACATTTTTCAGGCCAATCCCCTAGTTCACTTGTTACCTTCCCTGCAAGGGTTGACTTCTCACCCATCTCCCCCTCAACAATTTCTCTCTGCCCCACCAGGCTCAAACCCCCACCCCCATAAAGACCCTCAGTTCTGTCCTCACCCCCCATCTCAGATCCCTTCAGATCCCTGTTCTCTTCCGTAACCCGCAGCAATATCCCAAGCTTTCTACCTACCTCCAAGGCTTGATCCCATCTCTTCCCAGCTGTGCCTCTCTAATCCCCCCAGCCAGACCCTCAGCTTTCTCTCTCTGCCCTCCATAAGGCTTGAATACCCTTCCCAACTCTTCCTGCTTCCCCCATTTCTCTCCTCCTCACAGCCCAGCAATACACCCTAGCTTTCTCTGCCCCCCCCCCCCCCCAGCTTTCTGTGTGTACCCTTCTCCTCTCTCTCCCCCACCCAGCTTGTCTTCTGGGGAGGACAGAAAGTAAGCTCTCCACCCCCTTCTCTCACCTCACCCCTGAAAGACACCCTAGCTTTGTCAGCCATCCCCTTTTTAGCAAGACTTCCAGCTCTCTCCTTTCTTTCCCTGAATCTCACTGTCTATCTCTCGTTCAGACTCCAGCAGACCCCCCCACTGCCCTCTCTTTTGAACCTAAGAGGCCAAGGCCAATGTTGCAGGCTCCTCTCTTCTGGCCTGCATAGACTAATGCTGACTCCCCCAACTCTCTTCTGATCTGCCACTGCTCCTCCCTCCCTTCTGGCTGACAAAGGCACTATGCCTTCCTCTCCTCCAGCCTGTGCAGGCTTCCATGCCATGGTTGCTGCTTCCTAGCATCTGTACCTAATTCTGTGGGGCAAACAGAGTTCTGTGCAGATTCTGCACAACTAAGATTTAGATTTCAGTAAGGTTTTTGACACTGCAGCTAAGGGGTGGGCTCTCAAAATAAATAAATAAAAAAACTTTAGATTTTAAAACACACCAAACCATTTAAAATCCCTTAAAATAAGAGACATACCTACCCCATAATCAGCTTTAAAACTTTTGCAACTTAATTTTATTAAGAAGCAGACCAAAATCCAGCAGTGAGTTGGGGGCTATCCCCTCCTTTCCACAGAGGGCTACATGTATGATTATCTACCTGCTGGTGGTGTACACCTGGTGCAAAGAGCTCCTGGCTCTTAGTCTGGAGGCCAGAGTGGCAGACTTGGAGGAGCTGAAGCAGAGTTTTATAGAGGCGGCCTTCAGGGACATAGTAAAGCGGGCCCAACTTCAGTCAAATAGTCCTTGATCTGCTTTAGAAGAACAAGGTCACCTGACAGGAAATCTATCATCCTGTAGCTAGGTAATGCCCTCCAGGTGATCCCTTATCCTCACACCAAGGATGTTTCTCCAAGGCTGTGCGCCCCACAGGGAAGGGCTAGGGTGGCCATTTTATTGAGGGATTTGATCATAAGAAGCCTAGATGGATGGTGAGCATGGTAACTTGTCTGCCTGATGGGAAGGTAGCAAACCTCATGTGCCATTTTGATTTTAGTGTGTAATGGGGAGGAGCCATCGGTAAGTACTGATGACATAGGAAGGTGCAGAAAGGAGGTTTCTGTGGGCTAAATTTAGGCTCTTAAGTAAGAAACTGAACACAACCCTGCAGGTTCTGGATTTCTCAGAAATGCTCGTTTCACATGCAGGACCCCAGAGGCAGAGAGCTCGAGTCTCAATACATGGATGAAATGACTGCGTAGGAAAGAGGGTTTCAGATTTGTTAGAAACTGGGGAAAGGGAAACCTATTCTGAGGAGATAGACTATCTTAACCAGAGTGGAACCAGGCTGTTCTCACTAATCTTTAAAAGTTGATTTTTTTTTTTTTTTAACTAGACCATAGGGGAAAGCAGGCAGTAGCTCAGAAGCACATGGTTTGGAATGATCTACCTTTGAAGGATACTAAGAGGGAAGTTAGAGTATACCAAAAGAGAGGTTGCAATAAATGCTAAGGTAGCCTAGGTGCCTTTAAGTAAAGATCAGACAGAGCAGAAATATTCCAAATTACCCCATCAACTGATAAGCAGTTAATAAAAACAAAGACTTTGAAATGTCTGTATACAAATGCTAGAAGTCTAAAAATAAGAGCTTGCATGTATAGCACTGAATGAAGAGGTAGCTATAATTGGCATCTCAGAGGCCTGGTGGAAGGAGAATAATGATTGGGACAGATATCAGGACACATATCACTGATAGGGTGACGCTATATGTTAAGACAGCATAGAGTCAAACATGAAAAAAGTTCTGCAGGAAATACTGCAGAATCTTTATGGATAGAAATTCCATGTGAGAAGGAGAACACAACAGTGGAGCTGGACAACCGTCCACTTGGCCAGAAAGAGTAGACAGACAATAAAAGGCTATCAAATTATGAAAACTAAAAATTAGCAACATAGTAATAATGGGTAATATCAGTTACCCCAGTATTGACTGGGTAAATTTACATCAGCACATGCTAAGGAGATACAATTTCTAGATGACAAATGACTATTTCATGGAGCAGCTGGTATGAGAAAAAAACAATAGCTAGCTATGTGGTGTGTGCTACAAGGTGATGTTAATATATTCTCTGAGAATGAACTGTGTATGAATGTAACTATAGAGATAAGACCTCAGTATTGGCAAGAGATCTGAATTAACAGAAACTTCTGGTGGCCAATTGGTCCAATCATCGGTCTTATGATCTCTAATTTTTATTTTATATGTTTTATTTAAAAATTCTTTTTATTATAATTTATTGCTGTGGTGCATGCTTATATTTTGTTTTAATTTTGAATTTTTTCTATAAAATTAGTGTCTATTAGCACTAATGAGGCAACATTGTGATTGGTTTTAAGAAACTTGTTGAACACTGTTTCCAAAATGTTAATGGAATTAATATTTGTCATTCATGATTGAATTCTTATATACTGTATTTCCCCTTGTTTGAAAAAGCTGTTTCAATGAACTGACACGTCTCAAAGAGATAACATGGTGTTGCTGTTCAGCAACTTAATGACGTTAAAGAAATAAAGTAGCAAATCTTTCACTCAGCCAAACAATTGGTTATGTTGTGCAGATAGATTCGATTGTCTCAAAAAGGTAACAATGTTAATGTTCAAACAACTTGATAACAGTGGGTTAAACACTTAATGACTCGGTGTGAACAAACCACAATGTTGATTGAACTGTATAAACTAGTCAGATGGCTTTGTGCCTCAAAATTTGGTGCAAAATTCTCTGCAGCCGAGTATATAATACAACTTGAGCACTGAGGTCTTATCTCTACAGTTACATTCATACACAGTTCATTCTCAGAGAATATATTAACATCACCTTGTAGCACACACCACATAGCTAGCTATTGTTTTTTTCTCATTGTATACTAGCTATATCCCTTTATATTGTTGTTCATTTCATAGTGCAGCTGGTATGAGAACTGACAAGGCATGCATGATTTGGTGTAAGAGGTAGCAGTACTGGGGCCAATAGGCATTAGTGATCATAAGATCAAATTTGACTTGATAATTAGAAGGCACTAAAGAAATCTATGATAGCTTTTAATTTTCAAAAGAGATACTATGAGAAAATTAGGAAAAAAATTGAAGGGAGAAACTACAAAAGTTAAGAGTTTACATCAGGCATGGACACTGTTTAAAAATACCATCTTGGAAGTCCAGATCAAATGTATTCCGTGCATTAAAAAAAAAAAAAAAAAAAAAAAAAAAAAGAGGTAGAAACAAGGCCAAATGGCTGCTGGCATGCTTAAAGGCTGAGGTGAAAGTCTATTCTAGCCAAAAGAATGTCTTTCAAAAAATGAAAAAGGATTCTGAATGAAGAAAACCAGAAACAGCATAAGCATGGTCAAGTTAGATGCAAAGCATTGATAAGGAAGGCAAAGGCAGAATTTGAAAAAAATCTTGCTGTGGAAGCAAAAACTAAACTTGTATATTTAAAGCAAAAAGCCTGTAAGGGAATCAGTTGAACTATAGGTGATCGAGGGGTAAAAGGGGGCACTAAGAGGTCAAAGCCATAGAGAGATTAAATGAAGTCTTTGCTTTACTGAGAAAGATGTAAGGCAGATATCCCATGCCAGAAATATTTGATTCAGAGGAACTGAAACAAATCTCAGTGAACCTGGAAGACGTAACAGGACAAACTGATAAACTAAAAACAGTAGCAAATCACTTGGACTAGATGGTATACATACCAGAGTGCAGAAAACTGAAAAATGAAATTGGAAACCTACTTTTAGCAATCTGTAAATATGAGCTATGGTAGCTGAAGACTGGAGGGTGGCCAATGTAACCCCAGTTTACAAAAACGGTTCCAGACATGATCAGGGAAACTAAAGATCAGTAAGCCCAATTTTAGCACAGGGAAAAATAGTTGAATTAATAAAGAAAATTACTGAACATATAATCATTGTTTAAATGAGATAAAGCCAGCCTGGATTTAGCCAAAGGAAGTTTTGTCTTACCAATCTGCTACTTTTTTTTTTTTTTTTTTTTTAAAGATGGGAATAAATGTGGATAAAAAGTGAACCAGTTGATATCTGGATTTTCAGAAAGTGCTTGACATTCTCTCAAGAAAGACTCTTGTGGAACTTAAAAAGTCATGGGATAAAAGGCAATGTTCTATAGTGCATTGAAAACAGGTTAAAATACAGAAAACAGGGCTAACTGGTCAATATTCTCAACAGAGAAAGGTGAATAGTAGAGTGCCCCAGAGACCTAAACTAGGACTGCTGCTTAACCTATTTATAAATGACCTAGAGATGGAATGACGAGAGGTGATCCAATTTGTAGATGACACAATCATTCTGTTAAAGCACAGGAGGATTGTGAAAAATTGCAGGAAGACCTTGCAAGACTGGGAGATTGGGCAACCAAATCAGGCCCGTATTTATACATAGGCAACATAGGCATTTGCCTAGGACGCCAAATTTTCAGAGCAAAAAAAGCCTGATCACTTTAGGGCAATGTACTGGAACAGTTTCAAAAGGGTACCATTGTGGCACTCTGTCTATGGGCACCAAACTCTTAAGACTGGCCCTTATAAAAATGGAAGATGCCATTTAATGTGGACAAGGGCAAAGTGATGTACATAGGGAAGAGCAACCCAAATTATAGCCACACAATGCAAGGTTCCACATTGGGAAAAGGATCTAGATGTCATCGTGGATATTATGTTGAAATCCTCTGCTCAATGTACGATGGTGGCCAAGAAAGCAAATAGAATGTTAGGAATGATTAGGAAAGGAAGAGAGAATAAAATAAAGGGTGAAAATGCTTCTGTATCGCTCCATGGTGAGACCGCACCTTGAATAGTGTGTACAATTCTGATCACAGCATCTCAAAAAAGATACAGCAGTATTATAGAGAAGGGCAACCAAAGTGATGAAGGGAATGAACACTTCCCCTATGAGGAAAAGGCTAAAGAGATTAAGGCTCTTCAGCTTGAATAGACAGTTGAGGGGAGATATGATAAAGGTCTATAAAATGGAGTGGAATATGTAAATGCAAAATCAGTTGCTTATTCTTTCCAAATGTACAAAATCGGGAGGGGGGGGGCACAATGACATTTCTAGGTAATACATTTACGACTAAGAGGAGCAAATATTTGTTTTACTCTAACTCTAGAATTTGTTGGAGGATGTAATAAACGCTGTCAGTATAGCTAGGTTTAAAAAAAAAGTTTGGACAGGTTCGAAAACCATTATTAAGATGGACTTGGGCAAATCCACTGCTCATCCCTGGGATAAGCAGCATGTAATCTATCAAGCCTTTTGAGATCCTACCAGCTTCTCGTGACTTGGTCTCGCCACTGTGGAAACAGGATACCAGGCTAGATGGACCTTTATTCTGACCCAATATGTCATGTCTTATCTTCTAAAGTAGTAATTGCAGGAGCACAGCTTTGCCAATACACCTCATACAGCAACCCCCTAAGTTGCAACAGTTTGTTGGTCCTGCACTGGCTTCATCCATCTTCAGACCCACTGACGACAAACATCCTCAGTTGTGAGAAATTGCTGAAGACAAAGCCACACACAGCTCTGCCAATGCACCTTAAGTTTCACTTGCAGACATGCAGGAATTTAGAACATTTGAAATGTATATGCTGAGTTCAGATACAACAACTCTCTTTGCTTCTGTGCTACAAAATCAAATGGAACCCTAAGGTTTCTGAAAATAAAATGCAGTGCAAAAGAACGGGCAGCAAAATTTCTGACTAATTCATGCTAGCATAAAGCACAGTTCTAATGAAGACTGCTAGAGTAATTCCATCATCCTGCAACAAAGAGGCTAAACTACAGGCCATTGCTGCGGACATGGTTATCGTAAGACTGGTATTTGGTAAGATGAGATTAACAACTTGCAACCTTGAGTTTTCCTTGTAACATTTCCAGACACTGATTATTATATTTCAATACTGAGTTTTCCTCCATTTAACCTTCTGATTTAAACCCTCCCAGTGATGGAAGAAAATATCAAGGAAGAGCACTCAATGTGGTTTACTTGGATTTCAGCAAGACTTGATATGGCCCTGCATAGGAGGCTCAAAAAAGATGAAGAGCCTGGAAGTGGGTCCCAACGCCCAAGACGGTAGAATGGATTACAAGTGATCCAGGTCAGCGAGTAATGGTAAGTGGAACCTACTCTAAAGAGAGAAGTGGAATTGCTCAAGGATCAGTTCTGAAACCAGTTCTGTTCAATATCTTTCTGAGCGATACTGTGGAGGGGTCAGAACAAAGTTTATCTTTTTACAGATGACAATAAGATCTGCAACAGGACTAGAAAAACTAAGAACAGATTTAAGAAAGCTCGAGGAGTGGTCATAGTTTGGCAGCTGGGATTAAATGCCAAGAAGTGCAATCTCATGCATTTGGGGTACGATAATCCAAAGAAGCTGTATGTGATGGGGCGAAAGACTGATGTGCACGGACCAGAAAAAAAAAAAAAGACGACACCTTGATGTGACAGTGTCCAACGATCTGAAGGTAGTGAAGCAATGCGACAAGGCAATGGCTAAGCCCAGAGGGATGCTGGGCTGCAGAGAGAGGCATAATTAGCTGGAAAAAAGTAGTAATATCACCCCTGTACAGGCAGTTGGTGAAACCTCACCTGAATATTGTGCTCAGTTCTGGAGATCATATTGCAAAAAAGAGAGACAGGATGAAAGCAGTCGAGAAAGGCAACCAAAACGTTATGCAGTCTGCACAGAAAGACTTATGAGACGAGGCTGAAAGACAAATATGTATACCCTGGAGGAGGAGAGAGACAGGGGAGATATGATAGACTTTTAAATATCTGAAAGGAATTAAAGATGCACAAAAAAAACAAAAAAAAAACTTTTCCTGATAGAAAAGAAGCTGTAAAACTAGGACCAAGATATGAAACTCCTAGAGGAGAAGACCCTAGAACAATGACAGGAAATCCTTCACAGAAAGCATGGAATGCCCTCCGGTAATAGACAGTGAAGACAAGAACGTCAAGGAATTCAAAAGGGTGCAGGACAAACAGAGGATCCCTAGTGGCTAGAAACTGGAAATAAAGAAATGGAGTAACCTTTGATAAACCTGAAGTTTACATTTCTGCATGGGGGCAACCTGCATGGAGCAGAAGTCATTATCCTAAGCAACTTGCTGGGTAGACTGCTGCCATCATTAACTATGTTACTACACTGCCCTGCATCTCTTAATTCAAAGACTTTTGTTTTTCATTGTGCATCTCCTTGACTGTAAGCACCAAGGAGCAGGGACCTTCCACTATGCATCTCTGTACAGTGCTGTGTACACCTGGTGTGCACAATATAAATATTAAGGATAAATATCAGGGCTGCTGTTGAAACATGTTCACTCCATGACATCCTGTTCCTGACAGCCTCAGTGCAACATAAACCAGGGCAGATTACAGTAGTGAGAAGGCAATGGTTGTTTCCTCCTTTCTCCTCAATCACCACGCTCATATATACCTCACCTAAGTTCATTATTACAAGCAGAGGACTGGCCTGGAGACTCCTACCTCAGTTACTGAAATAAGAGCAGCATTGGTACTGAAGATACTTTTTAACTTCCAAAACTTATCTGAATCTTAGGAGCTTATCCTGGCTGCCATGCATTTTACTTGCATTGTGGCACTAATACAGAGCATCTCATTTGGGAAGCATGCAAGCATATGAGGTCCTATTGGAAACTTCTGGGTAAGTTTACTTTTCATAAAAATGACAGCAAGTATAAAAAAAATTCTTCATTCTCCAGAGGAAGTCAAGGTATAACATCACACACAGGAAGTTAAAGTGAAAAAAAAAAAAAAAAAAAATAAAAAAAAAAAAATATATATATATATATATATATATATATATATATATATATCTCCACCATCCATCCCCTCAAATTGAATGTCTCAAAAATCCTCTTTTTTTTTTAAACCCTAAGCAACATCTCAAGAGGGTTTCTAAGACTGTTTCCTGACATTTTTTTTTACAGTTCAATACAGTTTTGCTTTATGCATCATTTTCTAGCCTCTAAATTATGCTGAACTATAATTCAAGTACAACTGCAGGATTTTTTAGGACCCATCCTCTTGCTTTTGAAAGGACAGTGCGAGGTTTGAGAGTTCCACATGCCCCCCTTACCTGGCGTGAGTGGAACTTTTCAGCAGGTCGGGCAGCGGTGTCTGACCCGAACAGGATGAGGGAGCACCTTAAGCCCCAGCTGGACAGAGAGAGGAGCTCAACAGACAGTGACTGAATGGTGAGGGGGGAGGGACAGGGGAGGCAAGGGGGCCGATGTACTAAGCTGTGGTAAACCTATGGGTTTTTGCGCGAACAGCAAGGTTTTTCCCAAGCTGATCTTACGCACGTAAGAAATAACACCTTCAGAGTGGAAAAAACACAGCAACCCGGGCAAAAAACCCACAGCGTTTGTTCAAGTGCATGCAAATGGCACGTAAAGGAGGCAATTATCCATTCACCGGCTCTGCAGGGAGCTGCGCTAGGAGGGAGACCAGTTTGGGTAGGTTTTTTTAGCACCTGGATCAGGGCAGCAATTAAGTGAAAGTGCCTGCCTGGAGGCTCCCAGGTCTTGTTGATTGCAATCGCTCTTACTTATTTGGTGGTTTTCGGTCCCAGTCCTGGTCCTGGCGATGTTGGTGCTTATCTGTAGCTCCTGGAAAATTGCCGGTCCATCCGTCCTGACTCCTGCTATCTTCCAGACAGGACTGATCCATGCTGAGGAGCCCCCGAGTACATGGACACACCACCACATTAATGCCAGCAATGGAGTAAGAGAGCCAAAGCAGTAGAAGTTGTAGGAATTTATTTTTGAATAAGAACACAAGAAATTGCCATGCTGGGTCAGGCCAAGGGTCCATCAAGCCCAGCAACCTGTTTCCAACAGTGGCCAATCCAGACTACAAGTACCTGGCAAGTACCCAAACACCAAGAAGATCCCATGCTACTGATGCAATTAATAGCAGTGACTATTTTCTAAGTCAACTTGATTAATAGCAGTTAATAGACTTCCCCTCCAAGAACTTATCCAAACCTTTTTTAAACCCAGCTACACTAACTGCACTAACCACATTCCGTGGCAACAAATTCCAGAGCTTAATTGTGCATTGAGTGAAAAATAATTTTCTCCAATTAGTCTTAAATGTACTACTTGCTAACTTCATGGAATGCCCCCTAGTCCTTCTATTAACCGAAATTGTAAATAACCGATTCACATCTACTCGTTCAAAACCTCTCACGATCTTAAAGACCTCTATCATATTCCCTCTCAGCCATCTCTTCTCAAAGCTGAACAGCCCTAACCTCTTCAGCCTTTCCTCATAGGGGAGCTGTTCCATCCCCTTTATCATTTTGGTCACCCTTCTCTGTACTCTCTCTATCGCAACTATATCTTTTTTGAGATGCGGCGACCAGAATTGTACACAGTATTCAAGGTGTGGTCTCACCATGGAGCGATAGAGGCATTATGACATTTTCCATTTTATTAACCATTCCCTTCCTAATAATTCCTAACATTGTTTGCTTTTTTGACTGCTGCAGCACACTGAGTTGATTTCAAAGTATTATCCACTATGAGGCCTAGATTTTTTTCCTGGGTGGTAGCTCCTAATATGGAACCTAACATCGTGTAACTAAAGCAAGGGTTATTTTTCCCTATATGCAACACCTTGCCCTTGGTCCACATTAAATTTCATCTGCCATTTGGATGCCCAATCTTCCAGTCTTGCAAGGTCCTCCTGTAATGTATCACAGTCTGCTTGTGATTTTAGTACTCTGAATAATTTTGTACCATCTGCAAATTTGATAACCTCACTTGTCGTAGTCCTTTCCAGAACATCTATAAATATATTGAAAAGCACCAGTCCAAGTACAGATCCCTGATGTACTCCACTGTTTACCCTTTTCCACTGAGAAAATTGACCATTTAATCCTACTCTCCGTTTCCTATCTTTTAACCAGTTTGTAATCCACGAAAGGACACTGCCTCCTATCCCATGACATTTTAGTTTACTTAGAAGCCTCTCATGAGGGACTTTGTCAAATGCCTTCTGAAAATCCAAAACACTACATCTACCGGTTCACCTTTATCCACATGTTTATTAATCCCTTCAAAAAATATGAAGATTTGTTAGGCAAGACTTCCCTTGAGTAAATCCATGTTGACTGTGTTCCATGAAATCATGTCTTTCTATATGCTCTACGATTTTGATCTTTAGAATTATTATTTCCACTATTTTTCCTAGCACTGAACTCAGGCTTCACTGGAGCCCCTGGAGCCTTTTTAAAATATTGGGGTTACATTGGCCACCCTCCAGTCTTTAGGTACAATGGATGATTTTAATGACAGGTTACAAGTTTTAAATAGATCAGAAATTTCATTGAGTTTCTTCAGTACCCTAGGATGCATACCATCCGGTCCAGGTGATTTGCTACTCCTTAGTTTGTCAATTTGGCTTACTACATCTTTCAGGTTCACAGTGATTTGGTTCAGTTTGTCTGAATAGTAGTGCACTTGGAACTTTTAGAAATAAATCTGCAACATTTTTCCATTAGTGCCTTTTTTACTGCCTGTTTTTCCCACGGCTTTCTGCATTGGGGCTTTTATGCAGGTATTGGCACGTTTATTGGGTATTTCGTGGATTCTTTGTTTTTGTGCGTATCTCGTTTGCATGCCATCGCCTTGTTACATCCTGTAGTGGTGGCCTGCTTTTGCCATGCGTGCTAAAAAAAAAAAATGTGCAGAAAAATAGTGCAGATTTCAGTGGTCTTATTACATCAATCCCAAGAAGAGGGAAAATGAGAGAGAGAGAGAGAAAGAGAAAGAGAGAATAAGGGCTGAGTGGGAGAGGGGGGAAGCAGGCTAAGGGGCTGAGGAACAACTGTGCTTGAGCAGGGAGTAGAGAAGCAGAAGAAGGGGGCAGCATAGGGGTAGGAATGAAAGTGTGCACTTACCAGCGGTATATTCCTGCCACTGGTCCTCTTCAAAACAAATTATTGGGGGGGGGGGGGGGGGGCCCTGCAGGAGTACATGGCAAGTGCATTTCACCCCTGCCAAATAAGTCCTGGAAGAATTTTTCAAACCCTATTCATCAAATCCCCAAATGGGGTCAGATTACAGAGCATTATACAAAGTTCTTAAGCACAGTCAAAAGGCTAAGGAGGGCCCATCCTTACCTCATAGCTCAGACCCTGAGCTTGTACAAATTTGTTTAGAGAGGGGGACATTTGATCCTTTAGCTGATGCAGGGGAGCTGGAGGTTTGTTTCCTGGCGACTGGATCATACCATTCATATTACAAAGATATATTTTGCATCTCAGTAGTACTTAACTTTGCATATTAATCCCTTTCTTATGAGGCCCATGGAGTCATCCATTTCTCAGATTCCAACCTTTTCTATCTCAGTTACAATAAAATTATCAGCTCCCCTGCTTGCTCCTCCTGCCCTCTGCAGTGGGAAAGCAACTGGAAACAGATTGTCCCCTTTCACGACTCCATTTCAGTCCTCTTTACGTTTTTATTTTCTTTAGCAAAGCAAGACGTCAGAAAAGAGATAAAATACCAGAGATACCAAAACATAAGAAAATCCTTACTGTTCAGCTTTGCAATGCACAAAATCTTTGCAAGTCCTGAAGAGGATCTTTCAGTTTTAACATCTTTAAACTAGCAAGATGCACTGCTGCTATAAAGGCAGCCCAATTAGTGACTCCATGCAGATGTGTTATAACTAGGCAGAAGCAGTCCTCACGGTAACTGAAGAACTGGCAGTTTCCAAAACTCAGACCTGCTACCTATGATTTCCTACTGATTTCTAACCAGTTACCACATTTACAACACAGACCCCGATGATCTTTCTGTAGACCTCTTCCAAGTACTCAACAATTGGGCTGAATTTTCAAAAGGTTTCAGCCAGCAGCCATGAAGATCCCACATAAACATGCCCCCCTCACTCCCCCTCTTCAAGGATCACTATGTTATTAGTGCAAGATCCCATCAGGAACTGCATTTACTGGGTCACAATTCACATTTAGGGTCCCATTCTGTCTTCTGAAAGCAAAATGTGGGAAAAAATAAAGTCTTCCTCCTTCACTGTACAGTCAGTCACTCTGAGAACAGAAAAAAAGGAAAATAAGCTCTCTCCCAGGCAAAGAAAGGCTGGGGAGAGAGCTTACTTTCTGTCTGAAATCTCATAATGAGATTTCAGACAGGTGAAATTTAATTCATGAAGCAATTCCATGCAACAAGGTAAGGATTCCTGAGGGACCAAAGCATTTACAGTAGTTAGAGAAATCTTATTTCTTTCTGTAAATCTCCCAGAGATATCCCCATGCATCTATCTTCCAATCCTAATTAAGCCTCACTTCAGTCCCACACGTCGCTGCCTCATCTCATGATCCGCCTCAGCCGCTGCTGTCTGGGTTCTCATGTTGTGATACCTGCTAGCTTTGCAACAATCAGACTACAGAGGAACATGAATCTGTGAACCACATATTTACAAAAATGCTGCAGTAAGAGTTCTCTATTCCTGGGGGCTCCCATATTTTCTCCCTTTACCTTCTTTCATCATGCCTATCTAGATCACCCACTGCCAGTCTGTGGCTGTCAGGGTTTGCCCTAAGCTGCACTCATATCAAGTTGGCAGGTGCAGTGAGCCTGCTGTTCCCTCGCCACAAGAGTGGGGAAACTCCAGTTCTTGAGGACCACACTCCAGTCTGATTTTTTAGGCTAGCCCTATGAATATGCACAAGATTGATTTGCATACAACTGAGGCAATGGGCATGAAAATCTCTTATGCTTATTAGTTACAGATACTGAAAATCCAACCAATGCTTAGCCCTCAAGATCTGGAGGCATTCATAAAGTCCTATCACACATGCAGACAGTGTGATAAAGGGAGGTCCTAGTGTACTTTGTGTATAGGAGTCTGTAAGGTTGAGGTCAGGGCTAGAAACAGAGGGTGGAACACATGGGCCATGTCATGGAGTAATATGTAGGTTTCACATGATTTGGCACTGCTGGCTGTAGGGAAACTATATTTATGTACTATATTTCTTTTTTTCCTGTAAGTTTTCTTTATTTAAAAAAAACAAAAAACAACTTAGCTAGCACTGTACCACTAGTTGTACGCACTTTCTAGCACTAAGCAAAGCCACCAGATAGGACTAGAAATTATGAAATGCTCTCAACCTGCATAACCCAGCCAGACATTTCAGTCTATTAAAGCCTCCTGTGAAGGCTGACCACCCAACTTTTCCTATCCTAATCACAAAATTCAACTGTACAGTAGCTACTCAACATTTTCCAGTTTTTCCTCTGAGCCACATTACTTGATTAGAAAAAAACCTAAACACAATACAGAAGTAATGGCTGCGGAGAGGATAAGATCAAAGTGGCATTTTCTTAATTCACACAAACAAAAAATATCTAGACACTGCACTGCACATAAGAATAGAGTATAATATAAACAAGGAAAAATAAAAATGTAATAGAAGATACAAAGTAAAGTAAAAAAAAACACAAAAAACGGAATAAATATTCTAAGTCTAGAGTATAGCATAGCAGTCACTCTAGGAACATAGTACACTGGAATATCGCATGTCAACCAACATTTTGCATTACCACCAATACCAAGGTATTGGTCTTGTGAGGAGGTTTATATAGAATCTTTGTCCGACCTTCCCACCAATACTCAGCCATCAATCATGCTGTGCAACTTTTTCTCTCATGTGCAGTCCAGCCCTAGGGAGAGGAGCCCTGTCAGATGTTAGCTCAAAAAAGGTCAGTGGAACTGAGCTACCTGTAGATCACAATGCAGATTTTCTGAGGGCCTCACAAAATTCACTGGTTTAGTTTTCCAGAGAAGACATAAGAAATTGCCATGCTGGGTCAGACCAAGGGTCCATCAAGCCCAGCATCCTGTTTCCAACAGAGGCCAAACCAGGCCACAAGAACCTGCCAATTACCCAAACACCAAGAAGATCCCATGCCACAGATGCAATTAATAGCAGTGGCTATTCCCTAAGTAAACTTGATTAATAGCCGTTAATGGACTTCTCCTCCAAGAACTTATCCAAACCTTTTTTGAACCCAGCTACACTAATTGCACTAACCACATCCTCTGGCAACAAATTCCAGAGCTTTATTGTGCGTTGAGTGAAAAATAATTTTCTCCGATTAGTCTTAAATGTGCTACTTGCTAACTTCATGGAATGCCCCCTAGTCCTTCTGTAAGACAGAGCTTAACAGAAAAGAAAAGCCAAAATGCTTAACAAATCCTAAATATATATATTCACAATTTATACAACTCAGTTTGTGGTTCAGTTCTTTGGGGGCCTAATTGGTCCTGCCCATACACCAAAGTTCTTTACATTTTCAGACCCTAACACAAGAATTTTAAGAGCCAGCAGAAAAATGTTTTCTGCTCAGCACTGCTATTCTAAGTAAAATAAGACTTCACAGTTAGAACAAGAAACTATCAAGATTTCACTAAGTCAGGGCGAGGGGTGCGGTTCTAGCCCAGTCATCCAAGCCGTAGTGCTATACAGTGCAGTGCAGGGGATGCAGGTTCAGATCCTGTCAGGCCTGCTGGTAGTGCATTCAGGCCCAGGAAAGCAAAGGAGATGATTACTGCTACTGTGGCAGTCCCTCCTGCCAATGAATGCTCTTCAGCAGCAGTATCCCTCCAGCCTTTGGGCAGTGAGGGTTCTTGTCACTTGGGCTTACTGTTTTCAGGGTGGAAGAGGATGAAAAAATAGTTGGATTAAAAAGGGGATAAAAACAAACTTATTGGAACAAATCACAGTCTAGTTTAGTTCCATGACTGAAGAAGTTTACAAAGGAATATAAGAGGAATCCTATTAGTATGCACAGTTAATAATTTGTTTTTTGGTGGGTTTCGCTGACAAAGCAAATAAAATTATAAAAATCCCCTCTTCATTCCTGAGATGCAGGCTCCATACAGAAGGTCTCAAATTCAATTTCAGAGTTGGGTATCTGCTCCCCAGGTCAGCTGGAGTTGGGGGATGCTGCAGGCGCAGAATGTTGCAACCGTCCCTTCCCGACGGCTGCACTCCTCCTACCTCTCTCCTTTTGCTCCTTCTCTGGCTGCTCCTCTGGCTGCCGTCTTCTCCAGCGTCCCCGGACTGGCTTGGGCACTGCCTCCCGCCATGCTCCGTTTGTACCTTAGGGCGCGCGCGCCATGCAGCCCTCGCTCTTATTTCGTACTTGGCGCGAACCTCAGGGGCGTCCCCCTGTGATGATGTCACGCTGCCTGGATATTTAAAGCCTACACTGTTTGCTAGCCTTTGAGTTAGCAAGGGGATTCTACAGATGGGATTCGCTCTCCGTACCCAGCTACTCTGCCTCCAGTCTTCATTGGACTCTTACCCTAACGGGGTATCCGCTCCTCAGGGGCCTCACTTGCTTTTCAGGTCGCTATCAGGAAACCGGTACTCGCTCCTTGAGGGCCCATGCTCCCCGACTCGCTACCTGCTCCTACCTTCTCTTCTGCCTGGAAGAATCTGCTACCTTCAACATCAGTGAGTACTACCATCTTCACCTCAGAGCTGTCCCTGGAACCAGGTACTCGCTCCTCGAGGACCTGCCTCCATTCCAGCCCTAGTGCCATCTCCTACGTGGAACCGCTGTGTGAGTACATCTCCCTACAAGCCTCTCAGCTCTCAGGGATCAGGTACTCACTCCTTGAGGGCCTGCTCTCCCTATCCTGGGGTTCTCCATACTGGGGCCTGTTCATATTCCACTGTATTCATTCTTCTCAGTTCTTTCCACTACAGCACTGCTACCGGAGGAGTCGCTGTTCCAGCGCCTGAGGGATACCAGCCCTGCCGGGCTACTTTTTCAACTACTCACCACTGCTACCTCTGGTGGCTACACAACATTGTCTAAATAAAGATCAAAACTCTGTGTGTCCTCAGCTGAGCCTGACCTGTGGCCCCTCACAGGACTGCCCCTCCCCCCCCCCACCCCCGTGGGTGTGCTCAGCTGTCACAGTGTCCAAGGGTCCACACCCAAACCTCACTAATTATAAACCAGAATTCCCAACCCATGGGGAGGAGGGAGTTGTGGTCATTGCTTAAGAAACTTAGTGACTAGATTCAGGACCCATGAATGCAGGGCTCTAGAGGGAGGCCTGGTGCATGGCCTCCAGCCCAGGATCATCACTGCACCAATCAGACAAGGTAAGCTGAGGGGAGGGGAGGGGAGGGGAGGAGGAGGGGGAAGGTAAACAAAGTAAAGGGGAAAAATCCCCAAGTGGCTGTGAATAAAGGTTCATGGTGCCGGATCCCAGTTCTGGTTCCAATTGGGCTGGACAAAAAATTGCTGGGTTAAAAAAAAAAAGTTAATCCACTTTTCCTATAATCTTTGACTTTCCTCTCATTTTCCCCACTCATCCTTTATGCTTACTCCAGGCTTTCTTGAATTCTAGAAATGTTTTTGCCTCCTGCATCTACTGAGCAGCCATTCCATGTATCCATTACCCTTTCTGTGAAGAAATATTTCCCAGGGTTACTCCCAAGTCTGCCCTCCTTCAGCCTCCTATCATGACCTTTTGTTTTAGAAGGTCTTCTCCCCTGAAAAATGATTTACACACGATTTCTACCTCTGAGATATTTGATCTATCATATCTGCCGCTCCCTCCTCCAAAGTGACTGAAAGCCACTCCCCACCATCACAAATCAAAAAGCACTGCTGTGCCAAACCTCATCAGAACCCCATGCAGACATCATCTTAATACAAGTGAAGCAAGAACACAGCAAGAGAGCTGGAGAGGACGCAAACCCAAGACTGAAAAATAAGAAGGGGGAGGAAGCATGACTAAAATAAAAGGACAAAGGAAGACCTTTATTACAAAGTGTAAAAATACAACCAAATATTAGCACAAAAAAAAAAGATGCCTTTGGAATAAGACTAAAAGAAGAACCAAAGAACATGTGGACTGATAGTCTGAGCAACTGCATGCTGCGGCTTTAAAAAGGATCCACCTTTTCCTCAGGCTAGAATCCGGGTACTAGGCTGATCTATTTTAACCCTTTGGTACCTAGCAGACAATTTATCAGGCTCTGAATTAAACGAGGTTCAAAGAAATTTTCAGAAGTGCTCAAGTGTGAAAGGGTAACATTTAAAGCTAAACTGCAGTTTCTCACCTTCAGGGAACAGACTTTAGTTTAGCTGACGGCAGTGCAGTTGTTTTTATAGAAAAGAGAAAACAAAAAAAAAGAAAGAAAACCCTCCAAAACAATAAGGTCAGCAACATTCACCAAGCTGTTCCTTTTTCGGGGAGAATGGGACTGATGCGGCTCTGGTATTTTAAAAATGAAAAAAATGGTCTTACAGAAGTGTAAGCGGGTAAATACATAGAAGCGGATTTACAGGAACAGGCACTGAAGTTCTTTACTGTTCCCCCATCTTACCATGTGACACTTAAGCCTCCAGCGAGCCTTGAGTCTCTCTCTGCACATAGAAATCCCCTGGAGTCCGTGCAGGGATCTCCCGCTTCTCAAATTAGGGCTTGTGTATGTTAAGAAAGCATGAGCCGGCAGAGGGTGACCACTGCATGCCATTAATCAGCTCCAGCTCGGACGCCATCCAAGCAGAGAAACTCTCAAGGCTTAGCATGTCTCCTCCTCCTAGTCAAAATCTTCTCCTTATGAGGGAAAGCAGAACGAGTTTTTAGAAACAGAAGCACCGCGATAAAGCACGTGGGAGAGAGAACATCTGAACTGGAAGAACGGCACAGGGTCAAACCCAACAGAGCTTGCATCGGAGAGTTAAAAGCAGGCAGTGAGTTACGTGAATGGGGCTCAGACTTGTCTCACCGTAAAAGAGCGCACTACTGGCTCCAGAACCCCCTGCCATTTGTCAAATCAGAATCGTCTCTAGAGCACAGACTCTCCCCAAAACAAGAAAACACCTCGCGATGCTAGAGATTCTACCATCTCCATCAGGCTGGCTACAGAAGCGGGAGACGTATACGGGCCGATACAGTAAGGACGCAGAAGAAAGAGTGCGGGTAGTGCCGGGCGCACCCTCATTTGCCGCATGCACAGTCCGGATCCCATACCGCTCGATACAGTATTTAAATGGCATGCAAAGCAAGCCGCATCCAAAGCGTGTCCATGAAGCGCAGTCCATTTTACTGTATAGAGCGCTGTACAGCGCCTATACAGTATCCTGGGTGCGCTACCACCTGTCACTTCAAATGTCATTTCAAATGACAGGTACCAGGAAGTGGATACAGGAGAAGGGCAGTTGCAGTTTGTTTAGTTGTCCTGTGCAAATGATTGCTTCACTGCCTGACCCTCTCACCCCCCCCCCCCCCCCCCGGGACAAGACCTTCAGAGGAGCCAGGATCGGGCAAACTTTCCCCCAGCCCCCGCTCACCTGCCCTGGCCGCGTCCATGGGTGCCGGTCTCCCGCCTGTACGTGCATGAGCGCACGCCGTGACCTTGGACGTCCAGCTAGGTGCTCAGGCACCTTCGCCGGCGAGGGCTGCTGGAAACCGCGCCTTGCATGGGGAGCGCCCGATCCGCCCCGGGCTGCTGAAGCCGCTCTCGCCGTCGGCTGCCCCTGGGAGGAGGGGAGAGAGGACTGGGGCTGCTCCGGAGCTGCCAGCGCACCCGCCCACACGGGAGACCGGCACCCATGGACGCGGCCAGGGCAGGTGAGCGGGGGCTGGGGGAAAGTTTGCCCGATCCTGGCTCCTCTGAAGGTCTTGTCCCGGGGGGGGGGGGGGGGGGGTGAGAGGGTCAGGCAGTGAAGCAATCATTTGTATGCGTTCATGCACCTTCGCCGGCGGGGGCTGCTGGAAGCCGCCTCGCATGGGGAGCGCCCGGTCCGCCCCGGGCTGCTGAAGCCTCACAGGAAAGTTTGCCCATGAAATTTCGTCTCTCTCTGCTGGGGCTTGCCTGACGCTCCACACTAACGCAGGGGTAAGGGTAGGCGGTAAATTAGCGGGTTAAACACGCGGCAAAACTGCAGGTTAAAAAGGCGATAATCTGGGCGCACGTTACTGCATGGGAGGGAATAGCTAATCCGATCGTTTACATCTCATATGCATGCCGCGGGCTGAAAGGGTTTCCCGTTGATTTCAAGAAGCGGTAAGGATGGGTTAAAAGGGATAGTGAATTGCGGGTTGGCCTTACGCGGCCAAATTGTGGGTACAAAGCGGGTTAGAAGCAGGGTAACCGCGGTCGCGCTTTACTGTATCAGCCTGATAGTTAGAAGACTTAAGCCCCAGTCAACTTTTTTTTTTTGGCTGCCAGGGAAGATTTTTTGTTGTTTTTTTTTCCTCTAACTTCTATGCTCTTGCAGCTATTTTACTTGTTTTTTTTGTTTTCCTTTTTTGTCTGGATATTTTTTTTTAAAGCTTTTCTGAATTTTAGGAGCTCAGGTTATTTGGCTCCTGAAGTCTTCCCAGTACTGATGTAGTACACACCAAGTTAGAGGCTCACGTGGGTCTGGTATCTACTGCTGAACCTGGTCTTTACTGAACACAGTCCCTACCTGTGGATAAGAGGAAGAGAAAAACCACAAAATTCCCATGTTAAGAGAATTTTCAAAAGGAATTTCTGGGGGTAGAAAGGTTTTCTTCCTACAATGGTCTGTCTGAAAATTGCCCACCCTGTAGGCAGCCAAAATTATGCACTTTTCCTCAATAGGCATACTTTACCCACATTGTAGGTGCTCCTGGTGTGGGGTTAGGTCTGTTAAGAAAATTACACACAGTTTTGGATATTTAAAACTATGAATGTATTCCCAGAAAAAAACCAAGGACAAACCTCTAGTTTTTCTGGGGATAATTTTCAAGGTAAAAATACACACATTTTTCCTTTGGAAAGTGATGCAAAGATCACAAGTAAAAAAAAAAAAAAAAAAAAAAGGACCCATGGACTTTGCAGCAAATGCAAACAGCTCGGCAACTGTCCCCATGACAACTGATAGTTTGCCCGAGTTACTACAGCTGGCAAGGAATTGAAAACCCTGGCAAGGAAGTGCAAACATACTCAGATAAGTCTTCATTCAGGGTCCTGCTAGGATCACATTACCTCTGGGATATCTGGAGAGAACCAGAGAAAAGGCAACACACCTCTTGCACTGACAGGATAGCCAGCAGGACAAAACTCTGAAGGTACTATGCCAGGACGTGGTGCAGTCCTCAGCTTCCAAGGAGCGAGAGCCCCACAAACTGCTGCTGTATCACGGCCAAGATGTTGGGCCAGGCTTGGAAATGCTATTAAATATGTACCCTTCTACTGGCTTTGCAGACAAGGAGCAAGGCAAAACATGGCCCTGTCTGTGCAATTTAGTGACATGTCTGCAATGGAGATTCCTATAGCACTTCCTGTTATTTTGAAGTCTCGGCTGTACTTAAGGGGTAGGTGATAGTATCTTAGGCTAACTAGGATTTATAGTTCATCCATTTTTCCCATGGACTAGCCTGGCATAGGTGTAGTGGTTACAGAAACCTTTCCAAAAGTCTTCCCTTTGCTAAGCTCAATACGTTTTCCTGGAGCCAGAGAAACCAGCACAAAGAGTTTCTGTATGCTTGAAATTTGTTAAGTTGGGCTGAGAATGCTCATCCATCCTCAGATCATTACAGAGTTCAGCAAGTGGCGCTCATTTACCAAACGGCAGGGTGCTATTGTAGATTAGAACTGCTCACCAGAACCAGAACGCTTACAAGCTTCAGGCCATCCGCTACTGTCTCGGACAGGTTTCACAGTAACCTGGTAAAACCTCCAGCAAATACAGACCATAACGGCTCAGCCAGACTGCCCAGCAAGGTGTTTAAAGCCATTTATGCCCAGGAAAATGGCTTCCCTGAAACTACACATGGGCTTTAGCTGGACTGCAGTGAGGCATTTCCCGAGCCCTGTTTAGATTGGGAGGAGGAATACTGCACATGCACATTTCACAAGGACATGCCCATTTTACTCCTCAGCTGTCTGCACCAAAACAGAAGGGCCAAAGTATGCAGACACTTTGAAAGCAAATACTTTATACCATTTTTATAGAGAAAGTACCCAAACACTCTAATAATGAGCATAAAATGCACAGGCTATTTGATAACTGGCCCCTAAATGGGTAGTTATAAAATCCTGATCGTGCACAACAATTAGAGTAAAGCCAATGTCTCATAACACCATAATGAAGATTACTACAAAGCAGCTGCAGGCTCTGGTGTCTATTCTCTTTTGTTATGTCCCGCCACCTTCAGTATAAACTTTTTTCACTTGCTCTATGGGACTCTTCATAATTGTTTTTAAAGCTCACAACACAAAGCTCATTCTTAGTACCAACCAAACAATGCAGTTTTAACAATAGACAGACAATTAAACAGCCATTGTTTTCTGTGCAACAAATGCAAACAAAGCAAAGTAGTGCATTATCTATGAATACTTAGACATTTTAGTTAAAAGTCTAGTCTGTGTAATCAGGCACACCTGCCTAGGGGCTATGCCACTTTCCCCATGAATTTGAATGTAATCACACTATAGGGCATACTGTCATGTCTCTCTAAGCATAATTCTTACAAAAAAAAATGAAAACAAGGAAAATGGAGGTGACATGAGTTCATGTTTAAGGTAGTTAGGTTTTCCCCTAAAATACTGATCAATTTCATCAATGCAATCTTATGCATGGACATTTACTGTTGTAATTGTTAGTTTTATGTTTGGAAATAGTCATTTTGTTTTTATCAATTTTAGGCTATTTTTTGCATTGTATATTTTATGTTCAGCTGTATAGCATTTTGCTCATTTTAACTCTTATGTTTTATATTTTGCATTTCTAATTTGAGTGTTTTGGAAAGGTAGCCTACAAAAAGCTTCTGCAGGCAGAAGAAATGACATCTTCCATGTGCCTGTGCTCTCTTAATTTCCTGCATGTCACAGGAGACCTTACATGATGAAAGCTGGCACTATGAAGGCTTTTGGTTATGCACAATGTCACTGGCCAAGCATAAAGCAGCATTGATAATTATCTGGCTTAAACCACTTGCAGGGTTAATTGTTTGTAGATTTTATGTTCTGCCGTGGACAAAGCCCTTCTCCTGTGCTAATGAACTAAAATTGTCTCCTCACTGTTTACTCTTTAAACCGAAGTTGCTCTGTCAGCTTCAGCTCCTGCCTTCTGTATGTAAATTGTATTATGAAGCTGAAGCAACTTTAAATGTCAGAAATAAACCAATAACTGCATGCAAACTACACATCTAGCAGCTACATGCCTAGTTAAAGCCTCACTGTCCCATCACTTGATTTTCAGCTACAGTACTCATGTTCCTGGCTGTTTCATATAATGAAAATCTTCTACAACAGCAGCACATGTGGGAAGTAGCATATTTGCCCCAGTAATCTCTCAGTCTTCCTTCAGAAAGATGAACATGATTAAATCCATGCAAGACCCAATGCCTGAACCATGAAGTCAAAGCATCAAAACAAAGCCCAGGTAGAGTCTAAAAGTGTTACCAAGATGGATAGACCAATGAATAGTTTAGTCCTACATGGACATCTCACAGCACAGGTTAGCAGAGTCTACCAGCATCCTCTGGCAATGTTTCACAATTACATGTTTACTAAACAAGCCTTCAGTGGCGGCCCATGCTCAGCACTGCCTCAGTATTCAGAGTAACATTTTACTTCACCATCACCAGGAGATCAATTTATTGCACGTCTGACATTATCAGGCAGGCTCTATTTAGTTCTGAGTAGGTGGTGTGCCTATACAGGGCAATATATAAAATCTGCCAATGAGTGTGAGGGGGAAGAAGCACAATAGGTGACCAGTCCTATTTTGAACTCAAGGGGGAAGGAGAGGTGATGGGAGTATTGATGTCAGGAACTACAAGTTACACAGACTGACAGAAAGGCACTCTAAACCTTTAAACCAGTTTGTGGGCTCATGGTTCTTTAAAATACACAACTACAAAGTGGCAATAATTAGCATCACAGCTGACAAACAGGACAACCCCTTGAAGGTCTAACGTTCAGCAAATCTAACTTACCATCTCATCTTAGAAATGAGCCCAACAGAACAAGTTTAAGACATTAAAATGGGCAACAGCCTCATAGTAGTCATCTGCAGATAAGTACCAATTGGTCCACAGTTTGCCCAGTTGTCCTTGCTTACATGCTTTAGCTAAAGATCTCTTAGCTCTCAACAGTACGTGTTTGACCACCTACACTGCTCTAAGTTCTGGTCATCACCCTTCCTTGACCTTAACAAATCTGATTGTGTTAAGGTCATCTCCCAGCACTCAGCCATACAAGCTATCACTCCTTATCCAAGATATGTCTGTAGCCTAGGGGTGCTAAGTAGGGAAACCAGGATTCAAATCCCACTGCCGTTCTTTGTGACCTTGGGAAAGTCACTTCAACTTCCATTGTCTCAGGTACAAATTTAGATTGGGGATAGGGAACTACCTACAATACATGAATGCAATCCACTTTGAAGTGCCTGAAAGACAAAATATAAATCAAATATCCTCTCTTCTCTACCATGCCAGATAAAGGAAGGCGGACCGGGCTTGTCCCGGGACACCGTAGGTAACATGGGCTCGAGCGGCTGTGATCTCACACAGCCGAGATGGGGAGGGGGAGGGACTGAGTTGGCCAATGGCAGCTTTAGCGATTTCAAATTGCTGCGCTGCCATTGGACATCAAACATAATAAAACTCTGGCGGCGTGGGAAGGGGCAGTTGGGAATTCGGCAGCACTGTAAGCTGCATGCTTTTGCTGTGCAGTGCTGAGGATCCCTAACTGCTGTTTTTTCGGGTTTCCTCATTTTTGGCGGCGCAGTTTTTCGACATTTGGTCTCGATATGCGGAGAGCAAAGAACAAACCTGCTTCTATGGCTCAAGGGAGGGCCTCATCCCGTTCTTCGGCTACAGCGGCGCATGCTGGTCGGGTGCCGGGTTCGACGGATTACTTCAGGCAGCTCCCGGTGAGTCCGTCGGCCTGGTTCCTGGCCAGCTACGCCCTCCTCCGCCGGCGTGCCCTCCCCCGTACTTCCTGCTGTTCCCCCCCTCTCCCTTACTGATTCGGGCGAAAGCAAGCCCGAGCCGGACCTTCTCCTCCCCCCCCCCCCTTTCCTGCACAGCCAGCCCGCGTTTTTCGTTGATTCCCTGACAGGCACAGCCCCCTCTGGGGCTGCCGCGTGGCAGCGACCCTGCTGATAGGATCCCGGTTATCCACTCGCCGGTTTTTATATCTGCTTTGGGGCAGAGTAAAAAAATCTGAGCCGAGAGTATCCGGGGCCTCAGAGGCCGTTAAGGCAGCGCGCCCAAGGCCCGCCCAGGTGAGTCGCGTCCTATCCCCCCCGTTGGTGGGTCAGGCTAAAGGGTACAGGCAGAGAGGGCGGAGCCGTTCTCGGCTGAGCCGTGACCCCCCCCTTTCCTCGGTCGGCGCAACCTTTTGTGTCCCCTGTTCCATCTGGGTTCCCTTGTCCTGGGTTTAAGCCTAGCGGTGCTGCAGCCAGCGGTGGGGGGTCAGGGAGATATCAAAGGGGGGATCCAAGGCGTTCAGATTCCCAAAGGGCAGATAAAAAACCTGTTAGCAGCCCCCCTAACATACCAGACACCCCATCCACACCCCGCCGGGGACAGGCACTGGCCACACAGCGGCATTAATTGCTAACATCTTGGGTCATCTGGCCAGATCCGGTTATGGTTATTTACCAGCTCGAACTGGTACAGAGGCTGGTTTAAGTCAAGGAATTGGCGGTTGGCCCCCCGAGTTAGGAGCCCTTATGGGCGATCAGGTTCTTCCTCCAGGTGCTGGGTCTAGAGAGGAACATTTGGCAGGTGTTAGAATAGGTGGTCTTTCAGAGGGGATTCCTCAGGATACTGGGGTACACAAAGGTGGATCGGGGGCTGGTAGGGGAAAAGTTAGGGATATAGGTTCTCTCACAAATGAAGCAGATGAGGTTCCAGGTCAGTCAAGTCGTGAGGCGTGGAGAGAGCGTGATGTTTCGATACACGGCCTGGCTTCCAGAGGCGAGAAGAAAGAGGTGAAAAGAGGTGCTGCAGATGGCGGGAGCGGTGGTGCTTCGAGAATACGGGACAGCAGTGTCTTAGGAGCTGATCAAGATATAGCCGCTAAAGAAAGCGCGAGAGTGGGCAAGGGGCATGCTAGGCGGAGGAGGAGGTCTCACTAGTACTAGTTAGAGTTCTTCTACCTCCTCTTCGATTAGCTGAGAGTTTGAGATCTGTGTTTAGTTCGGATTTTGAGACCTTGTTTCGTTTAGCATTCTCTTGGGCTTTCTTCGGTGCTTTTAGAATTGGTGAGTTGGTAGCCAGATCTAAGTCAGCCAGGGATATATCGGGTTTGTTGGTTGATGACGTATGAGTTTATGAGCATCGGGTGACAATGCGTATTAGGAAATCCAAGACTGATCAGAAAGGTAAAGGAGCTTGGATATCATTGATACGAGCGTGTAATGAATTGGTGTGTCCAGTGAGGAATGCGCAGGACTTCATACGGGTCAGGCCGCACATTGGGGGGCACTTTAATTCATGATAATGGTTTACCATTGTCCATGTATCAATTTTCTATGGTATTACGTCGGGCAGTCAAATGTTTGGGGTGGGATGCTGGACAGTATTCATCGCATTCTTTTAGGATTGGAGCAGCAATGATTGCTGCTGAGTTGGGATGGTCGGCCCAAAGGATTCAAGCGCTCGGACGTTGGAAGTCGGAAGTATTTAGAAGTTATGTACGGAAGTAGTTTTGTAGTGATGCAAGGGATGAAGTTTTATATGTATGAAAGTTAATGCAATTCTTTGTTTTGCAGAAATGGAAGGGGTGGCTTTGAATCGAGAATGTGCTTGGGTCGTGGGCCATTCTTTTGTTCATCGTGCACAGCGGAGAGCCAGAAAGAGGCCTTATGGCGAAAATTTGAATCTTAATCTTAATGAATGGATCGTGCGTTGGTTTGGAAAAGGGGGAATGCGTTGAGGTGAGTTGTTTGCTTTTCTCCAGGGCAAAATGATAAGATGGGGAGTCCCAAAATTAATTATCAGTCATTTGGGGGGTAATGACAGTCAGGGTCACATGTCGAGAATTAATTAGGATAATACGTAAGGATTTGGCAGCTATCATGAATTGCATGCCTAACACAAAATTGGGTTGGTCTGATATTATAATTAGGATTAAACATTGTAATGAGCCCATATGGCGTAATGGTGTTAAGAAATTGAATAGACAGATTGGTAAATGGCTAGTTAGCCAAGGTGGTTTTTGGGTTAGGCATACATGGTCATGGGAAACATTGGGCGGTTTATTTTTAGGTGATGGGGTTCACCTTTCTGAAGTCAGCACGGACTTATTTAATAATGCCTTGGAGGAAGGTTTTAAACAACTTTAATAGTTCATGGCCGCAGTGGGGGGAACAAAGGCAAACAGGTTGTCTGTTTGTGGCGGAAAAACCCGAGCCATATGTTGTAATGTATTGTTTGGAATTGTGAAGGACAGTTGGAGGGGGTGAAATGCTTGTGTAGTTTGGGGCTGCTACACGGGAAGGCCTAAAGAGCAAGGGGGGGCCGATGCTCAGGCTGCATGCTTATCCTCACTGGTGCCATGGTGGGGTAAGTGAAGAAGGGCATGAGGGTGGAGGAGGTGGGGGGGGCGGCAAATTAACTTTGGATTTATGTATAAGTTGCTGGCTTGGGTTATGTTTTAATAAACTGCGGCCTTGATTTTAATGCCGTGTGTATTTGAACAGGGAGAGAGGATGCGATGGGGGTATAGTTGGGTGAACGGCTGGTCTCTAGTACCTATGTTAATATATGTTTCCATATCTAAATTAATATTGAGATCCTCCATTTATTTCACACTACCTCTCATCCCACTTCTTAAAAAAGCTGTCCTCTATCCGTACCAATCATAACATCCTTGAAATGCACTTTTGGCTTCCACAACTCTGCCAGTAGGCTATTCCACATATCTACCACCTATTAAAGTAGTATTTTCTTGTGAGCCTCCTTCCAACTCCATAACATTTTATTTATATTGCATGACACTTGAAAGCCAATTACATTCAGGTACTGTAGGTATTTCTCTATCCCCAGAAGGCTTACAATCTAAGGGGGTCATTTTGTAAAGCTTATCGTGTGCGAAAAGTCCCTTTTCACGTGCGATAGCTTGCTAGGGGCAGCGAGGGGAGGAGTCGGGGCAGCGTTGGGGCGGACTCCGCAATGTCTTCGCTGGCAGCTATAAGGTAAGCCACGTTATCGTCACCAGTAGCGTGCCCAATAGCGCCACCTTTCATGGTGGCGCTATTGGGTGCGAAAGCCAGCAGCGATAACACCGCGGTGGTGCGATGGCTGCCGGCTTTCACAGGCCCACCCCCCCCACCCCCCATTTTCACTGGGTTCACCATTCTGCGATTTGAATCCTGTTTCCCTGGTGTGCAGACTGCTGCTCATACCATGACCCAGGGATTTAAAAAAAAAAAAAAAAAGTGACTGCTTATTCACCAGGGTACAAATGCACTCACTCCCTCTCATCTTGCAAACCACCTCCTCCTACAATTCCTCCCTCCCTACCACCTCGCAATGAAGACAACCTTCAAAGCGTGGTCTTTCTAGTAATACATACTTTGCTGCTTTGTGCATGAGCAGAGGATTTTCCTTTCCCAGAACTGTCAACCCTGCATGTTTCTGTAAGTGCGTACTTGACATATTTTACAAGTAAAACAAACATCTATGTGCTGTAATAAGAACTGATGCAGCAGTACTGTGGGATGTCATTATCTGGTGGTGTTCAAGTCAGTCTATTTATTAAAACCACTCTATCATAAGTCATCTTGATTGTTTTGCAGAAAGAGGGGTTATAAATATTGGAAATAAAATATAGAACAAAATGTTTGGTCCCATTGTGGACTGCAATACACAAGTTGCAGTCTATGAGGCACTAACACTATGCCCAGCATACTCCCATAGTACTGAAAAACCAGAGGCATGACAGTATAAAGATCTCCCCCCAGAGATGCTCTGGGGCTGACAAAAGCTGGGCTAGCAGCTACAGGACTGGAGTTTAGTGGAATATAGCCAGGGTCAAACATTTTACTCCACTGAGCAGTTAAATTTAGGTGACAAAAATATGGGTGGTCCTGAGGCATCATTAACATGGGGACAAAGATTAATCCAATTAAGTACTGATTTTCAGTGCTTAATTGGATTAATTTTTTTTTTTGGAGGGGGGTTGGAAGGGAATTTTGTTTTTATTTGATCCTGCAGTTTTCTCCTGGTCCTTTGGGCATCCAGCTTAAATTACAGCCAGTGCTGGGATCCTAGTGCCAAGAGCCTTCCATCTGCAATTACCCTTATCTGCATTTTCCCTATTATATACTCACCCCCTTCTTCCCAAAATGTCCCTAGTCTGGTCATTGCAACAGTCCTGGGCCAGAGGCAATGCATCAGGACATCTTTCAAAACTCTGCAATCATGGCCCTGACTCTGGCCACTAGGTATCAACCTTGAGCTATGACCATGACGCCCCATTTCCACCCCCACCCCACCTGGAGGGCTGTGAACATTGTCTCTACAGCATCCCCAGCTCTAGTTAACCTGGGAAGATCTGAGCCATTGGGCTAACCCAACAATAAACTCAGTTTAGGTGGTTAAGCCTCAAACTGCAGGCCAATATTTGGGATAATTTTTACCTGAAAACCTAGTCAGTTGAGCTTATTTCCAACCAAACCCAAGTCAGCCAGCCAAACCCTTGACTGACTATGTCAGGTGCTGAGCACCTGACATAGTCAGTCAGGTGTCTCCTGATTAGTCACAGCAGGTGGTGCCAAGTAGTGAGCTCTAACTGCAAGAACTAATAAAACAAAAAAAACCATTGACTTCTTGAACGTTATGGACTCTTAACTTTTAAATGTTGCTCAATAGTACAGCCCTCATTTAGCACTTTTCATAGGTCCTCAGAATAAGTACTTAGCCCTCTCTCAGCAAGTTTAATGAGGCTCAACACTGGATAAGGTGCACAAGAGGCAGTGAATACGCATACAACATCAGAAGAATGCACCGTGCTCAGCACAGACAAGTTCACTGGGGAAAGCGTGAGCAATGTTTACAAAATACACAAGACTGGCAGGCTGTGAAGAACTCGTTGGGGGCTCTCTTCACAGTGGGCACTGCATACCTAAAGCAAGTGCATTAGACCATGTGCAATACACCTGCTTAAAGAAACTGAGACATGAAGAGCCACTTGTCTCTTAAAAATTCATTTTGATGAATCCGATCAAATACTCATTTGTCTGGCAGTGCTTCAAGCAAAAGCTGGAGACTGAATGAAATTAATGGTGTTCTGCACCTATGCTTTTTTAAGATGAAAATACTTTAAAAGAAGAAAGGATAATCAGAACCTTTCAAATCTCTCCCTATAAACCTGGTGCAGTCACTGTCACACAGGCTGACAGCTGTCCTAAAGACAGATCAGATAAGGTGACAGACCTGGTGGCTCAGCAGCAGTGGTGCACACTATTATGCAGAAGACGCAGGTTTCAATCCCCAGGCCCAGCTTCTGCTCCTAGGATAGCTAAGCTTGGGGATGCAGCAGAGAAGGTGGTGCTCAGCCAAAGCACAACAGCATCACTTACTGGCCAAACTCAGAATACATAAATACCAGGTTCCATAGGGAGTAACGTATGGCCTCTGATCACAACGGTCACTGCAACAGCTGAGCTGGACGGAGGATTATAAAAAAAAAGGAAAAAAAAGAAAGAATTACAGTACTTACTTGTAACAGGTGTTCTCCAAGAAGTCAGTCCTCACACATAGGTTACATCAGATGCAGCCTGGCACAGAAAGCTTATGTCAAAGGTTCTAGAACTTTGAGTCTCATTGAGCATGCTCAGCGTGCATTATACGACACGGCCCATATGGGGTCCCCTTCAGCCTTATAGAATTCAAGGAGAAAATAAGGAGAAGAAACCCACATAGTGGAAACCCAACTCCGTGGGGTTTCGAGAAAATTGACATCCTGCTGTCCTCAAAGAACACCTGTTATGGGTAAGCAACTTTTCTCCGAGGACAAGCAGGATAGTAGTCCTCACATCTCACACATGGGTGAATCCCTATCTAGAGGCTGCCCCCCACCATAAAAGGGGACCAACAAAACAAGTCAGTGATATGAACTGTTGTGGCCATGTGGCCCAACAGCCTCAACATGTACTATGAATCTCTGCCATGATGGTCATTGGGTTGATGGCCCTTTATCAAGGCAGGAAGGCCTTGGATTGAGCTGTTTCTAGCAGAGCTCCAATAAAGTTCAATTAAGGTATCAGGCTGAGATGGGACTTGGGGTAGTTGATAATTAACCCTAGTGACTCCAATATCTGTATGGTCAAGTGCAAGGACTCATCGGCCCCTGTCCAAGAGGTACTCTTGACCAGCTAATTGTCCAGATAAGGGAAAACATGAACTCCCAGTCTGCAAAGGTGCGCTGCAACCACAGCCAAGCATTTCGTAAAGACATATGGGGCTGATGCGAGCCCAAACAGCAGCATGTGATACTGGAATTTCTGTTTTCCCACCACAGTGACTTAGGAAGATCTCAATGTGTGTACATGTCTTTCAGTTCTAGGGAGCATAGCAAGTCCCTTTTTGCAAGAAAGGAGTCAAGGTGCCCAAGGAAGTCATCTTAACTTGTGATGAATTTGTTCTGACCCTTAGGTCTAGGATGGGATGGAGTCCTCCTGTTTTCTTGGATATCAGGAAATATCAGGAGTAAAATCCCCACCCTCTTTGCCCTGGTGGAATGGTTTCAACTACTCTGGCCATTAAGAGGGAAGAGAGCTCTATTACTTGGAGGGAAATTTGACGGGGCATCCAATAAATTCACATCATTACTCTTGGCGGACGATAGAAAGAACCCACTGGTCCAAGGTTACACTGGGCCACTGGATCGAAAAGAACTGTAGCCTTTCCCAACCAGCAAATCCATTGCCCCGGGTATGGGGGACTGGGCTATGTACCCTATGATCCAGTCAAAACCCTGCCCCAGGAGTTGACTGAGACACCAGCTGGGGCTTTGGAGATCTTTGTTGCTTGGGATGGCTACAAAAGCCCTGGTGTTGCTGACTGGAGTGAGAGGGTGGAGGACAGTTCCTCCTAGGCCAGTGATTCCCAACCCTGTCCTGAGAAACAAATGTGCATGTTATGGAGGCAGTGCATGCAAATTCTCATATGCATATTCATTGTGGATATCCTGAAAACCTGACTGGTTGGGGAGTCCCCAGGACAGGGCTGGCAACCACTATCCTAGGCCCTGACCTTGCCGACCTCCTGGATGAGGGTGGTGGTTTTGGAGTGCTAGTGGAGAGTTGCTGAAGGGTTGCATGGTGGGCCACTGCATCCTAGACTAAATATGAAGAGATTCTCTTCTGCAACTCTGGTCTGAGATCAGAAGCCCACAGCCAGGCAAGTCTATAGGCACCAATTCCTGTGCAGAGACCCTTGATACTGTTTCAAAATCATCATAGGTCGAGCAGACATGTTTTTTGCACTACAGGCCCTTATTTACCAGCAAAAGAAGTGTCTCTTGCTATTACTGAAGCAGTTGCTCAGCAACATCCTGCACCTGCTTCTAGATGTCCCATATATATTGGTTCATAGTCAGCTGGTAGGCAGCTATGCGGGCAAATAAGCATAGCCCCCTTCAACACCCCTTTCCCAAGAGCATCCATTGCTCTGTGATCCTTCCCTGGGAGCACTGAGGAATGGGTCTGAGAATGCTTGACCTTCTTGAATGTGGATTAGACTACTACAGATTGGTGGGGCAGCTGACACCTGACAAATCTGAGAGCCTTCTGGATGAGATAAATCATGCCCGCCTTCCTGTTAAAGGGAGGTGCTGTGAGGGAACATTCCTACATCCTCAATAGCAACAGCACAAGGATCTTGAACACTGGGACTGCAACACTCTCCTTGGGAGGCTCCACAAATTGGAGAATATTGAGTATCTTATGCCTGTATTAATGAGGTTGGCTTCTGCTACCAACCGGAGAAACCATATGAAGAAGTAGTCTTCTTGTGGTGACTTCATTTTCTCCTCTGGAGGAGATGGATTCGAGGGGAGACCATCAGACACTCCAGATAAGTCATCCCCCCAGGGATCATACATGCCCTTATCTCCACTCATCAACCTGGGATGGGGCCCTGGGTGCTCAGTCTTTGCCCAGCAGTGCAAGCACCGATGAAACTGGATGTGGGACCGCAGGCCCCAGTGCCTTTGCCAGTCTGACCGAATCAGCAGGAGGTAGTGGCAGTTCCCCGTAGGTCAGAGATGCTACCCTGGGAAGTGAAGAATAGGCCGAGCAGATAACCAAGAATTCCTAGATGCCTCTGCTGTAATGTGGCCTGTCAGAGGTGAATGAACTCTGAGAGACTTTCTGACTATCACAGATTCGAAGGATGTAGAAGATTTAGGAAACTTGTAAGTTCTGCACAGAAGGCCAGAAAAGCATCAATGACTGTTTGCACCACAATACAGAGATACTGGGTCCAGGCTGCAGGCTTTTGTCTTGCAGATGCCTATTTCAACTGACAGGAGCCAGGTAAATGAAGATGCCCCTGAGGGTGCAGCTTTAATTAAATTCTGGTGCCACAAAACGGAATTCATGCTGAGCTTCTATTCAAACACCAGACTTGTTACCTGTTTATACAACAAAGAATATCAAGAGAAGAACAGAAGAACAAAGCCAGCAAAGTCATGATTGATAAAGTAACTTTTTTATGGTGGGAGGATATACAGGTTTAGTTGGTTAGGAATTCTCAGAATGGGGGGAGTGATCCTCACAAGCAGTTCCTATACATGATAGATTGTCATGACAACAGCATAAGATATCTTTGTAAAAAAGTCTTTGGGCAGTCACGTCATTCATTCTGGAAGCTTCGGGAATGTTGTATTTTGATTATATAAGTCAGGGCATGTCAGAGATTCACTGAGATGCAAGTTATTACTAATAGAGGGCAGTCATATTGCATCTCCCAGAACACTTGTCTTGGACTTTCTTATAAACAGCTGAATAAATTATATTTTAAAATCTTTTTCTGAATCAAAGTATTCTGATTGCTCTGTCCCTGTGATACAAAAATTATATACAGAAGAGATGCTGGCTGGGTTGGTAACACGCCAATGAGCATCTGCAAGGATTTCAATAGTGGCTCAAGGAGTAATGGTGCCATTCATCGCCTTCTCAATGGCCAGCTGCACATGCCTCTCCAGTTCCTCCTTGAACATCGCCAACGTCAACAGAGGCTGGAATGGAAATAACTAGATTCTCTTCAGAACCAAGAGAAGAATCTGTGGCTGGCTCTCCTCGTCATGGGGTCGCTTCAGGGGCATCACAGCAGAAGCTGGTGCATCCCCATGCCTAGCATCATGCATTAGCTGAGACTGATGCTAATGCTTCTTCAGCTTCCCTCAATGCTTGGCATGGTTCTGCCCAGTGCAGAGGTCAATAACAAGGAACAGAACATCCTTGACCCGGAGGAGCCCGCTGATGACCAGTCTCTGGCGTCCCTTTCAGTTGAGGACATTGATAGAGTCGACAGCCCCACCGATGTCGATGGCTCTGTGCCCATCAGTGCAGCTTTGAAGGCCCTCAATGCCTCAGATGCTGATAAATCAGTCTTTTCTGGCCCAAAGAGGTGCTACATTTATTGAGCCAGATCTTACATCCTTCGGGGTCATCCTGGTGCATTTGATGCAACCCTGAATATCATGCAATGCCCCAAGACAGAGAACACCACATCAATCATGAGAGGTCTGTGACAGACATGGTCCACACATACCAGGGATATTGCATAAATCCCAAAGTGGGATTGTCGCCATGAAATAAAAGGGACGCGAGATCAAAATGAATGGCAGTAGCTATTGATGGCTGGTAGACATTGAAAACACCGCTGCTCTGGGGTATTGACCATGAAAAGAAACTTAGCAATAAACATTGAATAACCTACCTAGAACGATAACAGGAGGACCAAAGGGATAATGGGAGAACAGGGGTGACCTCGTATCAACCATGCAAGACAGCAAAATAATCTAAAAAAAAAAAAAAAAAGAAGTTTTTCAAAGGCAGGCCAAAAGTAGGCCAGAAAGTTAGCCTTACTTTTCTAACTCTCACTCAATCACAAAACAGGCTCCACTGAAAAGGGGAGCCCACATGCTCAAAGAGGTTCAGTCAAAGTTCTAGAAACTTTCATATAAAACTTTGTGTCAGACTTCATCTGATGTCACCCTTGTGTAATAACTGCCATCCTACTTGTCCTGGAAGAAAACCTTAGATGGCTGTGAAGAAAGGCTCATGGCGCCATAGCCCAATAGATGTGGATTCTGATTGGGCTAGCAGCCCAGAGGAGTTAAAAAAAAAAAAAAAAAAAAAAAGTAGTCTTCTCTTCAGGTAACAGATGGATTCTATGTGACTAGTGAAGACTCAAAATATTTGAGGGCAAGTTACTGTCTCATATGTTCTCCTCAAGTGTGTCCTTATCACTCTTTTTCCTCACACCTGTTTCCACCTGTATTTCTTCCACCACTACCCTCCTTCCAGGCCATTCCCATCACTACCACACTGCAGAGTTATAGATTTTCCAAGTGGCAAGGGTCGCCTCAGGCCACAACTGCCTCTCCCTTCCTGCAGGGCCCAGTAGGGTGGCTTGGAGTCACAAATGCTTCTCCTTCTCAGCAGGGGCCTATATAGAATATTAGCCTGGGAAACATGATTGCGCACATTTCCCAGAACAGCAGACACTGGATATTATTCTATAAGGACAATGCATATTCCATATCTCCTCTATATTATGGCAACTCCACAACTTATAATGAAATTCAGAATTATTACACCCAACAACGCTGACCAAGTGCTTACACCTCTCAGAGCCTACGAAGAGTCCAATACACAACAAAAAGGACATCCTGCACATTCTCTCCCAATCAGATCCCTGCATATAAAAAAAAAAAACAAAAACACTAACCAACCAAAAAGGCAGCCACAAATAACTCAACAGCAGAGCTTCAACCAAGAAAATGCAATTGCAGGTCTCCTGTCAGAATCTACAGGAACTGGGAGCCTTAAGGAGTTGACGGATTACAGCCCTATGAAATGAAGCTGCTGGATACAGGAAGATAACACTGAAAGCATGGCCAGAAAGAGGCTGCAATCCCTTATTACCAAACGCTGGTACTATATTCTCTAGCCACAATACATGCCTCCACATTAATGGCATTAAAAGTGATAATGAGTATAATCTCCGGTTTCTTCTATTTATTCCTCACTTTCCAGAAGAAAGTCATATTTACATTTTACAGCACTACACAAAAAGCAAGTCTGCAAGTAAATAGATATTTACTTAGTGATGTTTTCTTTGGTTGGTTTAAAATATGTAAAAGCACAGTTTTCGGCTCCAGCCCCTCTCCTCTCAGGAAGCAACAAGACATAGGATGGGGTTGGGGGGTGAGCTGAAGCAGACAAGAGCATAAATGCAAAGCAAAGAAGAGTCCTTTGCTTCCTAATTCAGCCCCTCCTCTTGTTCCCCATCTCCTCTCCTATCTGCAGGGAACAGGAATGGTGGTAGTGCTGGGGGGAGGGCAGAGGATGGCAGAAGAAAGATGAATTGAGTTGTGTCTGCATATTTCTAATTTGTGATTCCTTATTCTATATTCAGTGAGTCTGATCTGTATGTGTGACTTGTATTCTGCGTAGAGATCGGATGCAGTGCAGCTTTTTCTGTATTCCCACTAGTTGGTGTATTGGTGTTTTAGGGCCAGATGTATTTTCAGTGTTGCCTTTTCACACAGGGTTGTTACTGTGAGTTCTGGGAGATAATGTGGTTTTAATATAGCAGGCTTACTACATATGGTTCTGAGTGATTTTGCAGGATTTTGTGTTACTTCACAAAGTACCTGATAATGCAAGGCTGTGCGTCCCTGTTACTGAAGTGACAACATAATTTGAATGCTTTTCTTATGGTCCGTAGTAAAAGGAAACATTCCAGTTCATCCCAGCCAGCCATTTCAGAGATTACCTTCAACCAATGTATTATGAATTTATCAATTAAAACATGTGGGCATTTCTTTGGAATTTTTTTTAGACCCATCAAAAAATAAAAAATCACAAATGACAGACACTGACCTGATTTTTTTAAACCACTGACACACACACACACACACACACACACTCACTCTACTATAAACCCAATGGGAAAGAGCTCTAGTAGTGTATAGTATTCAAAACCAATTATGTACAGAAAACTATAAATCACTTGATACAGATTTTTTTTAGATAAAATTTACACAAAATTATGTATGTTTTCTATATCTTTTACATAAAAATTAAATATATATTTTAAAAAACCACTCCTGCCACACCTGTGAGAAAGCGTATACAGCCACCTTTAGAGAACCAAACACTACTCCTACCACACTTGTACTTTAAAAATTTGTCAAATTTGTCAAATTATAAAGATCAAACGTTGCCAAAATGGCAATCACAATTTTAACAAACCACAAATGTAAACACTTATACTGTATCATGGAGAAAGATGTCATTAATGTGAAGATCCTCAAGGACCCTCGTTTCACCACTGGGTTTCTTCAGGGGGAACTTTTCCACAACTAAACACTGTGACTTGCCAAACAAAGGTATATGTATCTAACGCCGATGATTCTCATTCATGTTAAACCACATGAATCATGGGTCCTGAAGTAGAGACTGACTGCTAGTCTTTCACATTAAAACGGCAAGAGGAACTCCAAAAGGACGGCTGTGTGACAATTTACAACCTTAACACTTGCTACCTAAACTTTACAGCTATGTGGCATCCTTTCATTGCTTTCCTCCCTCAAACTGGAAGGCTTTCCAACATCACAATGAGGCACACCTTCACCCCCCCCCCACACACACAAAGTTTAATATTTAAAAGTATGGTGGCCAATTATCTGATTTTACAAGATTGCTCAGGGAAACGCTGCAATGGGGACAATGAGTTTTTAGTTTATCAATATCTTATGGGGGGGTCCTATGGGCTGCGAAATGTATTGGGGAGGGGTGTACATGCAAGGCTGAAAGTCAGGTTTTCAGGATACTGCAATGAATAAACTTGCGTGGGAGAAAGGATTGGGGCTGCCTCAGGGTCTGAGGATATGTGAGGGCTCACAGGCCCCATGCAGATTTTATTTTAAGTTTCTGCAGCTATAGATGCTGCACAAATATTTACTGCACTTCAGCCCGAGGAGCATAGGAGGGAGAAGAGAAAGAAAGGGGGGGGGGGGGGAGCAGGGAAGAGGGCTGTCACTGGGCAAGGGGGTGAAGGGAGAGCCAAAGGGGCAGCTGCTGGCCAGAGGGATAGTGAGGGAGAGGGGGGCTGCTGCTTCTGGGCAGTGTGGCTGCTACTCCTGGCTAGGAGCTTTTGCTGAGCATGTGGTTGGGAGAGAGGAGCTGCTAGGGTAAGGATACTTCTGGACAAGGGGTTGGGTGGAAGAGAGAAGAGGACTGCTGCTGGACAAGGAATGGAAGGGGAGAAAGGAAAATGCAGGGCAAGGGGTGGTAGAGAAGAGAAAGGGAAATGCAGCCAAAGGGGATGCAGGACAAATAGTGAGGGGAAGAGAGGAGAACCTGGGGCAAGCAGTGGTGGGGGGGAGAGGATACAGAGGAAAGAGTGGAGGAGAACAAGGGATGCTGGGTAAGGGGTGGGGAAAGGTGGCTTTGCACCTTACTCCGTATTTACAAACCCACCCGACACTTAAGATCACTTACTCAAAATCTCTTAGACATTCCATCACCACGACAGGCTAGATTAGACATCACCAGGAAAAGAGCTTTTTCAGTAGCAGGACCATCTCTCTGGAACTCTTTACCCAACCCTCTCCGTTTAATTTCAAATCCTCATCATTTCAAAAAGGCTCTAAAAACATTCTTTTTTCAACAAGCATTTAACACCCCCACTAAGCATCTCCCCGATCAAAAATGAAGCTTCATCTCCTAAATTTCTCTCTCTCATCAGACACATATTACCTCAACCTCTCTCCCCTATCATCCCATCTGTGTTCTTTCTAGGACATTACAATTCGATAAGTTGCTACCCCCCCCCCCCCCCTCCATCCCTTTTTACCTTCCCTCCTCTTCACCCATGGCATGTTACCATTATTATTATTTTTTAATTAATAATTTGTTTTAGCTAGCATTTATCTAGCTACTTAGTTAAAATTTATGTATTTTAAGTTTATTTTAGTTATATTTTATTTTTACTTTATTTTAACATGTTGTAAACCATTTTGATAAAAAAATTTTAAAAAAGCGGTATATAAATACTTTTAAATAAAAATAAATAAATAAATAAGAGTGCTTTGCTTTAGCCACTGCGGTCAGAGGGACAGCTGTGTCTTTGCCTCCAAAGGAGAAAGCATTGTGCCAGAGCAGCTACTGGCACATCAAGGGGTGGAGGGCATAACAGTGTCTGCCCCAGGCACAGCTGAAGCTGGTCCTGGTCCTTATCAGACAAATTTTCATTATGTTGTTCCTCACTTTGAACACTATTAAACATAGTAAGTAATAAATTGATACACACTAAAAGATCCCCAAAACAATTTTTTTAAAAATCCTGCACGCTTTGAATTGGCACTGGCAAGAGAACCAAAAACCTGGATGGGGGAGGGGGGGGGGGGGGGGGGAGAAGAGAGACGATTAGGGAAGCGACTTTACCAAACAAAGACATCCTGACATTTCCTCTTACATATATCCATTGGCAGGGGTGTTTGTATCATTAGGAGAGTGAGGCAGCTGTTTCAGGTGGCAAAAGTTTGGGGCAACTACAAGGGCCCCCAACAAAACCCTCGTGGCTCTCCACCCTGCATCCAGATCCAAGATGGGAGCAGCGCAGATTTAATGATGTGCCTGTAGCCCTATCCCTTGCAGGCAGAAGAAAACCATGGTGGCACCAAAGATGACATGCCTACCCACCGTGGGCAGAAAGAGCAGCTCTGCAGAAGCTGGGGAAGGAGGGAGTGCGAGGGGAGGGAAAGGAAGAGGAAGGAAAGATGTGTAGGTGGGACAGAGTACAGCAGAAGCATTAGGAAGACCAGGCAGCACAGGGGTGGCAGAACTGCAATGACAGACTCGTTCTTCCTGCCCATCGGGCAGAGGTTGTGTCACAGGGGCAGAAGAGGAGGAGATACTATTTTTGGCTGCAGCAAATTGCAAGAGCAGAGTTGGTCCCTGCCCCAAAGGGAAAGAGTACTCCATCCTGTCAGCTGTGTGGGCTGAAGGTAGAAGCTGTTGCTGCTTGTGTGTTCCACAAGGGAAGAAAAGAGTGTGTGTGTGTGTGTGAAAATGAACGTGTGTTAGAGAGTATGCGTATATATGACAGGACATCATTTGTGTGCATCCCCCTCCTCCCCAATCCACAACAATCTTAGGGGGACTGGAAATCAAAAGTTCCCAGGTTTATTCAAATTTGAAATCCCATGTCTGTCACCAATAATTTGAAGTTGATAATGCCAAACTTGCACAATTAAAAAAAACAAACAAACATCACAGACAGATAGTACAATACAAGTTACCAAATATCTGAGCCATATGTGCTAAACTTCCTGTGCTGCTTTTCTGTCGTCTGGTTAGAAAATCATGGAGACTGGGCAATTTTAGTTATCCTTGTTTTAATTATTGGGTGTTTGACATGTCTGTTCTTTTGAACTATTTTAGTAATTTTTGTGAACCTTTTAAAAATTATTATATAGTTAATTATTGCATGTTCTATTTCTCAGCTGTTTTAAAATATTTTTAATATGTTCGTACTATTCTGATGTATATTTGATTGTATTGCTTGATGTCTTATGAGGAATGGTGATGTTTCTGTTTTTCCATTGTTGCACTGAATACAGTCTGGCTTGTTGTAGTTCCAGTTTGTTTGAATTTGTCTGCACATTTCTATTTATAATTTATGGTCTCTTTATTCTGTATTTGGTGAGGGTCTGTGTGTTTAGCACATGTGACCAAGGTGAGGTATTCTATTATCAAGTAGTTTCTGTGTTCAGGTCTATAGCAACCTGGCTTATTCTGTTCTCCTAATAGGAAGTATATTTGTGTTTTAGGGCCTACTATAATATTTGCACTGTTACTTTTTCATAGGTATAGTTGTTACAGTTTGAGTGTGGGCAGTTAAGTCATGAGTTAACAGATGCTATTGCTATGTAGTAAGCCTCTCACAACAAAACAGCACTAAAGGCCAAGCTCACATCTAATACACTTTACAATACACCTAATACAATACTAGTTCCAAGCGTCTTTTTTGCAGAGTTTTCTAGATGGTACCATAGCCGTGCATGTAAATATAATATACCTATTGTACGTGATTTTTTTTTAAACCACAGAAGACTGTACTTTGAATGTCATTTTTCATATAAAATCTATTATAAATGCATAATTTAAGTGTGCACCTGGTGAGGGCTGGAAACGCAAGGTTCACCTAGGATGCTTTCACTAACCCGCAGAGAATGCGTCACATACTGAATCCCACCATTCACCCATCTCCCACTTCCCCAGGGGACAAATGCTAGGGAAGAACGGGAAGCAGGTGGTGAAGTTCCTGGGAGTGTGAAAGGGTTGCCAGCGTCCTAGAACGATCACTATCGCTCTATCTGCCACCCATCTGGGAACCCTAACTCCTGCCTCCCACCTTTCCCAGCATTTCAAGTTGCGAAAAGGGAGACCTCCCCTCCCCCTTCACACACTCACTGGATTTCTCCTGCACCATCTCTCTCCTTCCCTCAGGCAGCAGATTCCCTGGTCTACTGGTAGGGAGCTGAGAGTCAGACGCCTTACTTCACTTCGTGCACTCTTAACCTGATACATCATTTTGGTTATCAACTGCTTCAATTTTTACTGGAAAAAAAATTACATTCAAAAAATATTTACACAGTTTCACCTAACCTGACACGGAGATCACTACTAAATTTACAGCTAAATCTTACAGAGAATAAAAGCTGAAAAGTGACCTTGCTATTACATGAGCAGCTAACTTTCAGCAAGCAGACACTCACTGTCCCAACAAGAAGTACAAAAATACTAACAAAACCTCTTTGAGAAAATGGAAAACGAACATGAATTATAGACTTTTGTTAATTAGTTTTCTTTCCCCTTCAACACATTGTTTAATCCTAGCCAAACTATTTCCACTGGTCTGTGCATGCCCACAGCAGAACCGAAACCTTAGGGAATATCGTAAAGTGGAGACAGGCTCCCTCTAAGTCAAGTCTCCAAGAGGTATTAGGACAATCTGCAAATGTGGAGTGAACAAAAATCCTGATACGTTCTCTCCAATATGAAGCTGTTTGTAGGGCTAAACCTAGGGTGACACAGGGCCTCTGGCAAAGAGTCTCGCCACCCCCTCTGATACTGAAGATCAGGAAGGGGTGGAGGGGCCCGTTCCAACCATTTTACACTGCACCTTTAATACTCTCTAGGGTCAGATGTTGAGCAATGCAACAAGGGGGGTAAGACTACTGCGGTGGCATGGGGCTCCCCAAAATACATTACCTTCCTCTCTCCCACTGCCATGGCTGGCTGCTTGGGACCAGCACTGTAAGCTGTTTTGACAGCTTCATCACGATCCTTGCCCATTTTCTAGAATGCAGGAAAGATTTGAATCAAGCTGTAATCCGTTGTCCACGTAACAAAAATGCTATAACTAGAGCAGTTCTCAGCATAGTCCTCAAGGCACTCCCAAGCAAATCTTGTTTTGGGGATATTCGTAATGAATATTCCCAACATATATGTGCAGACAGTGGGTCTAAGAATCAAGTTCATTAGCATAATTTGGTAAAGCGCATGGAAAGCAAAACATAAAATCAAATACTTCGAAGACAGGCTGAGAGCCAATGCTATATAAAGATTTTAAAGTTGTGCTGCTCCTTTGTTTATGAGATTTCACTGAGGCCACAAGAACCTGGCAAGTACCCAAACATTGTTCTAATTTCAATAAGAATCTAATCAACTCAGAAAACCATGACAGAACTAGCCTGCGCTAGTGAATTCCCCTCCCTGAATGCACAGCACAATGTGCTGCATCATCAGTATTTATGGCATATGATATCCTATATGCATAGTCGTAGGCACACCTTGGTTGGCCATTGATGCCTGGGTCTCATTCTGGGGAAAACAGTTTTAAGAACGCACATGTTGCTTTTTTCTGCTCAGCAGACGCCGCTTTGCTGTTGAATCAGGCCAGGAGTTTATCCACAGCAAAGTACTGATTGTGGACAGCTTCATGATGGGAAAGTAACAAAGTAGATAGAGCTCATAAATGTCTACACACTCCTAGCAAGAATGGGCATTAGGAGCTGGACCAATGTGTTTCAGGCTACAACGCATGACCTCTAAAGCCACAGTGATGCACAATCAAGGAAGGAGGGTGCAAATGCAAGCAGCAAGCACCAAATGGTTGCCACTTCAAGGCTGGTTGGGGAAATGAGGGATGCCTTCTTGTAAGATGCATTGGGCTCCATAGATTAATCATGGAATGGGCCTTCCTTTTCATGAAACAGCACGTAGTGTCCAGACAATACTCTATGAATGCAGTTCACAGACCACAAAACGATCCACCTTCAAGGTCAAGAGCAAGGACACTTACCAGTGGGTTACTGCTCCTGGAAACTGAATATCAACTTACAAGAAGGTCTGAACTCGGATAGGCTTCCTTTTCACGATACAGCAGGTGCAGTCCGAACTGCTATTATTGCCCGTTTAAAAGGCCCTGCTCGCTTTCCCTTTGAGTTACCAGCAGTGCAGGAGGAAAATGTCAAAGGAGGACATTGAAGGTGTCCCCAGAGAGAAAATACAAAGATCAAGGTGTTTCCACTACACTCTTCTGGAAGGCAGATTGATGGTGCAAAGTCTTTCAATTTTAATCATGTGTTTCATGCTAATGAAACTACTGAAACAGTCCATCAGGAAACAGCACTTCCAGTTATACATTCTGTTGCAGAAAGTTATGGTGGCACAGTTTTTGCTTATGGATAAACAAGAAAAAAAAAAAACACTACACGATGAGTACAAATTCAACGTGTGGCATCATACCGCAATTAGTATTTTCAAAATTAGTGAAAATATGAAGAGAGTTTCTCCTGCCCATTCCCTACATGGCATGTTACAATGAAACCGTGACAAATCTGCTTTGAAATGACAGGAAAACAAAACCATTAGAAATTTGAGAAGATGTGAACAGGAATATGTATGTTGCTGACCTTAGCGAAGAAAAAGTTGTGGACCCAGATGTTGTTCTGCAGTGGATTAAAAAGGGAGAAAAAATAGAGAAACAAAAATGAATGAATACAGTAGCCACTCAAATTTTAGAATGATTACAAATCCTGGGAATGCAGAAGGTGTTGAGGGACCCATTTATAGTACCCCATCTGAATCTGGTGGATCTAGCAGGTTCCGAGAGAGCAAATCAAACTGGAGCTGAAGGGGTTCACCTGAAATAAGGCTGCATCAACAGAAGCTTTTTATGCTTGGACAAGTCATCAAAAGACTTAGCGGTGGCCAAGCTGGAGGATCTTTAACAGTTTGAACAATAAAATACAGATAGTAAGCCAACACGAATTCTGCAGACATGAGTGGAAATGTGAAAACTGATCTGCACAATTTCTCCAGTTTCTTTCGATGAAACACTTAGTACCCTTCAGTTTGCTAGTATTGCTAGACACGTGAAGAATACGCCACATGTAAATGAAATATCAAATGAAGAGCCACTCTTGAAGAGATACTGCAAGGAGGTACTAGATCTGAAAAAATGCATTAAAGAATTAGAGGCTCTCTCAGGCACGACAAAAGAAAAGCTGCTTTTAGAAATAAAATTACTTAAAATGGAAGAGAGAATACATAGCTTGACTGGACCTCTTGCCATCCTTTCCTCTCATGTGTCAGATCAAAATCTTACAGTCAAAAGAAAAAAATAAACAACTCACTTTAGCCCCTGGCAAACTACAGAACGGCTCATGTTCTGCAATGGTTTCTGACTTCAAGATCACATCAAGCATGACCTCTGTTTTTGACAACCCTCCCCCCCCCCCAAACCCCCTTGCCTAAGATTGCAGATTTACCTCCAATAACCAAAATGGATGATTCTGTCGGTACTGAACACTGACTGACACTGGATTGGAGATAGAATGGATAGGGCAAAATCTGCTATTCTCACCATGGTTGAAGATTTCACATTTGAGGGGCAATTGCAAAAAAAAAAAAAGTGTTCTATATCAGGATGCAGCTCCACCACAGTATTATAAAGAGATGAAAATTAAAGTTGAAGATTTGGAAATCAGTTGTAAATATTAGCAAGAGAAAAAGCCAATGAAATGGATAAAGCCCTAGAAGAAAAAATTGTTTCTCTATAGCTGCAATTGCAAGTTAAAGAACAGACAAATGAAATACAATTTTAGTGTTGAAGCTGAAGTCTTGGAAAACCACTTGCACACTGAGTGAAGCAAAATATATAGAGGATATCAAATTGTTGGAAAAATTGTAGAGACCCCAGGACTATTAATGAGTAACAAGGCTGAAGGTACTAAAGATGAGAAAAATCGTGGAGGGGAAGACAGACTGTTTTTCAAAATAATTTAAGACAATGAACTAGAATAGAAGATAGCCATTGCCAGCATTAGTAGCATGGGGTCTATTTAATGTTTGGGTACTTGCCAGGTTCTTATGGCCTGGATTTGCCATTACTGGAAACAGGATACTGGGCTTGATGGACCCTTGATCTGACCCAGTAGAGCATCTCTTATATTCTTATAGAAAATATCCCCATCTCGGAAACACAAGTACAGAACTTCAGCACACAGACTGTTTTGGAAGAAAGAATTATGCTAGCTGAGAAGATTATGGAATCTTAAGTAATTAAGTCTAGGCACAGAATAAAGGAAAGATGATGGAATGTGCTAAACGGGATTTCATGGAGACTTACCAACTTTATGAAACAATGATTTGCATGCTGACAATTTAGTGTTAACCATGAATATTTCAAGCAAGAATGTGCAATGATGGAGGCACAGCTGACAGATAAGACTGAAATCAATGAGTTTGAGAAGCAGGAGACAGAAGCCCAAAAAGAGAACATGACCAGCTCAAACTATGAGAAGTGGCAACATGAGAAAGAAGAACTTAACAATGCCTTTTGTGTTTGGTTAACTGAAGTAGAAGAGCTGACAGAGGCCTTAAAGATGAGCCAGTCAGGATCAGAAGCTGAAGTTCAGAAAAATTGAAGGCCAGCACAGAGAGGCAGCAGAGAAGGAGAAATTTGAGTTTACACGGAATATCACGGAGCTTCAAGAACTGAGTATTTCATCCCAAGAAAAGATGAACTGCTGCAAGAGAGACAGACTCTTCAAGTTGAATGAGATCTATTTCAGAAAGATACTAAATTTGTTAAAATTCAAGATGACCCAAGGACAAGCCAAGAGAATCTTAAATAGCAACTGGTAAATGAATTGAGAATACAAATTGCTAAATATTGTGAGAATATGGAGAAGTCAAGGGGAAACTCTGATACGTGCCCAACTGGTGGGCCCTGAAAGAGGGGCAGGGGCATGGGCAGGACAGAGGCCCAGCAGCTGGCCGACACGCGGAAGCTATTTCTGCTCAGGAGGAGCAGTAAGTAGAAAAAAATGTGAGTAGCTAGGAAGGGGTTAGGGGTTGGGGTGGAGAGGGGAAGGGATGGAAGGTTAGGCAGAGGGGTAGAGAACTGGGGGAGGCCCAACTGCATCACCGTGTGTAATTTACTAACATTCCCCCCCCCCCACCCAAGCACACGCGGCCAACAGATTTTATAACATGCGCACGCATGCTCCTGATGTACCCCTCAGGTTGTACAGTGCTCAGTAAGCATTCAAGAGAAACAGAGAAATCCAAACAGCAACCTCTTAGCAAGAAAAGTCATTGCAACTAATAAATGAACTGAAAATGTCTCAAGCATTGGTTCGGCCTTTACAACAAAAGTTAGACGGTATCAATGAATGCCTTTCTGAAAAATTAGGCAATGAGTGATTTAGCAAATCATATAGCCTCAAGATTAACCAACTGGAATTATTCCAGAATCTGCAGCAGAGAAAAAACCATGAACTCTCAAAACCCTATTGATTTCTTAGAGGAGATTTCTCTTTTGCAATCTAAGCAGAATGAACTGCATTCTTCTCATACAGAAACTGAAATGACAGATTCATTAGCTTTCGAGAAAAAAAGAATTCTAGGGGGCTCATGGAGAAATTGTCTTATGTTGATACACAGCAGTTGTCTGAACAGCATCTCTAGTGACTTGTGCAAAGAAAACCATCCATTTCTTCTGACTCTAAGGCAAATGAGAGTCTCTCTGCCACTGTTGAGGCCATTTACAAAAGTCAAGAATGAAAATCTGAAATTAAATGCCCAAATTCCAGACTCTTTCCTAAATTTAAGTTTGTAAAAAACTTTTTCACTGAAAGAAGACTACAACATAGTAATTATGAGAGAGAATTGACTGATAAGATGCCAGATGAGCTGTTGCTTCAATGAATCAAGGACTCCTGTGGTCTGAAACAGCTTCTCAATTTAGAAATTAATTAAAATAGATTAAAAAAAATTCTCTTCAAAAGAAAGATTTCATAAAGAAAATTGAAGACAACATAAATGGAACAATCTCACAAACTTATGGGCTGAAATACAACTGGAAATAAAGTCATCATGGAATTCTTGGAAGCATGTACTGAAAGTAATTTTCATGCTACACAACATTTTGAAAAAATACAGCAGAAGATAACTACATAAGTTTAGTGCCCCTCATCTCTGACCTGAAAAGGCTCTGACATAGCCCCCAGCATCAAGCTGCATCCAAGTACCTTGGCTAGAACTTCCTCTAGCTCTGGACTTCCTTTATAGTTCCTGCAGCCAGGACTTCCTGTAGCATTGGTTGATGACATCACATCCTACATGAGAATATATGGAAGCTCAGTACCACCAGACAGTGCCTCTGCTACTCCTGGGGGAATTCTGCGCTACTGTGGAATGCAGAGTTTGCACAGAATTCCTTCTTTGCGCAGATTTCTTCCCTAATCGCAGTTCCTGCAGATTTCCTCGCCGCCGCACATATTTTCTCCCTCGCTGCCCTTCCTCGCACCGTTGCATCGTGATTTCCTCCCGCCCCGGAAAAGGAAAAAAAAAACAAAAACGGAAGCATGCCGTGTACGGACAGCAACCAATCCGGGACAGCGAAGTCAGGTGGTGCACGGAGAGTGGGGGCATCGCATCGCAGCACGGCACCGGCGGCTCGAGGTTAGTAAGTTGTACCGTGCTTAAAACAATCGAAAATAGAGAGAAAGGGGGGAGGGGGAATGAGAGAGGAGAAGGGGGAGGAGAAGAGGGAGAGCGCAAGAAGGGAGAAGAACAGAGGGGAGGGGGAAGGGGGGACAGAGAAAGAGAGAAGGGGGAGGGGGAAAGAGAGGGGCTAAAGAAGAGACCCTAGCCCTGAGACTGTATGTTTGAGCCCTTGTGTAGGTGTCTACCTGGGAGTCTGTATGAGAGGGGAGGGGGGAGTGTGTGGTGTGTGTTTGAGACAGTTGTATGTGGGGAGACAGAACATTGTGTGACAGATGGCATGTGAGAGAAAGCATATGTCTGATATCATGTAAGACAGACAGTGAGCATGTTGGGGATTCATCCCAAGTCTCCCATATGGAAGTGCATGATGCAACCATTAGAGAAGCCACTTCCATGCCACAGAGGTGGAGGTGCAGGTGCATCAGAGCCCATGCAGTGAAGGGGCCCTGGTATGGATACTCAGGTGGAGAGGTTAGCAACAACTGCAGCAGTCCCTGCCAGCTTGGCTCATCTGCCAGCAACATCAATTGGCTCATCTGCCAGCAGTGTCAAGTTGCCAGGGACTGGATTGCACTGAAATGCAGAAGAATTTGCAAAAATAGTGTTATTTTGAAAAATAAATGTGCAGAATTTTGCAGAATTCAGAAAATGTGCGCACAGAATTTTCGATTTTTTGTTGCAGAATCCCCCCAGGAGTAAGACTCTGCAACAGATCTTCTGCACAATTAGCAGTGTAAATTGTTATGGTGTGTTTGTCTTGTTCCTGCCTGCCTCTTCCATGCCAGCCTGCCTCACCTGCTTCTGTGGGTCCTGCTATGTCTCTTCTCCCCTGGAATGATTTCTTGTTGCCATCCTCAGCCTGTACTCTGACTTCATCTTGCTCTCTGCCTGCCCAGACCACAGTTTGGGACCAGCTCTGCCTTGTGGTATCTCGGCTACCACATGTTAAGGCCTATCTTGTGCTTGCACAAAATAGGCTGCATCAACTTAACAGCAGTCCAAGCACTCACTAAATCCCAGAGCGTGCCAAGTGATACAGCTCCAGAGTAAGATATTACAAGTCATAGTGCCGAGAAGAACACAGTGGGCATAAGACTTTTTAAGGAATATGAGCTTGAACCGAAAGACAAGAATGTTCAAACTTGAGGAACTGAAGAGCATTTTAAAATAACTGACTTCTAGTGCTACCATTAATTTTGAGAAGGAAACCTACAAACTCTAAACAACTGAAAGCTTTGGAACAAGAGCAAAGGAAAAAACAAATGAAAATTCAGATGCTGGGAAAAAAGTCAGGACAAAGCCAAGTTAAATGCAAGACTTAAGCAACTGAAGGTCATTTTATTTTAATAACTGGATCTCTATTTCAGCATAAATATTCATTTTGCAATGTATATTTACTTTTTTTTTTCATAGCTGACAATTTTTGGATCTCATCATAATAGGTGGCGATTTCAATATTATTTCTGATGCTGCTAAAAACGCTAAGCACCCAAGATTGGCTCAGATCTGCCACATATATGGGTCTTCCATTTCTAATGAAAGCTATAATTGCTGGACATATGGTGCTGTCCATCCTAATGAGTTACATTTCACATATTATTCCTGGCCACATAATAGCTATTCACGCATTGATTACTGATTTTTTTTAAATCCGTGCCTTTTGCAGAAGTAGGTGGAGCAGAGGTTGGCATTCTTTTAGTATCCAACCATGCTCTGATCTCTAGTTTTGCGCTTAGACGAACAACAGACTGGGACTTTCAAGTGGCTTATGCGCCCCTCCCCTATTTGTATCCTTCACTAATTGCCCAGCCCTAGGTTGCTTTAGTTTCTAACCTCAATGGTTTTGTTTTTATTTTTAAATGTTTTGTTTTTAATTTTGTCAAATCTTATTGTCTGTGAACTTTAATTTTATTATGTATGTTAAGACAAATATATACATATATATGAATATTGTAAACCATTTTGATCTACATGTTTGTTAAAAGCAGTATACAAACATTTTTTAATAAATAAAATAAATTCTTAAGCTTTGATTATGGAAAGACTATTTGAATTTTAATGATACCCAAGAGGTATCTTTTTTGGGGGCTGGTAAGGCAATTATGAGAAGAGAAATAATTGCATGTGTTGTTCAAAAGCACAAAGCTCAAGACAAGGAAACTAAAACTACAAGGGGAAGTGGAGCAACAAACACCAGCATATTAAATCCATGTTCCTAGATGTTAAAGCTAAAATGGAGAAGTCCATTACCTGCTATTAAGTTCACTTAGAGAATAGCCACTGCCATTAGCAATGGTTACATGGAAGAGACTTAGTTTTTGGGTATTTGCCAGGTTCTTATGGCCTGGATTGGCCACTGTTGGAAACAGGATGCTGGGCTTGATGGACCCTTGGTCTGACCCAGTATGGCATGTTCTTATTTAAAGGCAAATTTAAACCAGCTTCTGTATCTTATAAGAAGCCATTTAAATGTGGCAATAAAGCTAGTAAGATCCTAGCTAGGATGAGGGGTGCTAAAGCTAGACATTAATTTTGTTTTAGACCATACCAATAAGGAACATATGACAATTCAGGGTATTACTGATAATTTTCTGCAATATTCTCTTCTACATTCCACAAAACATGCTTCATCAGAAGTACAAGGGATTTTTTTTTGTTTTGTTTTTTTAAACATTCTACTGCTGACCGTTTCCAATAAACATGCAGAGATGCTCCAGTCTCCAGTGGACAGTAATTAACATTGATTTGGCCATTAGGAAACATATTGGATAAGATGCCTGGGCTGGATGGCCTAGAGTCAGATTATAAGGTTTTGAGGTCTTTAATGAATCAGATTTTACAATTGTTTATTTTCTACAGGTATTTTTTTGCCATAGGATAATCAAGCCCTTATAACTGTTTTCCCTAAAAGTAAGTAAGTATAGGAGACCGGTGGCCCATGAGAGGGAGAATGCGTCTCTTGGTTGTGAGTGTTGGCTGTGAGTGAGAGCAAAAGTTCTCTACTTTGTGGTTTTGAGGTGACGCAAAGAGATCTACGTGAGGATAACCCCAATGTTGGAATATGGAGTTCGCTACTGTGGGGTTGAGAGATCACTCGTGCGGCTGAAAAGGTGCAACTCAGCTCATCTGCCAACACATTGTCCACTCCCGGCAAGTAGGTGGCTCTGAGGTACATCGAGTGGGAAAGGGCCTCCACCCATATCTGTGCCGCTTCCTGAGAGGAGGTAAAAGCCTGTTCCTCCCTGCTTGTTGATGTACCACATGGCCACCTGGTTGTCTGACTGCATCAGGATGACCTAGTTGGACAGGTGATCCCAAAACAGCCTGAGAGCATATCTGATTGCTCGTAGCTCCAGGAAATTTATTTGGTGTTTGGCTTCTTCTGGAGAACAAGCTCCTTGGGTTTACAAATTGGCAACATGTGCTCCCCAACTGAGGATGGCAGCATCGGTAAGTTATTTAAGGATTTGGGGCCTGGAAGGGCAGGCCTTGGAGGAGATTGATCTGATTTTTCCACCAAGCTAGAGACTGATGAAGGGGGTCGGTAATGTGGACAATGGTTGATAGTGGTTAAACGGACTGAGTCCATTGTGACCTTAGAGTCCATTGCATGACTCTCAAGCCAAGCGGGCCATTGGAGTAACATGTACCGAGGACGCCATGTGTCCTAGCAGAATGAGGAAATGGCGTACAATTGAGAGATGTTGAGACACTAGTTGGTATGCGAGAGAAATGAGAGTGAGAGCTTGCTGTCGAGGCAGAAATGCCTTTGCTTGCAAGGTGTCCAAGTCTGCCCCTATGAATGATAAAGTTTGAGATGGGACTAAGCAGGATTTCGCGTAGCTGGCGAAGGGTCTCATGATGCTCCTTGAGTTGTGCCACCATTTGCTGGATTTGTTCACCAGATTGTCTCCGATGCAAGGCAGATCGGACAATCTGTCCTGGATTTCAGGGCGCAAGTCCGAAGACTTAAGCCAGGCCCATCTTCTTGCAGAAATAGCAGCTGCAGAAACCCTGGAAGCAGTGTCGAAGATGTCATAAGAGGACCTTATTTCATGTTTCCCTGCTTCAAAACCTTTGTGAACTAGGGCTTGCAGCTGTTCCTGGAATTGCTGAGGGAGAGACTCCACAAAGCCCTGTATTTGCTTGAATAGCACCCTGTTGCACTGGGTCATATAAAGCTGGTAAGATGCGATCCGAGAGATAAGCATTGATCCCTGGAAGAGACGCCGATCAATGGCATCCAGGAATTTCTGCTCCTTGCCTGGAGGGAAGGAAGAATGGGGCTTTGAGCGTCGTACCCTCTTTTGGGCAGATTCCACCACCACAGATTGGTGAGCCAGTTGATGTTTTTGGAACCCTGGAGCTGACTAGCCCAAGTATGTGGCATTTGCTTTCCAGTTGACTGGTGCTACCGAACCAGGGTGTTCCCAGTTCTTCTTGAGAAGATCCAAAAGAACTTTATGGACAGGGATGGAGGTGATTTCTTTGGGAGCATCCAGAAAGTGTAGCAGCTCCATCATTTGTCTATCATCTTGCTCAGTCTGTAATTGGAAGGGAACCAATTCAGACATTTCCTTCACAAAATTGATGAAGGATAGGTCCTCTGGAGGAGAACGCTTTCTGCTTTCAGTAGGAGAGCGTGGTAATGGTAAATCATTGGTGTCTGGAGACGAATAGTCTGTCCAGGTGTCATAGGAATCAGCACCTGTCCCTCTAGGAACCTGAGAGGAACGGGACGAAGGTATTCCAGAAGGTCCCAGTCTAGGCTCTGAAGGCCTCGAGGGAGCTACTGGAGGCACCGATGAAGGTATCAAGGGCATCGATGGCCACACCAGTATCGATGGTTGATGCATCGGCAGGACTCCAGAGGAAGGAAGACAGAATGGTGTTTCTCCTCCCGATGACAGAGCAAGTGGAGAAGGCACCGGAGCCACTGGTGACCCGGGGTCCATCGGTGGAAAAGCAGCTATAAAGCACTTCCATTCTCGAAAGCAGCGATACTAGCGCTTCCGGAATGGGATCAGTGATCAGTTCCGCAATCAGTGCCGAGGTCGGCGCATCGCCTTGTCGATGGCCTCCTGAACCATCTGGTCCAGCTCTTCTCTGAGACCTGGAGCAACCAGCTCCGGCAGCGAAGGATGCAGAGGCATAGCAGAGGGACCACCGTTAAAAGGCGGAGTCGTGGCTCGCAATACCTGTCTGGGTGAGGGTTGCCTCGGTGACCCAATCTCAGAAAGAGTTGATGCCTTTTCTGGACGGGGTTTCTTCGATGGCTGCTCGAATGATGGCGAGGTCGATCATTTTCCTTCATCGATGGCCCGAGGGTTTCGGTGTCTGTCTATGTCGATGCTTCTCTCTACGATCCCTTCGGTCCTGAGGGGGAGTAGAGGTAGTCGATGGCCGGGAGGTAGTAGTCGCCAGACGATCACCGGCTGGTGCATGATGCTGGCACGAAGTAGACTGCGCCGGTTCAGATGACAAAGCAATAGACGGCGTTGCAGTTTGAGAACAGAAGAGAAGTTCCATTTTTTCCATTCTGGCTTTGTGACCTTTTGGTGTCATTAAGGCACATTTGGTGCAAGTCAGGACATCATGCTCACACCCGAGGCACATTACACAGACTTTATGGGGGTCTGTTATGGACATGTTGCGAGTGCAGTCAGGGCACAGACGGAACCCAGACGCCATGGCTTTGAAAAATTGAGCCGCAGTGTGGTTGACAGCCAGTAGGCCACGAGGGCCAAACTCGACGGGAATCAGGTAAAAAAAATAACTTACTGGAACACCGCGGAAGCAAAAATTCGAGAGGGGTACCCCTGTGGGGTATGAAAATTTGCAGTAATTCAGTGAGGAAAATTCCTGTCAGGAATCTCTAAGTGCTCCTTAACCCGCGTGGCTACTGCTGCGTGGAAAAAAGACTGAAGGTGGACCCCTGCTGGCTGCAGGTTTAGTGCCATGCTGGGCATGCCCAGTAGGTGCCAGTCAAAGTTCTAGAAACTGACAAAAGTGTTCCGTGATTGGGCTCCACCCGGTGATGTCACCCATATATGGAGGACTACCATCCTGCGAGAAATGTTAAGATATTGGCATTCATTATAGTAATCTTTACACCGTTTTGCTTTTAAAATTGCGGATTGAAGCCGCCAACTGAATTCAAGACATCTGAGCAGCACTTGAGTTAACAGTAGCCCTGCAGTGTTGATACCGAAAAACATCTTTAACAGTGAGTGATATCTCTAGATTCGGGCTCCTAGTTATGGTGATGAGACGTTCTTCGTGATCTTAATATCTAGCCATTGTGCTTTCTAATGATGTTGGGATATTCACAGTTGTACATATATGTGTTCATATGAAATTGTGGTCTCATGTATTTTATTATTTTAGAAACTGGGATATCTACTAAAATTACTGGTGTGTATGTGAGTCACCCCTGAAGGAAGGCAATTTCCTTCTGAAACATTGCAATGTTGGGTAAAACAGAAGGTTGCTACAAATATCTTGGATATTACACACACTGGAGCTTTATTCTGTGGAGTTCTATTTTCTTGACCCATCAAGCACTCAGATAAGTGCAGTTCTTTAATATTTTTTATATGATTTTGGATGCAGAATGAGGTAAAAATTATCAAAATTTATGTAAGCACACACTGCCAGCTACGAATGACTGATGATTAAAAATGTTTATTTTTAATCATCAGTTATTTAGAGCTGTTCAGCTTGGAGAAGAGATGGCTGAGGGGGGATATAATAGAGGTCTTTAAAATCAGAGGTCGAGAATGGTTATTTACTCTTTCAGATAATAGAAGGACTAGGGGGAATTCATGAAGTTAGCAAGTAGCAATTTAAAACTAATTGGAGAAAAATTTTCACTCAATGCACAATTAAGTTTGGAATTTGTTGCCAGAGGATGTGGTTAGTGCAGTTAGTGTAGCTGGGTTTAAAAAAAGTGTTTGGATAAGTTCTTGGAGGAGAAGTCTATTAACTGCTATTAATCAAGTTGATTTAGGGAATAGCCACTGCTATTAATTGCATCAGTAGCATGGGATCTTCTTGATGTTTGGGTACTTGCCAGGCACTTGTAGCCTGGATTGGCCGCTGTTGGAAACAGGATGCTGGGCTTGATGGACCCTTGGTCTAACCCAGTATGGCAATGTATGTTCTTAAGTTAGCACAAAGATGGGTGTTGGAAGCACATATTCATTGTGTCCACCCAGTGCTATTAGATAGTCATTCATAAGTTTGATAAATGTTTGCTATTCTCACACATTGTTTGTTGAGGTGAGATTATATATGGTTATTTGAAACATACTTTTTGGTTCATTTTTATTTGTATTGATAAACATTTTGGTGCAGAGGTTGTTCAGGTGATTCCTACTTTGACAGGAGAAGAGTAGAGTAGACTGGGTTTGTGTACTCCGAACATGGCATGAAAAATGTGTGCAAATAATTGGAAACCCTGTGCTTTCCTCATCCACAAAATCAGAAGGGTGTGGTTATTAGTTCAGGTGCCATAAAGGCTTTTGAAAAGGTTCAGCAGGCATATCTTTTTTGGAGTCTGGAAAAATATGGTCTAAATGGATTATTCTTGCAATGGATAAAGATACTATGTTCCACCCCACAGGCCACACTGGTTGTTATTGGTAGATTAATGCCAATTAGCCTTATGTGGTATTAGACAGGGGTGCCCACTTTCACCTCTTATAACATTTGGCCGGCCGTGGGAAAGTACTGCAGCTGGCCGCACTCAACTAGGACGCAACTGGCCCACCCTGACGACATGCATAGTGTCTTCGCAGCACGAATACCTCTGCCCCCCCCCCCCCCCCCCCCCCGCATGCATAGGTGCGTGTGCTCTCACCAGGGATAAAGGCCTCGCGACAGGAAGCCTAATTCAGCACTGCTGGATGATGTCATTTGAAGCTCCCTCTATCTACCCAGGGGCCCTGTTTCCCGGTGCCTTAGCAACAAGTCCTCCTGCCTTGCAGTGTGTATTGCTACTTTTCAGTGCCTTGACTCGTCTTTCCTAGTTGTCCTGTCTTGCCTTGGATTTCTGCCAGGTAGAGTTGCAGAAATCCACTGCTTATTCTTGGGATAAGCAGCTTGGGATCCTACCAGGTACTTGTGATCTGGATTGGCCACTGCTGGAAACAGGATACTGGACTTGATGGACCTTTGGTCTGACCCAGTATGGCAAGTCTTATGTTCTATTGCCTTGCCCTGTCTGCCCTGCCTTTGTGTCTTGATCCGATTCCCATCTCTGACCTCTGCTACGGATCAGACTACTCTTGCCTGCCACTTGGTTCTGACCTCTGCTACAGACAGACTTCCCTCTGGACTTCTGCCTTCCCTGACCTTGGCCCAGACTGATACAGATTCTCACTAGCTGTCCGACCCCAGCCTGTACTTCATCTGCCTGCTCCTTATGGGATATTCGCCTAAGCCCTGCCAACCTCTGGAACCCAAGGGCTCAACCAGTGGGGCAACGGGGCTGGTAAAAGTTCCAGCTCCAGTCCCACTAAGTGTGTGGACCCAGCGGTTTTGCCTACTAGGCTGCATCAACCATGCCACAGCCCAAGGGCTCACATTCATGACATCTCTCCTTTATATTATATCTATAGAATAATTAGCAATTAGACTATCATCCTGCATTGAAGGTTGGGAACATAAGATCAGTTATTGCAGATACAATTTGATTCTTTTTATTACCTATCCTCAAGCTTCTTTATCTACTGTTTTGACACTTTTTACATTGTTTGGTTCTTTTGTAGGATTGAAAATTAATCATGACAAGTGAAATATTGACAGTGCATACAAGCTAAAGAGACATGGTAAGGTGTATTTTCTTTCTACTGGGCTACTAACTCCATTAAGTATTTAGGGATTTTTGTTTCTCCTGATTTGACAAATGTTTATAATTCAAATATAACTCCTGGCATTCAAGATCAATTGTGTGCCTGGTTGGAGTTGTCAATCTGTTTGAAAAATGCACTCTAAGATTATTCTCTTGCCCAAGTTGCTTTACAAATGATTCCTTGCTGGTTAAACAAACATGTCTTTTTGTTAAGTCTGCACTGACAGGATTTATATGGAGGGAAGAGGAAGGACTAGCATTAGTTATAAGGAATACGTAGGATTTCCTAATGTGGTTTTTTTGAGAACGGATTACTAGAGATTCAGTATTGCACTTCTGATATGGTGGAATTTCATTTGACAATTTTGTTATATAGATTTTACATCAAAAGTACATTTGTATCTCAGTTATAGTAATATCTCATCGTTTGTTCAGACTAGTGGTATTAGCATGGAGATTTTTCTGTAAGTGGTGGGGGGCTTCTCACACAGTTTGAGTTTTTGATCTGATTGGAAATACTGGACAAATTCAATGAATGAAGATCTAGAGGTCTGAGATGCATCTCTGTTCTCTGCAAAGACAGACTACCTTTGAGCAGTTGAAAGAACAATTTGATTTATCTCAAGCAATTCTATGCATATTTGCAGATTAGACATTCAAATTCAGTGTCCTTAATTGTTTCAACCTATTTTGGAGACTGAAATCTGTTCTATAAGGTAGGCAAGCCAATACATTTTCTCACTGCTATAAATTGAGACTACATAGGTGTGGTCCTCAGACATTGGATAGCTTATCTGAATATTGGACTTAGTTGGAACTGGTGGTTGCCCCTAAAAAATGCAGCAATTTCTCTTTAAATTTGGTAAAGTTTCTATTGACGTTAGATAAAGAAATACAGTTTAAAATACTGCATCACTTGCAAATAGACATAATTAAGGCCCATAACATGGGTATTACAGAATCAGAACATGTGTTAAGTGTCATAATGAAGAGGCGTCTAATGTCCATAATTTGGTGTTATGTTCTAAGCTTTTTAGTTTTTGGAAAGGGGGCTTTTGGTCCTGGAAAAAAGTAACTGCCTTTAAACCTTCCTTCTATGGCAAGTGGCTGCCATTGGATTCTCTTTCCTGAGTGATAACTTTTTATACCCAGATGTTAAATCTAACTCAAATTGCTATATTAACTGCTAAGTATTTTATTTTGCTGTACTGGATGAGAGATACTGCACCTCCATTATTACATTAACATTTGGCTAACTGGATGCAGTCAGAGCATTTGGATGTAATATACATTACCCAGAGGGTAACCAAAGATTTCTGCATTGAAGAATTTCTATTTACTTTTACCATTGTCCATCCAAGCTAGATTAAAGGCCATATAGTACTCGAACTTGCACAATTTAGCTTGTTTCTCTTAGATGCTTCAAAGTTTCTCTGCATATTTTGGTGTGAATGGGTGTCTGGTTATGTTATTACCAAGGTAACATTTATTTATAGACCGTTAAAACGGATGCAATATTTTAGCATGTGCTCTACGTATAATGTTGCATTCATTAGTTTTAATTTATAATAGCTTCTGGATTATATTGTGTACTGTTACAAGGTGGCGTCACTATAAAGATTAAAAAAAAAAAGTTACTTCCTGTGCAGGTCACCTGTGCTCTGTCCAATATCCTGCTGGGACCCTTATTTTCCTACTGCCATAATCCTGTTTCAGGACTCCCTTCCTCGGGAAAGCATTCTTTTAATCTTTTCCAGACACCAGCAGTGCTATCTTCTATTCCCTGACATCACATCTAAATGCCACCTCCACACCAGGGCTCCTGAACCCTACTAATCAACAAATACCTCATTTCTTAACTGTCCTTCCTAGTGTTTTAGTTCCTTGAGACAGTGAAAGTCCCCCATCCATGACACCTGTACAGCATGGGTTAACCATTTACTGTGCAATCATGTCAAGAAAAAGATCTTGCGGTTTGCTAGTCACTTAGGAGGACATTACCTGTGATGTGAGTTAGACTATGACCTTTGGCTAGTCGTTTTCTTGGAACTCAGTTTACGCTGTTGCAGTTAATATCAACATTGTTCCCTACCCCTATTTGAATGGCATCAGAAATATACGAACAAGCAGTTCGCTCCAGAGATGGCTGCATGTATGTTTTTGAAGTATAAAACTTTAGTGGGATCCTGCTCTGTAAATCCAAATGACCAGTATACTCTACAGTACTGCCCACACTGAGGCCGATGCAATATCATGTGCTCAGGCTAGCACACAGCTTAACCAGCGATTGGACGTGTGTTTTGGGCGCGCTAGGCTAACACCTGATGCAATACGGGGATTAGCACCATCAAAATGCGCATCCAAACTCATGCGTAGCTAATAGCACTCACAACACGTAAATTTATTTTTATTTATTTTATTTAACAATTTTTATATACCGGCATTCGTAGGACACATCATGTCGGTTCACAATTAACTGAGAAAGGAAATTACAATGAACGAGGATAGAGAGAGTTAACGATATTACAATGAACTAGGAACAAGGATAGAGAGAGTCAACGAGCAGGGATACAACTTTGTAAAAGAACTGGATGAAGATTATCCATGTTAAGAGTAGATATGCATCAGGATGTTAAGGATGCATGTACACTTAAGAGCTTAACATATGAACTTATTTACAATATTAATGTTAAATGCAGGGGCAGGGAGAGGGGGAGCGAGGAGGGGAAAGGAGAGGAGGGGGTAGGGGTAGGGGTATAGGAGATCGTTAAGGCAATGGCACTTTCAAGGAAAGGCTGTTCGTAGGAAGGGAGGGGGGGGTAGGGGAGAGGCGTAAATGCCATGTAGATGAGGCTATTAGTTATTACCCCCAATGCAAAAACACTGCCGTGCGTCCAACGTGCACGTTTAACGTGGCAAATTTAACGCCAGCCCCGGAGCCGGTGTTAAGTCTTGCTGTGCGGCAGGGGCTCATTAATAAAAACAAAAATCCTCTGTGGTTCCTCCTATTTTTAGGATCTTTGCAATATTAAGTAGGAGGACTCACAGAAAGCAGCAACAATGAAAAAAAACAAAACAAAAAAAAAAAACAGTCTTCACAGCAGCCAGCTTAGGGGAACGAAGGCTCAGTTTAACCTGTGACCGTGTGCGGGTTAGGCCACAGCCAGTGTGTCCTTCTTAGCGCAGCACCTCATCACCATCCTGCATCGGATGCCCGGGAGACGCGTCTGTGCGCTGGTTAAAACGGGTGCTCAGTTTGGACAGGCATTTTTACGCACGGATTATTGCATCGGCCCCACTGCTGGTAACCTACAGCAATAAAATAAGTAATCCTCTGACCCCCTATCAGTTACTAAGCGCAGACGCTGGAATTGTGTAAGGGACAGTTTTCAGAGTTTATTCCCTTTGTCAATGAGAGAAGGAAAACAGGAATGCAGAGCTTTTTTTTTTTTTTTGTTTACAAACCTACTAAAAGCAACCCTACGATGGGTGTCCATTTCTTCAATTCAAATTATTACAAAGTGAATACAACTTTATTCCTCAAGGATATCGTTAGGAAAATGGTTTCAGTTTTAAACAAACTACTTCTAGGACTTGCTTCTCCCTTTAATCTTCTGAGCTTATGGCTCACAAAAAGCAGCAAATGATTTGGTAGCTGCAGATACAGGAATCATTCTGTGCGATTCTACTGCGTCAACACTTCATGGTGACTCTGGATGCCAAAGTATCTGTGTTCTTGGATGGCACGAGTTGTTAAAACCAATCAAGATTGGATGGTGGCAATAATGTGGTTAGCTCTCCTGTACAGGGAACATGACTAGCGCGACAGAGTATCAAAACGTTGCACTATTCAGCCTACCTCAAGTGAAGCCCCCTACTTTTCTGCAATCTGCTCATTGTTTTGTTTTGTTATTTTTGTAACAAATGTGTTTTGAACATGGAGGAAAAGCAAGAAAAAAAGACAAATGCTATGAAATTTAAAAGGTTTCTTCTGAAGACTGCAGTTCAAAATTCTGATGGACCGCTTCAGGCAGGGATTTGTTAATTGTTTATTTTATTTATATTCTGCATTCCAAAGCTCCTGTAGGTATTTCATGTCCCCAAAGGGCTCAATCTAAAATTTGTACCAGAGGCAAGGTCACAAGCAGCAGCATATAGTGCACTTCCAGAAACAAAAATCAGACCAGCTTATAATAAAATTACATATTTTAATGGATTTTGCTTGTATGTTGTTTTATGAACAAGACATCTTGGAAAAAGGTATCATATAGAACATAAGCAAAGGTATTAAAAGTTTACTCAAATAACCAAGCTTAACATTTTGCAGAATTTCAAATAATTTTTCAAAGTCAGAGGAACAGTATTCCACAAATATTATTTCACTAATATTAATACAAACTGCTGGGCAGGCACAGTAATTATGATTACATTAACCAAGTGGACAAAAATTCCCATTTTCTACAAAGTACTAGAGTTCAGAACATTACTGCATTTCGATGCCTTTCATCAGGGGCCTGAACAACTGGGAGGCCAGTGCTTTGCCCCTGAAGCCACTAGAGGAAATGGGAGCAAAGCAAGCTAACCTAAAAGGTGGAAACCTCATGTTGAATCTGTTGGCAGATCCAGTTGTTCTGCCACCAGAACAGGATTGGTATTTGAGACTAGAAAAAAAAAAAAAAAAAAAAGGGTTGCTAAGAACAGGAAGAAGCTGTTCCTGGGAAGGCTCACCAAGAAGTGCGGGGGTGTTTTATTTCCTTTGGCAAAGGCATGACTCGGGAGCACCTTAGGATGAACTCTAATATTTCAGAGATGCATTAAGCAATAGTTTACTTTTCAAGTAATATTTAAATAAATTGTAGTCCGCTAATCTGAAAATTTTAGTGGATAACAAAATCAGCAAAACACAAACAAAATATCTAAAAGTACAGAACATAAATTAAACACTACAAAAAAAAAATCACAAAATTTGATTACAAACAGGTAAAACAGAAGAGGAACCCAAAATAAATCTGCAATTTATCTACCAAACAAAGCACAGTACCAAGTGCCCAGGCTATATCAGTTCCTAGCCCTCACTGACCTGGGAAAGTTCGAGAGAAGAGACACAGGTCTGAGCTGCTTCTGAAAATGAAGCAGGCCAATTTTGGATCTGATTGTCATGGGTAATTCGTTCCATAAGCTTGGATCTGCTATACCAAAACCTTTTACAAAGAATTGATAATAACACTTGTTTTGAGGTCCAGATATCCACTAACAGTTGAGATGAAGAAAGCTAGTAAAGAGAGTTTGTGGTGTTTAGTAAAAAGGTATCGCCTTATAATATAATTTAACCTTTAACAAAGCTGTCTCTGTCATCTGCAACAACTATGCAAATTCTATCCCTACACTGAGAAGGCAAGTCTGGTGGCAGTAGTCCATGTCATAATGTCACAGCTGGAGTACTGTAATGTGCCGTACAATGGTCTGACAAAAAGATTACAGATCTTTAATTCAGAATGCAGCTCGGAGGGTTGCAAGTGGATGTGATCGCACTGCATCTTTTTTTTGCAAAAGCGTCACTGGCTACCTGTGCTCTACAGGTCTCTTCTCTAACCTTCAAAGCCCTTGGAGGAAATGGACCATGGTCTTGAAAGTCCTATACACTGAGTGTATTATTGATTAGAAGTGTGAACACAGAGCAGTAAAAGTCCATATAGGACTTTCAAGACCATGGTCCATTTCCTCCAAGGGCTTTGAAGGTTAGAGAACAGACCTGTAGAGCACAGGTAGCCAGTGACTCTTTTGCAAAAAAAAGATGCAGTGCGATCACATCCACTTGCAACCCTCCGAGCTGCATTCTGAATTAAAGATCTGTAATCTTTTTGTCAGACCATTGTACGGCACATTACAGTACTCCAGCTGTGACATTATGACATGGACTACTGCCACCAGCCTTGCCTTCTCAGTGTAGGGATAGAATTTGCATAGTTGTTGCAGATGACAGAGACAGCTTTGTTAAAGGTTAAACTATATTATAAGGCGATACCTTTTTACTAAACACCACAAACTCTCTTTACAAGCTTTCGAGAGCCAACACTCAAGTCAGAAATAAAAACAAAACTGAGGGTGACGTGGTTAGCACAGTTCAGTAGGATCCCCAGGCTCCTAACCTCTAGTTTTAGGGAAGTTCATGGTTCCTGAAAGATTTTAAATGTCGAGAACCTGGCCACTTGCATTTTGAACTCACAAAAATTCCTCTTTACCTGGGTTCAAGCAAAGTATGTTACTTTTATCCCGTTTTTGAACAGCTATGAGACAAGGAAGCCATCTTTACTTGCTTTCATCTTTATTTTTAAAGAAAATGCTCAGAAGATACTAGGGTGGAGAAGCAAACATATAATAAGATTGAAAAGATTGTATCTTTCCTTTGAAACTGTCTATACCTCTAATCTATGTCATATTGCTCAGGGCATAAAGTTTCAATAAAGTTACACATTGGAAAGAAATCTATTTCTTTAGGTTCCCAAGCTCTTTTGTTAGTGCAAAAACTAGGAGTAAGTTATTTCCCAACTGCTGAAACCATTTTCTTGACTGGCCTCAAGCAAGATATGGAACCATTCCAGGCATATGCTGTCATAGGTTACTTATTACAATTAAGAACATTTCTACACAATATCTACATTGGTAGCAATTCAAAAAAGTTTCACAAAATGTGCTGGCACAAGTTTTTCTGGTTTATATATAAATTGACTGTGAGCTCACAAAAAAAAAAAAAATGCACTTAAATCTAGTTGTGTCCTTTAGACATGGTAATTTATTTGAAAAACATTCTGCTTACATCCACAGTGTTCGCAGGTTACATAAGAACATGCATAATAAAAACAGACAGTAAAATAGAATGAAAAATGCAAAGTAAAATATAACAAAACACTAAGAGCAACACTAAATAGCAAATACCACAAAATACAGTCCTAAAATCAGAGCAAACAGTAAAATTCGACAAAAAGTTAAATTCCCTTAAAAAAAACAAATCATCAAAAAGATACAATAAAGTAGTAGACAACAAAAGCAAAAAACACACTAGATGACAGTCCCAAAACACAACATTGCTTTTTAAATAAAGACAGCAAAAATTGGGAAGGTTTAACAAACCTTCCTATTAAGATTGCGACCATGATAGTCTGACTATGCCTCCTCCAAACCGCAGCCATAGCTTCCATGTTCCAAAAGACTGCAGCAGCTTATCCTTGCCAAATGCTGCTTTATCCCATGTCAGAGCACGTAGGCTAGGAAGGGATGAGGCAGCATGTTTAGCCTAGGCTGAAAGCAAGACGCACAAAAGAGAATTTGACTTTTCTCTGTGTGTAAAGAGACCTTAGGTAGGAAATATTACATAGTATGTGTCATGTAGGGAGCAGGTACCATTTTTCATGTCCAGGCTCATTAGTGTCCTGCACTATACATAGCTCCCAAAAAGATCATTAATAAGGCTGATAAAGAGATCAAAATGAAGGCGGCAATTTTACAAAATGCAAATTTTTTTTTTCCAAAAAGATTCCAGAGGACATGCTGGGGCATCGCTGCCTGATATTCCAGCCCATTTTTTCACTCCCACCTTCCTCAGAAGGAAAACACTGAATAGTCTTGAAGATCCAGTTTAAAATTCTAGCCACCAGCCTACATCCCAGATTTTTCCAATACATGGCCTTCTACATAATGGACAAAGATCTTACTGGCTAAAGCAGTCCAGGGACATCATGGCAGCACTAGGCAAACCTAGTGAAAGCCTCAGACCTCAACACAGTTAGTCAAAACAAGACATTCCATGCACAACAGAGCCTACTTTCCAGGATACATATGCATGAATCCCAAAAAATAGTACAGCCTGGTCGGGATCTTCCTGGCCCTCCTGACATGTCCTGAAAACGTGGTGTGGATAGGACAGCAAACACAAATGGTATTTAAAAGGTGGGAGGGGGAGAGGCCATAGGGACAAACAAAAAACCCTACATCCTTCACACTAAAAATGGGAGAAAAATTGCAGAAGAAACAATGTCTTCTTCGAGGTGCAAGGAGAAATATTGTTAAAGTTTTTGGATGTGCCTGTTGGAGGCACTATTCCTATCAGGCCACAGATATGTTCACCAGAACCTCAAAAGAGCTGGAAACAAGGAAGGATTTGCTTCATTGCTCGAATCACTCAGTTGTAATCAATCTTGAGTAATCTAGACTAAAATGTGAGCACCTGGAGACAAGCAACCTGCTGCATTCCCTCATTAGAGAGAAAGCCTCTGGAAGAATTCAACAGGAAACGAAATCCAGGGGTGCCGTGTAAAGTCCTTCATCCCTCAAGGCAATCTCCTTTTTATAGTCTAATTCACTTAATCAAGACAGAACGTTATTGCCCCTGCAATTCCCAATCCTTCCATCTCAAAGAGCTGTCCAACTAATAGATTAGAAACCGAAGACTGGGGGGGGGGGGGGGGGGGGGGGAATAATTAGAAATCTGTTTAACACTCACAAACCTAACTGTACAGAGAACACAGACTGACACGACAGCAACCGACCCCAGCGGGACTGCACAGGGCTTCGAGATCCTGGGATGGACTTACATTTTATGATAGAGAAGATGCAAATCACACATCTTGACAAGACCAATGAGATGCCGCAGCGGAGGTACGGTCTTGCATTTCTGTAGCGTCAGCAGCCTTGTTGAATTATTGCAATATTAAAACCCACGGCTCTTTAAAAGCCATCTCTCCAGCCTGCCGTCCAGCTCACTTATTTTATTCCATCTGCTATACTATTTTTTTTTCTTTGAAGTTTCTTAGACATGACTAATGGAGATTATAAAAACTTGTGTATTGATTTTGGTAACTTATAGTTACATGAAATAGTAATGCACACAGCTATGAACTGGACCAATGATTTGTGCAGCTCTTCCTCCATCAGAGACACACACCCTTACACAGGAACAGCAGGAGCCTAAAGGATGTATCTATCAATGCCGCAGTGTATGCAAACGTTGCAAGAGCGAGAGATGGGATCTCGGGGACTTTGTGATACAGTTAAGAAAAAAAAAGTGAATGAGAAAAAAAAACCGCAAACCCCTCTGCTATAAACCACGCTGCCGTAGACTTCCATTGTGGATAACAGAGAATTGCATAGTCTACAGCAGCGATAGATTACTCCAGCCCTCAAAGGCTGCCAACAGGTTTAGTTTTCAGGATATCCACAATAAATATTCATGGAACACATGTGCATACTATGGCTTTAATTTAAAACTATTGGGAGTTGCCAGTTTAAGAGCATCATGAAAACAGCCTGGAAGCCCACACTGTTCTCTGCTCCCAGCCCCTGGACTTTACCTACCAACACATACAATACATGATTAAGCTACTGGAAGTTCGGTTTTGCAGAGTGGGCTTACTAGACAAGTCACAAGGACAGAGGAATCCAGAGCCAGCCGCCCCAGGTATCAAGCCCAAAGGGCAGAACCAGCAAGAAAAAGGAAGTGATATCGTCTCTGAACAAAAAAAAAACTGGTGAGGCCTCATCTGGAGTACTGAGTTCAGTTCTGGAGACAGAATCTTAAAAAAAAAAAAAAAAAGACAGGAGTCCAAAGAAAGGCAACCAAAATGGTGTATAGTCTGTATCAAAAGCCATATGAAATGAGACTAAAGCATCTAAATATGTATACCCTGGAGGAGATATAATACAGCCAATAGGAAGTGGAGACGAGTGGTATCTGAACTTTCTGGGGATATAACACAGACCTTTAGATACCAGAAGGGTATAAATCAGGGGTGTGCCTCGAATGAGCTTCCAGGGGGCTGCAAGTGTTGTACTGCGGGGAAAGGTGCATACTGCTGCCGGAGGAACAGATCCCACCGGTGGCCCAAAAAACAGAGAGCCTGTGCAGCCGCCAGTGGACCTCATCCTACTAGCGGCTGAGCAGAGGACACCCCGTCTACGCAGGCCCGTGGTATTAGAACTCGTGTGTTAGGCTGATCTCACGATGCACGAGATCTGCATGGCAGAAATGCTTCTCCTGCCAATTTTTAATATCACAGGGCCTGCACAGAGGAGGCGCCAGCAGAACAGGCTTCACTGCCAGAAGCAGCGACAAGCAATCGGCTCCTCCCCCACAATCAAGTGCCAGCGGTGACAGCTGCAGCAGGAATGAGAGTGGCACAGATGCTGCTGGTAAAACAAAGAGGAGTCCTGTATGTATGAAGGAATCTGAAGGAGTAAGAGCTTGTGTGTGCATGGGGCAGGGGGAGGGACTTAGAGCCTGTGTGGGCATGTATGACAGCATGTGAGTGTGTGAGCGAGAGAGAATAAAGTTGGAGTGTTCCCCTAGCCCCTGAATCTTCAACAACCTCATGTTGCATGGAAATCAAGTTCCCAGGTATGGCAGCAGGGGCTTCATTTTATCCTTAGTTTTAATTACTGAGTGCTTGGGGAATTTTTAAAGAGTATGACTAATAGATGCTCTATTTGGTAGTAGTTTTGAAATATGTATTCTTTTATTGGTATGATTCTATTATAATTGATGCATTATGTTTCTTGATTTTGTTTTATGAGGAATGATGGTTCTCTTTTTCCATTGTTAGACTGTAGACAGAGTCGGGCTTCTTGGCATTTCCATTTCAGTTTTTGTCTGCATATTGCTGGTTCTAATTTGTGATCCTTTATTCTGTATTTGGTAGAGGTCTGTCTCTACTCTGTGCATGTGACCAAGGTGAGAGATTTTGCTAGCGTGTGGTGTGTGTAGGGTTCTATAGCAAATCGGGTTTGTTTCGTTTCCCCGGTAGGTGGTACATTGGTATTCTGGGACTCTGAAAAAGCAGCATTGTCAATATTACATCTGTGACAAAAAATTCCTTCTACAAACTACAACTTCTAAAATGCCTTAGACCGCTCTTTCCCTGTGATTTTCGTACAGTTCAATCTCTTATTTTCTCTGGTCTTGATTACTGTAATTCCCTCTATTTAGGTCTTCCTGATAATACCATCCATTCATTACAATTAGGATACGTGCTGCGGCATTCTGAACTATCAGGTACTTCCATCAGAAATCACATCACTCCAGTTTTACAGGCTTATCATTGGTTACCAATAAAATTTAGAATACAATATAAAATCCTTACCATTATCCACTCCCTCATCTATAGCTCCTCTTCTACTTGGCTCTGCTCTCTACTCCGCATTTACAAACCCACCAGACATCTGAGATCCCTAACAAAAATCCTTTGGACATCCCTTCACCTCGACTAGCAAGATTAGACATTACAAGGAAAAGGGCTTTTTCAGTAGCAGGTCCCTCCCTTTGGAATGCATTACGATTATTATCTAACCCAATACACTTCAAGAAATCCTAAAACATACTTGTTTCAGATTGCTTTCAAAGTTACACCAACTAAACACTAACTACTTCATATCAATATTTCAATTCCGAAATTTCCCTTCCCATTAGTCTTTATATACATTTGGAATTACCCCTTTCCCATATGTACGCAGTGGCTACAAGATGGCACTTGATTTCTGATATGTTTGATTTAATTAGATTTTGATAATTTATTAATCTTTGTTACTATGAGATTTATGTAATTTAAGTTTATGATTTTATATTTATGTAAACAGTTTTGACTAAACTTTGTTTGTAAAAGTGGTATAGAAACAAATAAATACACACACAGGTAGGGTTCTTGGTGTTACTACTGTTACATCAGTGATTCATAACCTTTTTCCTATTGGGACACACCTGGCAGATAAAGCATACAGGCATGACACACTGAACACTTGACCATCACAGGCTAAACGAAAACATATACTCTGCATCCACAGGAACTCACATCAGTCTCCTCCCCATCCCCAAACAATGGATGCAGAACAGAACTGGGATATTTCAAATACAACATGCTATATAAAAAAGATATTCTGATTCTGGTGCTCTCAGTAACAGAAACACAAACTAACAGGCACATTGTAATATACAAAACCTGGAAAAAAATCACTCGGCACATGTGTAGCCAACTTTCCATACCCTTGCAACACTAATTCCAAGAACTCAAACAGCAATAGCCCTTCCTATGAAAAGGCAGCAGTGCAGCACCAATGCATGTCCTATTAAGAATGAGAAAACACAACAAATAAGACTGAAACAAGTCCCTACCTATTAGTAAAATACCTCACCTCAGTCACACATACAGATCCAACCTTCACCAAATACAGAATAAGAGATCACAAATTACAAATGTGAATACAAAAACTGGAATGGAAACCCCAAAAAGCCATTCTGCATGCAATGCAAAACTGGAGAGCTAGAAGCAGGAATGCATATCCTCCTACACTAAGCAAAGTACAAAGATAGCAGAAATGCACATTCCCCAAACTGACATATAATGGCTCTTGCACCCTGTCACTCCCTTTCCATGCCTCCATCATCCATCACTTCTCCCAATTATTCCCTTTCAATCATCCACTCACACTCATATCCCTGCCCAGCATTCCTGACCCCCCACATCCTCTTCCCTGTGCTCCCTCTCTCCCCTGCTTGACTCTCCCTACCCCTTCCCTGCCCAGCTACCCCCACACTCCCTCCCCATTCCACCTTCATCTTCCCAGCATCCCTAACCTCCTTTCCCCCACAGAATGAAGAGATCAGTAGCAGCCTCACTCCCAGACTCTGTAGGGGAAGATAAAGTTTTCATCCCATCAGACCCAGAACAGCAGGAGCCGGCAATGTCTTGCTCTGATCTGGGTGAAGGAGGAAACAGCCTCCCACTGGGCCAGAAAGAGGAGAAGGAAGTGAGAGGAGCCTCCCATCAGGCCCAGTGTAAGAGAAGTCAACCAACTCCCACCTGGGCTGATAAGGAGACAGCTGGCCCTGCGACACCTCCCAGGACCTCACGACACACCAATGTGTCCCAACACACTTGTTGAGAACCACTGTATTACGTTATTGATAAGTTTGCTATATAGATTTTGAGTGTTTTTTGGTTTTTTTGGGGGCCTCTGACTTAATATCATAGAGATATTAAGTCGGAGGGTGTACAGAAAAGCAACCTGCTTTTTTGTACACTTGCCTGGTGCAGGCCAAAATTAACTCCTGCCTTTGGGCAGGTGTTAATTTCTGTGTTGCGTGGGACTAATAGGCTCATCAACATTTGCATGTTGAGGGTGCTATTGGTTTTGGGGGGGGGGGGGGGTGTTACTATATAAGGGGCAATAATAGTGCGTGGAAAACACGCGTCCAAATGGGGGCTAAAGGTGCGCTCGGCCTGAGCGTACCATACTGAATCGGCCCCGATAGTGCTTACAGATAATCAGACATCATGGCACCATTCTGAAGGGAGCAGCACACAGGGCACCATCTTGAGCATGGCGCCCTGGACAGCCGCACAGGTCATACAACTCAATCCCAGACCTCTGCTTTCTGCTCCATCCCTTCCTCTCGCTTGATGATCTGAATACAGCTCTACACTGCTTCGTTTTTGTATTAGTCCTTCATGGGAGTTGGATATTCTTATGGCTGTCAGACTGATATCGATTTTAGGTTTGTTTGTTATGTTTGGATGATTTTGTGCATGCCTAGATTAACTTTAATGACTATGTTTTATTTGTGTATTTTATTGTAAACCACTGTCTGCTTTTCTAAGCAAAACCAAAGAATTAATTGAAAAGGAACAGGAAGGGGGGGGGGGGGGGGGGGGGAGTCTTCAGCAGCCAAAGCACAGTGCAGAGCAAAGAAGAGCCCTCTGCCCCCCCTAATCCAGGCCCTCTTCTTTTGTTCCCCTCTCCCCTCCTTGTCTGAAGGACCAGGAATGGACAGCAGGACAAGAATTCAGTTTTTGTCTATTTCTAAAATTTGGAATCCCTTATTCTGTATTTGGCGAGGGTCTGTGTGACAGATTCAGTATTTTGCTGGAAGGTAGGCTCTGTAGCAGTCCAGCTTATTCTGTTTTCTGACTGGGCCGAAATGGAATGTGTCCCTTTACTATTCACCATCGGAAAAAAACATTCAAATTATGTTGTGACTTCAGTTAACAGGGACACAGAATCCCTGCATTACCAGACAGACAATGTTTGCAGGATTTTGTGATACTTCTAAAGTCACTCAGAATCCTACAGCAAACCTGCCATGCTAAAAATGAGTTCTGGGAGTTTGTGCTCTACCAGCAACGAACCTGTATGAAAAGGCAACACCATTATATGTAATACACACACGCCCCTCCAAGGTTAAATATTTGAAAGTATGATGTCCAGTTCTGTGATTTTACAGGATTGCTGGGGGAAGGGTTGTGGTGCGGCCATGGCTGTTGCATTTAGTTATCAAAATCTCAGAGGTGGCCTATGGGCCTGAAAATTGATTGAGGAGAAGGCTAAAGGCTGAAGTAGTTAAGCTTTAGGAACCATTTCCCGACCTGGGGAACCCCATCTTCTCAGGTTTTCAGGATATGCACTGAATAAGCTTGTGTGGAAGGAGAGCTAGGGCCACCTAAGGGCCTGTGGTTGCCCGATGGCTCACAGGCCATGTGATGACTACCTTTCTGCAGAAAGTTCCACAGCACTGAAGCCTGAGAAGCAAGGGAGAGAAGAGAGAGAAAGAGGTGGGAGGGCTCTGCTGCTGGGCAAAGGGATAAAGCCAAAGAAGGGACTGCTACTGCGTGGAGGGAAGACAGGACTGCTGCTGTTGGGCAGGGGGATTGGGGGGGGGGGGGGGGGGAGAGGGGGACTTCTGGGCAAGGGCTGGTGGGAGAGAGAAGAGGGATGCTGCTGGACAAGTATGGAGGGAGAGAAAGAAGGTGAGGCAGAGAGGAATACAGGTGACAGAATGGGCTGGGGAGAAGAGGGTATGCAGGTCAAATCGTGGTGGGGTGGAGAAAGGTCAACCCAGGATAAGCTGGGGGCGTTCAGGGGGAGAGGGAGGATGCAGGCCAAGAAGTGGAAGGGAGCGAGGTGGGGATGCTGGGTACAGAGTAGATTGGGGAGGAGAAGACGACAACGCAGGGGAAAGAGTGGAGGGGAAGAGAAAAGGGATGCTGGGCAAGGGGTGGCGGAAGGGAGAGCGGGATGCTGGGCAGGAAGGAAGAAAAAAGGGGAGCTGCCGCCACCAGAGGGATAGATTTTCCTTTGCCACCACACAAAAAAGTACCGTGCAAGAGCAGTCACTGGTAAGTCAAGGTGGGGAGGGGGCACAATTCTGACTATCTGCCCCAGTGCAGGAGAAAAAAAAACCGCTAGTACCAGCACTGAGCTCTCCTATCCTTTCCATGTCATCATGTACTGTGTCGTCTCATGTTTTATAATATAATCTAACATGTAGCGCTGCTGTATAACGCTATAGCATCAATACACCACCGGACTATCAAGGAGCAGAGAGGAAGGAGGGAAGCAGCAGTACTGGTGAGGGCCTTTGTACAGTATAAAAGCACTAAAACGTGGAATCTCTTGAGATAGGAATCCAAGCTTACCAGCTTACCTATTCTGTGGCAGGAGTACGCTCCAAGAACAAAAGCTCTGTGGCTGAAGTAAAACATGAGAAAAGCTGGCGCTACTGAAAGAGCACGGCACCACTCAACTTCTTAAAGCTCAGGCATCATGGAGACGGCTGCAAACTGGCAGAAAAGCCCCATTAAAAACTGCAGGGATGCTCCTGGCCACACTCGGATGCACGGGTACAGGCTCTCAAGAGGAAACCACAGTCTGTCACTGCAATGGCAGGGCTACAGGGGGAGAGGGACTAGGAAAATGGAGGAGACACTGGATAGAAAGAAGAGGAAAGTAAAAATTGCTAAACTATAAAGTGACCCAGATTCTGCAGGGAGCAGGTTGGCCACGGAGGTTTGAATTTCCATTCCCAGTGCACTGCGACTTGTAATCCTGCTCTTTCCACTACAAATACCACAATGCATCAGATCATGTCAAAACGACCAGGCCTACCCTCACATGTTTCCTCCCCTAAGCAAGCAAACTTGGAAGAGTAGGAAAAAGCACAAAATACAAGAGAAATGAGAAAGCAATAACTTCCTTGGCCGTACTCATCATAAGCTTGAAATTGAAACAGGAGGGCTATGCTGCAAAGGGGCTGGGCACGCCAAGAAGAGAGGCCCCCGAGCCACTGTTTCTAGCAGCGCAACATTCTGACTGCAACATTCCTGTGTTCGTTACCCCACGACTCTGGATTTAACAGCAAACAGCAAACCTTCTCCTGATTTCTCAGCTCGCCTTCTCCTTTTACCCCATCCACCCCTCCTCCCCACCTACACCCCCCACCCCCTCCCCATCCCCCCTCCTCCCGTATAACTCTACACAATTGTATTTCCATGGCATTGCTGTATTTATGAATACTTTGTACATAGTGATACTCTATATATATTTGTAAATTTTGCTCATAAGTTTTGTTTAATTATTTCCCTCCTCTTTTCCCCCTCCTCATTTGTTTCTTATGTTAAATTCGTTATATCTGTTCGATGTAAACCGCCATCCCAGGCGCCTGTTTCAGTTACACTGTAAACCGATGTGATATCCCGGATGAACGTCGGTATATAAAAATTTTAAATAAATAAATAAATAAATAAATATATTCACAGTTACATATTCACAAACATGCAGTATACATGGAAGGCACACATATTTACATAGTAATCACGGCAAAAATGGACCAGCTGGCCCATCCAGTCTTCCCAGCAAGCTTAAGGTAGTAACCCCCGCTCCATGCAGGCTACCCCTATGCACTCTCCATTTCCATCCTCTAGCCTGTATACCCATTTAGATCCACAAAATATCAAAATGACAGGGGAAAACCTCCAGAGTTACAGACTCCACCAAAAAGATTTTTCTTGTATATGAATTCTCTATTTAACACAGCATCAGAAAAAAAAAATAGTGTTTTATGGTTTCCATCCATCACCCCTCACTACACAATGGGCCTCAAGCAGTACCAGTGTTAAACACTTTCATTTATAGGAATTTACTTTATTATACAATATTCCTCCCTATAGCCTTCAGGTAAGAATACCGTTTAATAAGGTAAATTGTTCTAAAGAACTGGCATATGAATGAAAACGAAAGTGTTTAACGCGGATATTGCTTGAGGCCCATTTGGTGGCCAGAGGCGGTGAATGGAAACCATAAAACTTTTTCTGATGCAGTGTTCAATAGAATTCATATAAGAGAAAAATCTTTTTGGTAGAGTTTGTAACTCTGGAGGTTTCCTCTTTTTTTTTTATATTTTCTGGGGTATCTGACAAGGGTCTCAGCTCTTGGTTTGTTATAGTTTACCCATTTGGATCCTTGAGCCTCTCCTCATGTGCCTTCCAATACAGAGCCCACACCATTTTGGTCACCTTTCTCTGGCCTGGTGCCAAATTCTCTTGAACCAGTTGCCAAGCCGCCAGGTAGCCACATGGCTACCCAGTCGCTGAAAGCCCCCATTCTGTTTCTCTTCATTACTGAAAGGAGCAAACATATACACACAAATACGAACAAAGAGAGGAAGAGACAGACAGAAACAGACATCTAATACCCAGACAGACACAGGCATTGCACACCCAGATGTAGACCAGACAAAGGGGTGGAACATTAAAAAAAAAAAAAAATAAAAGAAGTTGCCAGCCCAAATTTTCATTAATTTCTATTTCTCTCTATTTTTGTATTTCTCAGTTTATACTTTTTTTTTTTTTTTTTAAATTAAAATACAACCTCTCCTCTCCTTTTTGCCTTTATTCTCCTTCCCTCTGGCCTCTGTCTGTTCCCCCTTCCCTATCTCATCATGTCTCCCCCCCCAGGTGGGCATCAGCTACAGTCTAATCTCCCTGGTAAGGGACCCGGTGACAGCAGGAACTCCTCCCAGGCAGGAGGCCTGAGCATCCCTCGAGTTGTGCAATACTGTGGCCGTTCTTCCCATGTCTGGGCCTGCCATAGCAGAGCCCACTAAAACGGACGTGTGGCATGCTCTCTACCTCCTGAGCTTGCAGCCGGAACAGTACAGACAGTTTTCCCTCCATCAGCCAGCCGACATGGCCCCCTTCAGAATCGTTCACAACCCATTTGAGCACCCTTGCTTAAATAAAGAGGTAGGGATGCCTGTAGCTAAACAGGGAGAACCTCTCAAGTGTAGCAATATTTAGTGGCTGACTGGACCTTATCCTTGATCCACACGAGTTGTACAAAGATGATTTGTCCCTTCTTTAGGGCGAACGGGGCCTCAAAAGCACGATTATCACTGCAAAATTTTCATGTTGGTCCAATTAAAGGCATCACAGCCTGTCGAGTACCCCGCTGTCACCTGGGCAATATAACTATTAAAATTCTGTACCACCTGGTACTAGCAAGCCTGTATTACATCAGCTATAGGGCTACCCACTCTTGTCAATGAACACACCGTGGAAGCTGCAGAATGAAAGCTGTCACATGTGTCGCAAAGAAGAAAGTGGTAGGAAATAACCCATGCAAAATCAAAATCAGACATTCGGAAAACCAGGGGAAAGCCTTACCACAGAAATAATGGTCAACATATAGTATTTACTAAAGGAAAATGCAAAAATTAAAATTACACAACTACCATTAACACATTTCTTTTTTTTTTTAACAAGCAAAGTGAAATGCCATGCACTACATTCCACAACTTACAAACAAGTAATGAGCTTTCTAAGCAGCTGCTCTAGGTATGCAACCAACAGCCATCAGTTTACGCAAGAAGATGTGGAACACATGGTCAGGCATCAAAGAAATAATCTCAACTTCTAAACCCTGAAGAGTGAACTGCAGTCATTGGGAATTTATATACTAAATGTCAGCAGAGGTCAACACAGCAGACACACAAATTCCAAGTACTTTCTTACCCTGTCACTGGGCCCTCCCTCCCACATAGTAGAGGCTGCAGCACTTCAGGCTGCACAATGGTTTCAGGCTGGTCAAAAAAAGGTGCTGGCAACATGTAAAAACATCCAGAAAGTAAAGGCCCAACCCTGCATCCTGGAAGACTGAAGGAGCAGGCAGGTTACTATTATACACACTCACACTGAACACACAAAAATGACACCGAATTCAACAAATCCAAACAAGCCCAAATCAGCAAGACTATGGATGTGTGTTAGCTTACTACATGAGTTTACAAGACTCTATCCTAAAACTAAATATGTGATTCAGATTAACTCACTGTGAATGCCCCAATATAGCCCTGGCCAACATGATGGGTAAATGCAACTACAAAAGTTCCAGGCTGGAAATAGATTGCTTACAGGGCACTACTCTGCAAATATAGCAGAAAACATATAGTCACTGTAAGATACTTGCAATAGGCAAGTGTACTGAAATACTAAAATAAAAAGATTTCTACATGTGGTACTCATTACTTCCCACCATTAATGTGCTCCATAAATCCATTGTGAGGAACAGAAACTGAAATGGTGCAAATACCAAGAGACTCAAACTCAAAACTCTAAAGAGTAATGTTAGACTATCCAATATCAAGAAAATCTTATTTCCAAACAGAGCTTCTAGAAAGAATCTCAATTACAATGGAGGCAGCATGTCCAAGAGACCTAGACGTGTCGGGCTAATGCACATCCCAAGAATCTGACATGGCAAGAGTCTCTAAAACTGATTAATAGTGATTTAAGTCAGGGTTTAAAGCTCCTCGCTGCTGACAATGACCCAAGTTACATTCCCACCATGTTAATCAAGCTTCTGTTAAGCTCACAACTGATGTACTTTTATCTTGCTGACGACACAGGAGATGCGGCAATGCTTGACCACTGTAAGAAGTAAGGGAAAATGGAAGCTGCATACAGTAAAGACACTAAAATACTCCCCTCTACCCTGGAGAAAATCAACTACCCATCCACAATGGATATCAAAGACCTGGAAAGAGAAGAGGATTTTTACACTGGTAGGACAGACAACAAAAGGTCCCCATGAGCTAGGACATTACTAGCACTTAATTTCCTCAGCTGCCTTTACAGAAAGACTAATGCACATGGCTCTTCCCCTCCTACTGCCCTCTGTTTGGGAGGAGAGACCAAATGGAAAAATCAATCCAATGAGGGAACACAGAAATCCTCCGTTTAAGCTGAGCATTTCCACCATAGAATCCATTCACATAATGTAATAACTGTTCTTCACCATATTCTTCCCATTCCCTAGTCACAGCAGTCTGCACATCAGTTCCAATTCTGGAGTCATTGCCTACCTATTAAATGGTGCAAGATGCAGAGATTAATGGCACTAGAACTAGAAGAAAGCTTTTATTCAATTTCAAAGTTCCCACAAATACATAATCATCTATGCAGTCAGGACACAATCAGTGAAAGGCACAATCCACCAAGGAACAAAGGCTGGTATAGAGCTAAGTATACAAGATGACAGAGGTCTCATTTCATATACAAATAAGAAAAGAGTATATTCCTTTTAGCTCCAATTCACATAAGGTTGAAAGGCAAGAAGGCTGGCTGCATGGCTCACGTAAAGTTCTTATTTCCTGTCTGTCTGGGTTAACCTGGCCTGGGAGCATCACAAAGGTGGTGCGCTCAGTCCAAGCAAGAAGGAAGACAGCTGCCACCCATACTGGCCAAGAGCTTTGCTGAAGGGGCAACCTGCAGGGGTTCTTCTGGCCCTCAGAGCAGCAGTGATCCTCTGTACCTCACATGGAGCATGAAGTGGCAGAAACCATCAACAAAGACATGAAGGGGTGAGGGAGGAAATAAGCAAAGGGAGGGGAGGCTTAGATACACAGCGATTGCTGTCAAGCTCGCTCTCACTATAAACAGCTCCCATACCACACCAGAAGGCTCAGGGCTCTCACATTCTCCCCCTCAGAAACAATTGCTATCCTGCAGCCAGAACCTACGGGGAATCATCTGTAACCAAAATGGCTAAACTGTACTGTAGGGTCTTGTTGGTGCAAGCGATCATTTTTAATATCCCATACCTCTTAACCAGAAGACAAATGCCTGTACACTCCCATCGGATCACATCCTCAAGTTTCTGGGGAGCCTAGCCATATTTTGTCAACCTCTTACATGCATGTACAGGGCTGACACTATTCCAGACTTGTGAGCACAGCTAGCTACCAATAACCCCTTTCAGCCTCTACCACCCATCTAAGTGGCTATAGACATTTAACTCCTTTACTCCTATTCTTGCATTAAGGCAGAATATCAAACATCTATAAGTATTGTCTAGAAACTGAATCCTGTACAATATTAATGTTATCATATGCCCTCCTTTTTCACATGCAATTTCCAGGCTAACTAGAGGTCTTGTGACATGTGATTTGTGGCATTGGACAACGTGCTGGATTGGCAATTTAAGTTTTCCCTACAGCCGAACAGAAAAATATTTTTTTTTTACAAAAAGAAAAATCAGACCATCTGTAACTGAGCCAAAACTCTGCAACCTAAAACAGTCTAGAAACAAGAAGCAATCAGCCCACCAGGGAGGCAGTGGGCATTTCAGAAGGCAAAGTGAAATACCACAGAGCAGCTACTGGGTATCGCAGCTTCAGGAAGACATGGCCGGGGCAACCAGCTGGGGTTTACGAGGCAGTAAGTTAAAGACATGAGGAAGCTCAGGAAGAAGAATCACAGGTCAGGCCAGGAGACAGCTAGGAAGGCAAGATCCAGGAAGCTGCAAAACAAGCCGAGGTTAGTTGGAACGAGAGACTGTGGTGAGCGGACGCTGCCACTTCAGCTGGGGGAAAAAAAAAAACTGGAGAGCCTGCTACTAGGAGCTTAGCAGTGTATCAGGATACAGTTAAGGATGTTTTATGGTCACAGGAAGTTGGGCCAGCTTGTATGTGGTGGTCTGCCCTGGTTCCACAAGGGATAGAATGGCATTTGCTGTGACGTAAGAGACCTAGAAAAGACGACCCCCATTGCCTCCAAGCCATGCAGCTGTGTAGTTCTGGGCGCGGCTACAAGAAGTGGCCTGGCACATCCTATCTCAGGGCCTTGGGTGTAAAGTGGTGGGATAAACCATTTCACAAATACATATTCTAGCATGAGTTGCCCTAGAAAATAATTTGGTATTCTCAGTAATGTTTTCAAGCTTTACCATACAGAACTCAAAGTGCTAGTGGTAGATGATGGAAAAATATAGCTTTCTCCTCCATCCCTTCCCAGTGCAGGTCAAGTACTGCATCAACTTCTTGCAACAGAGTTCACTATAAGCCCTTGAGGAGCTACTTCCACTGCTGTTCCTTGACAAGTCACTAAAGCGGACTTAAGGGGAGGCTCCTGTTCTCCTTCCATCCCTAACAAATATTCTACGGGCTACTTCAGCAGCACTTGCCAACTCAAGAAACAAGACCTAGTAGAACCTGAAACCAACTTTTCCACTAGCGATCAGGCCACTTCTTGCCCAATTCATGCAGATTGTTTTGATATTTCATGACGACAGTGGATACAATGAAGCTGCAGGACGATCTGTATAATTTAGTACCCAGAAGGGGTTGTATACAGTATTCTATATACAGCTCCTTCAGTATATTCCCAGGGCCTATAAAGATCTTTGCTGCTGCTACCCGGGCTCTCTGATTCTATCTGGGGAAATGGCCCTAACCTTATTGCTCAATGACCCTCCTCCGAGTTGCTACCTATCACCTGATCAACCCCCTCTGATGTCAGTGAGAGGTGCCTTGTAAGACCAGACATCACTCTCTGGTGTTGCTCTTTACCATCGAGGACTACTGCTACCCAGGTCTCTAATTCCATCTGGGGAGCCTGCCCTACCGTCACTGCTTGGGTGTAAGTGCTCTGACCTGTCAGCTATCATCCGACTGCCCCTTCTCTGATGTCACTGGGAGGTGCTATTTAAGACCCGACAGCAGTGCCAGAGTAACAATATTGTCTTATAGACCATGGCTCCTTTGAACAAACCATATCCCTGTCATCACAAGTTTCCCTCCTGTCTAATTACTACCAACAGAATAGAAGTACCCCATATTTTGTTCTCCCGATAAAAGATGTAATGACATCTCTGTACCTGCTAGGTTATCCTTATCTATTTTGCTTGTTAATGCCCAGGCAATTTGTACCAGAAGGATACCTACAATTTTTTTTTATTTAATTCATGATTGTACACTTGACTGTTTCATTGAAACCTGGTTTGCAGACAGATTCAGTGCCTATTCAGCAACTATGCTACCCCCCCCCCCCCCGATTACAATGTTAATACCTCTCAAAGAATTAAAAACAGGAGAAAGGTATAATAATTATTCACAAATGCTCTTTAAACTTGACTGAATTAGACCAGCACATGAGTCCATCATATGAATCATTTGTGATGCCTTCTAACTTCAGTATTTGTCTTTTCTATTTTCCACCACACCTGCTAGAACACAATGTCATTTGTATTTTAAATTTGACCAGTCTCAATACCAGCTTAAAAACTACCATTGTACCAAACGACTGCAATATGCAATATGCATTTCCAGCTCCTCTGCTTGTGAGTTACTTATGAACATGACTTCATTCTGCTGACCCCAATGTGTGCAACAACCCATGCATAAAAAAAGGTCACTAGACCTTGTATTTTTTAAATATTTTTTTAATCTGAATGTTGATACCGTGGCAACAAGTAATTCTCTGATCAGACCACTGGCTAATTTTTTTGTCTTAAGTTTTTGTAGTACTAATTTCTGTCAACTATCTTCAAAATCAACCATTAGCAGACGTAGTTATATGTATCCTGGTATTTTTAAAGACCACCTATTACCAGATTTATCCAGCTTATTTGAAAATATTTCTCATGCTGTGAATACCTGGCATGAATGTATTTTCAAGATTACTGAAGATACTGCCCCCTCTAAAATCCTTCTAGCTTCATAGATCAAGATGTGCTCCATGGTACACTAAACAATTAAATCACTTAAACGCCTTTTGAGACACACTGAAAAGGTGGCAGAAAACCAAGGTGCTGACCTGGTAGAATACAGGAAATTGCATTGAAGATACTTAACATGCACAAATAGGCTTTTTTTTTTTGCCTCATTATACCCCTACAATAAACACAGCTTGCAATAATTCTCAAGAATCTTTGGTAAAAAAAAAAAACCAAAAAAAAAAAACCAACACAAAACCCTCAAGATCGGATACTAATTCAGGACCAACTACTGCCTTAGTCTTCAGTTGCAACACATTTGCTAAGTGTTCTTTTGATAAAGTCTCTAAATCACCCAAAAACTTGATTATGGTAACTAGCATTTTTCCTGTTACTCCACCCGATCAGAGTACAAAATGGGAAGAATTTGAGGCAGTCTCTAATACTGAAATTGTGAACATTATTCAGATAATGAACAGTGTCTCCTGTCCACTGCATCCTTGCCCAACTGCTTTACTAAAGTTGCTGCTCCATTCATTTCCCAAATCTTAAGAGGAGTTTTACCACCACTTTTGAAACAGGCTTCAGTTTGTCCTATACTGAAGAAACCCTCTCTAGATTCTTCTGAATTGGGTATTTACAAGCCAATAACCTCATTATCCCTTCCTAGCTAAGGTTAGAGAGTCCATTGTGCTCAGTTAACTGATCATCTAGATGAGCACCACTTATTAGATATCCATTAGTATGGATTTTGTAAAAACCTTAGCACTGAGGTGACACCATTCAAAGAGGCTTTGAGGATGGCTTACACTACCTCTTAGTTCTCCTTGATGTGTTTTCAGCTTTCAATACAATTGACCCCGAGACCTTATGTACTTGTCTCCTGGACACTGGTATGTTTGGGGGTTGTTTTTCTTTGGTTTTAGTCATACTTAGAGCATTCTCAACAGGTCAGGATTGGACAGAATCTCAGAATAGTATCATCTGGCAAAAGGAGGTCCTCAGGGCTTAGCACCCTCTGCTATGATTTTTAACATATACTTCACTCCTTATATGCAGATGAAATATTCAGTTCTTTTTTTTCTGGTCCATTCCTCCAGCATCTACCACTTTGAAGCTGACTAATTTATATGTATCCACAGTCAAACAATGGCTTTATCATAATAAACTTAATGTTAAGACAGAGCTGATCTTGAATTGAATTCCTGTGCCAGATCCCCCTTCTGCTCTCTATTTTGATGGTCATAATATTCCAATTGTTCAACACATTTGCAACCTTAGTGTGGTGCTTGAGGTAGCAAGTGACCAAATCTTCACTATTTAAATGGCATGCTTTACATTGTCTGAAGCTTCCCTCCCCCCCCCCCCACCCCCACCAATAGCCAAAAATTTTCAGTCCATTCTACAAACTCATTTTGCCAAGCCTAGATTATTGCAATTCTCTTTACATGGGATTACCTGCTTCTGATGAGAACACTACAGATTGTTCAGAGCTTGTTAGCTCGGGTTCTGACTGGCACGAAAATGAGGGAGCATATATCAGGCCCATATTAAACTCTCTAGATTGGTTACCCTTCCAAAGGACCGTGAAATATAATGTTCTAACCTTAATTCACAAAGTTATTAACTCCGAGGAAGTCTGGTCTGAGCTCTATCCTTTGATTATCCATCCTTTCCGTGGTTTACTCTAAGTACCATCCCTGAGAACCATCTGGCTTAGAGACGCCTGCGACCATGCCTTTTCACTCACAGCCCCTCATTTACGGCATGCTTTACCAGAACTCCTCCATTTCATTCCCTCTCAAAAATGTTTAAAAAGCAGTTAAAAACATTTTTTTTGGCTGGCATAAGAAGATGTCCGATTCATGCAATTTGCTGTCCTTTTCTCCTCTTGTTGCTTATGGGGTTTGTCTCTCAAATTGTTTGACAGAAGTTGGGGAATGGATGAGCTCCAAGGGACTTGTTCAAAATGTAGCTAAATCCAAAGCTTTATGGATTTCTAGAAGACCAAGACCAGAAGATTTCCCCGACTATAATTGTTAATGGTGATATACCACCTTTTGTGGATCAGGTTTTTAAAAAAAAAAAAAAAAAAGCATGTTATTTTTTGACAGTAATTTGGATTTTAAGGCTCAGTTGTGTCATTCTTACCACTGGTTATTATAAACGTAGGCTTCTGTGACATCTGGGGCCTATCTTGGATATAGGGCACATTAGAACAGTGGTCCAAGCTTTTATTTTATCTTCCAGAGAGTACTGTAACTTATGTGGGTTTACCCCAAAACCATCTGCAGGTTTTAAAGTTGTTGCAAAACTCTGCAGTGCATTTCATTTCAAGAAGTCCATTAAAAGAGCATGTCATGCCCCAACTGCAACAACTTCACTGGTTACCAGTCGTGTTTTGGGTTACATTTTAAATTATGGTTTTTAAAATTTTACAAGGGAATTGTGCTATAATCGCTTAGAAATATGTTTAAGTTTTACCAGCCATCTCATGGCCTACAATCTGCCACTCAAAGGCTTTTAGTGGTTCTGCCCATTTGGGGGAGGCAGGTTGGTTCCAGTCTCCAAGGAACCGAGCTTTATCCTTTACAGGCCCTAAATTGTGGAACGAGTTACTGCTGGATTTGCACATGATGTCTGAGCTAAAGTTGTTCAGAAAACAGCTTAACACATTCCTGTTCAGAAAAGCTTTTAAGTTTGTTGAAATTGTTTTAAATGAATGTATGCGATTAGTTTGTGTTATGGTATGATCCACTTAGTATGATTGTTTCTCTATAGGTGGAAAAAAGATGCTTTTCAATTAATAAAATATATGCAATCGCAGCACTCCTTTTAGTTGCTGCTCGATTTTTGGAATTTGCTGCCCTTGTTTTCACTGTAAAGATACATAGATGCAGCACCTTCTCATTTTTTTGGCTGTAGCCTTACTACTTTTGTTTGTTTTCTTATGTATGTACCATTGTACTATGTATGTACTATTGTAACCCACTGTGAACAGTGGAGCATGAGGGCTATAAGGTTTTTTTTTTTTTATTATTAAATAAAACAAAAATAATACACACACAGCTTGGAGAGATGTGCTCCAAGACTCTTGGGTTTTCTCTTTTATGAAAAGATGTATCACATATCTAACAGTAGTTTTATATACCAGGGCCAGTCTTCATTTCAGCTGCTCTTGAGATTCAGGCATTTGGAAAGAGGAGGGGTGTACACATTGATAGGGAGAAAGTCAGGAATAGTCTTCATTAGAGACAGACAACGGCAGGACCTTTATAATGAAAAAATTGCATTTTGAGCATCTCCCTTCACCACTGACAACAGGATGGATCTATACTGACATAAGGTGAATGTTATCATTAGAGAAAGATGAATTGCATACTAATGGACTTACAAGTGCCAATCACCTATGCAGCTCTATTCCTTTGAAGGTGAACATTACCTTCTGTGAAAAAAGGGTTTGTTCTGTCTTGTGAAAGACTGAAGCAGGAATCACAGGTATGTTAAATAAAAATTTAAAAAAAAAAAGTTAGTTTGTATTTGTTCACTGCAGACTACAGAAGTGCTGAACCACTTAATTTTAATAGCATTAAGTCATTCTTTATTAGGTGCTATTGAAGACAGCACTCCATAAGTAGTTCATAATGAACTGCTTAGCATGAAGTACCAATAAGAAAAGTGGCAGTAAAGAACCGGCTTCCAACACTTGGAGCATCCCTAACTGCTTCTCTCTCACAGACTGATGCAATACCGTGCCCTGGCCTCAGTGCACAGCTCAACATGTGATTGGACGCATGTTTTGGACATGCATCCATAACCCCCTAACGCAAAATAGTCTTCGTGCACCCAAAACCTGCATCCAACAGAATATATAGCTAATAGCACTCATTACATGTAAATTCATGTTGAGAGACTTATTCGCTATTTCTCCCCGATGCAAAAAAAAAAAAAAAAAAAAATATGCGCACAACATGCATGTTTTTACCCTCAAAAATGAATGCCTGTCCTGGAGAAGGCATTAATTTTTGAGGAGTCCAAAAAGTGTACAAAAAGATGAAAATACTGCTTTTTCTGTATTTCCTCCAACTTAATATCGTGGCGATATTTAGTCAGAACACAAAAACTGTCAAAAAAATGTTTTTAAAAGTGTACCAGCAGTCAAGTTAAGAAAAGGGACAATTAATGAGATGTCATTTTTTAAATGGCCGACCAGTGTCTTACCTCACCGTTCGCGTTTAAATATACTACCATGCGACTATGAATGGACCAAGCCACTCGCTTCTTAAACTAAAGACCATGAATCAACTTGTTCATTTAAACCTTGGGGTTGCACAGTTTGCAATGTATGAATCCAATATTGCTCTCTGTAATTAAGTTGTGCCACCATATCACCTCAGTTTGTTTTCCAACTTTGTCAATCACAGTTCATCTAAGTTGATCAAACATGTGCTGCTGTTCGACACATGTAATACCACAGGAGCAGATACATTCATTGTCTTAAGCCTGGAGCAATGTTCAATCAATCTTAATTTAACTGGCAGTGTAACTGAACAATGAATCTATTCTGGTGGTACAGAAGGGGGGCAGACTGACCATATGCACAATAGGGTAGTGCCTGAGCTCCCACAGCACTCTGCTTAGCCTCTGTTAGGTGGTTAGGAGCCAATCACTTTGAACATTTTTTAACCAGGAAAGCGATAAATACCATTAAATGAATAAATGATCCTTATTGCCCGGGGACCCAGGATCAGTCCACCCCTAGTTACAGTAACAGCATTGCTAATGTGAAATACAAGAACCTTGTCTTATCAGAGAGCTATTTAGCTAAGCCTCCATACCAAGTTTAGGTAAATCTCGAGAGACTGGGGGGGTTCACAAATAAGGTTTCTGGTCCACATGTTCAAGCTGGACCATCTCAGATGCATGCCATATCCTGCTACATTATGGAACGGACATTGCCACTGGCTGGCAGAGGTTGTGTCAAGGCTGCAGGCAGATCACACAGAGTAAGAAGCATGGCAGCTTTGGATATAAGAGACCAGAGCACTTAGGGGAAATGAAATAGAAGACAGAAGATGGGGGCAGGTAACTGCCAAGAAATACACAAGTCTTTCAGAAGCAAAAATCCAAGACTTTCCTCATGTGCACGTTCTTCTCCGACACGCTGTTTTAAAATCAAAATTCCCACTCCATTCCCCACACAAATTAAGAAATCAACTAATTTTCACAAAGTTCAGTGCATCTTATACTATTTTGTTTGTAATGCACACTATTTTGCTATCAGAATGAAAATAAAAAAAACAGTAGTTAAATAATGCACATAGTTCATCTATGGATTTTTACGCAAAATACTTAGACTTCCCTGAGGTATAGTTAAAATTTTGCAATTTGTTTGCAAAGTGTTTTTTGTGCATAGTTTAACTGTTCATAGCTAATGAGAAGATTTGCATAATTTTGCATCACAGTCACTGAGCACTGAATCTGCATTAAAACTCATCTGTGCACTTATGTAAATCACCATTTGTACAAAGTTAAACATTAAAAGAGCAAAAATGTTCATAGCAATTTTAGTGCACACTCACTTTTATGAATTTTGGCAGAGTCTAGTAAGCTGGCCTCTAACTCAGTTACAGAAACATTCCTGTGTGCGTAGGACCCTGTTTCACATCATTTATTTCATGCCTGCTCCTCTCCTGCCTTGTATCTCATTCACAGTTCTCAGAAAGTAGAGGACCTTGGCAAGCTCAGAGAGCAAGAAAGTCCCAGCTTTCAATTGGCAGCAGCCAGTCATCCAAGAGTATCTCACATCCCAGCCAAAAAAAATGAAACTGTTCATACCCCACACCAGAAATGGAGACCGCAGTCTCAAGAGGACATTTTAGGTAGGTCTGTGGGCTGCCGAGCTGGAAGCATTCCTGCCATCTTAGCCCCACGACAGACTTTCAGTCCCAACCACCACCATGCAGACCCTCAGTTTCTCTCAGTCCGATTTTCTAGAACCAGAACCTTCACATTCTGCTCATCTTGGAATCATTCACCTGTTGGTCCAATAAAACCTGCAGTATGTATGTGAAAGAAGTGCGATGCCATCTAACTACATGCAGCAATGTAAGCGTGGGTCAGTGTGCAAGAAGCATATTACATGAGAAAGACAAGTGAGGCAGTGGACGTGATGAGAGAAAAGTTAACCTATTAGTGGGGTCAAGGGAATATCATGGAAGTACATCCTTATACCATAACAGATCCTTTGAACCGGGATTTACTAATCCAGTCTTTCAAATATGGAAACTACAAGGGATTACCCGATGGGAACAAATATGGGGTCAGCATGGCATCTGCTCGTTCCCGTATCTCCAACTTCGATTTGGGTTGCCTGATACAGCTATTTACCCATATCTCCAACTGTGACATTCTGCTTCGCAATCAATGCTTAGTACTCACTTACAAGGCATCTCTAACTTTGAAACCTTACGCAAGAATGCAGACAGACCTTCGAAATTGCTGTCACTGTATGTCATGTTGAGTCCGATAGCACCCACAAAACCTGCCCACATAAGGGCTTGGGAAGAGGACTTCCAGCAGAGCCTGCTCCAAAAGGAATGGGAGGATATATTCACTTGCATGGGCAAAAGTCTCATTTCAGCCTCACTTATAGAGGTCAACTTTAAAGTTCTATTTAGGTGGTATTATTACCCACTTAGAATGCATAGGATATCCCCAGCTTACTCCAGTGTATGCTGGAGAGGGAATTCTGATGTAGGCTCGCTCTATCATATGTGGTGGGAATGCCCATATGTCAGGAATGTATGGGTAGCTACTATTGCTTGGTTGAGAGAAATTTTGGCAAAACCCCTTCATGTGTTACAACACCATGCACTCTGAATGCTCCACTCATTCAGGGAGCAGAGAACGAAAACACTTTGGCTCGGTTTATATTTACTGCTACAAAAGTGTGATAGCAGGTTTGTGGAAATCACCCCAGGCTCCATTACCCTCAGACATTCACCAAAGGGTTGTGAAAATATATACGGTACCTTGTCTGAGATTTCAACTTATAAACACAAAACCTGGAAGGCCTATGTGGAGTGGAAGGTAAACTCTCCAACAAATGAGACATAACACACAGAAGTCACACTTTGTTATAGAGAATTATCAGCTTTATTATTTGTAGCACCAGGTTATACATCCCAACGTACATAAAAATGTGGAGGGAATAGGCGGTGGGTAGGAAGGAACTTAGACCAGAAAAGTAGCTACTGCTATTCATGTACCTTAGTACAAAATCAGTTAGGCTGATATAAAAATGTCAGTTGGGCTAATACAATATTACAGTTACAAGTTTACAGTTAACAGAAGGAAATGGAAATGCAATGTTATGATGTATTAAAGTCAATCATATACTGCTCACTTTTGACACTGATGTACAAAGCTGATACCATTTGATGGTACATGTATGTCAAACTCACAATAAAAATACTTAAATTACAAAAGGAAGTGATTAGAGAAATGCAAAGTATAAAAAAATGCCAATATGAAAGGTCGAAGAAAACAGCCATAGGGAGACAGAAAAGTGGGAAAGGAACGAACAAAGGAGAAAAAAGTTTACGATATTTAGTAGCATTATGTTACTGCAGTGAATTATTAGGAAAGGAATGGTTAATAAAATGGAGGATGTCATAATGCCTCTGTATCCCTCCATAGTGAGACCACATCTTGAATACTGTGTGCAATTCTGGTCACCACATCTCAAAAAAGATCTAGCTGCACTGGAGAAAGTACAGAGAAGGGCAACCAAAATGATAAGGGGCATGGAATGGCTCCCCTATGAGGAAAGGCTAAAGAGGTTAGGGCTGATCAGTTTGGAGAAGAGAGGACTGAGGGGGGATATGATAGTCTACAAAATCATGAAAGGACTTGAACAGGTTAATGTAAATCTGTTATTTACTCTCTCAGATAATAGAAGGACCAGGGGGCACTCAGTGAAGTAGCAAGCAGGTCATTTAAAACAAATTGAAGAAAATTCTTTTTCACTCAACACATAGTTAAGCTCTGGAATTCATTGCCAGAGGATGTGCTTACAGCAGTTAGTGTAACTGGGTTTAAAAAAGGTTTGGGTAAGTTCCTAGAGGAAAAATCCATAAACTATTACTGTAATTAATAAGCAATAGTAGCTTGTGATTTAACTAATGTTTGGGTACTTGCCAGGTACTTGTGACTTGGATCAGCCACTGTTGGAAACAGGATACTGGGCTTGATGGACCCTTGGTCTGACCCAGTATGGCATTTCTTATGTTCTTATGAAGGTTCTTTTGTCATTTAAATTGTGAACTAAATTAGAGTCCTGCTCAGTGGATAAGTGCACTTCTGAATTTCATGTCAACTGATACTATCAATAGGTACAGGGATAAAAACTGCAAAAACCCACAATGGGTGTTCCGAACACTCAGAATACAGCTGAACACAATAGGAAAGTCATTATCCAGTCTGGAAAGACACTGGCTAAAAACCTCTTTATGGATTATTTATGTGCGCAAAAATGATGCAATGGGCAATTTATGTTTCTTTCAATTACTGTGGAAGTTCACAGCAAGAATTAGCAGCTCTTTTCAGGTTTTCTAGAGAGACTGCTTACTTACCAGTGACCGCTCACTTTTTCTACCTCGCTTCATCAGGAACAAGCCTCCCCAAGAACAGCAGTTTGCATCGAAGTGCACACCCCGGATTAAGTGAGGTCCATGCTTGTTCTGGTATGCGCAAAACAAACCCATCCGGAGAACCTGATCTAAGGGGAGAGATACGCAGTTTCTAATGCTGGCCACCAACAACTGGTTTTGCAGCTCCCAAACACAATAAACCAACTCCAGGCAAGCTCACAGCAGATTCCTGCAGAGGGAGTGGCACCAGAGTAATTAAGCATACATTAATACTTACAAAAATTACATTTCCTACCAATGTGTTTTGAAATGGGGTGGAGATTAATATATATCAGTCAATTTTGTTTACTATACCCACACCCTGTTCCTTTGGCAACCAAGCTGTGCTGGAATCCAAGGTGGTTAACTAAGACAACAGAACTAAATATACTTTCACCTCTTCCTATCCAACTCCCTCTGACACACCTCTCTCTCCTTGCTGGCCTGGATAACATTGTGTTCATCTGGATGTCCAGCCCCTTAATGTACTCGCCTTCATGCTCTCAGGGCAGCCCTTGCCTTAAAATCTTCACAGAGTGCTGGCCAACCAGGAAAATGAACTGACCATTTCCACTAGCCTGACCCAAATTTCTGGCCCTAAGATTGGGCAACTGTTAAGTCGGACACCTGAGAACATGCTTGAAATAGTTTCCAAGATGAGACATGACTCAAGGAGGTGATGGAGCGGCCTGGATTTTCTTCTGCAGCATGGGACTGTGAACTGCAGCTCTTTTGCTGCTCCACATGGACTCAGTCCTGGGCTTTGGATAAATGAGCTTGCAAGGCTCAAACTGCATGATTAGCAAGGGAACAAAACTGTGCCCTCAGAGTGCAAAGTCGTAATGTTAAGGCAAGCGGCCACAGATCCGGAGACACACCTGTTCAACACCAGACTTAAGAAAAATGGGGCAGTCCTTTATGTTAACAAAGCAGTTATAAGTGACACTACATTAAACTGCCCATGATATCTTTTCAGCCTAAAATAAAACCTCAGAAAACTGCATGCTGGCTTATTTTCTCCCTCTGTGACCCTACCAACTGGACAGCCCACATGCTCATACCCACTCTACCTACTTAGGCATCTATATCCAACAACTCCCTTATGGGTCCCTTCCATGGCCCAAGGATTACATTAGATCTAGGGTCACTATCCAATTGTACACACCATGTCACACTCCCGCCTCCCCCGCCTCCAATTTGTACAAAGGCAAACTTGCATGAAAGACTGAAATATCAAAGATCCAAACCTGAGATTATGTCAGCAAAGCTACAGTCCTCAAATATTTGAGACTTCTCAAAGCACTGGACACAGCTTGGGGACATGAAATATTATAACACCTTTCCACTAATTTTCCTATCACAGGGTCAGCAAAAGGTTTAAGAACAAGCCATACTGGGTCAGACCAAGGGTCCATCAAGCCCAGCATCCTGTTTCCAACAGTGGCCAATCCAGGCCATAAGAACCTGGCAAGTACCCAAAAACTAAGTCTATTCCATGTTACCGTTGCTAGTCATAGCGGTGGTTATTATCCAAGTCAACTTAATTAATAGCAGGTAATGGACTTCTGGTCCAAGAACTTATCCACTCCTTTTTTAACACAGCTATACTAACTGCACTAACCACATCCTCTGGCAACAAATTCCAGAGTTTAATTGTGTGTTGAGTGAAAAAGAACTTTCTCCAATTAGTTTTAAATGTGCCACATGCTAACTTCATGGATTGCGCCCTAGTCTTTCTATTATACGAAAGAGTAAAAAAAACGATTCACATCTACCTGTTCTAGACCTCTCATGATTTTAAACACCTCTATCATATCCCCTCTCAGCCGTCTCTTCTCCAAGCTGAAAAGTCCTAACCTCTTTAGTCTTTCCTCATAGGGGAGCTGTTCCATTCCCTTTATCATTTTGGTAACCCTTCTCTGTACCTTCTCCATCGCAATTATATCTTTGAGATGCGGCGACCAGAATTTTACACAATATTCAAGGTGCGGTCTCACCATGGAGCGATACAGAGGCATTACGACATTTTCCGTTTTATTCACCATTCCCTTTCTAATAATTCCCAACATTCTGTTTGCTTTTTTGACTGCCGCAGCACACTGAACCGATGATTTCAATGTGTTATCCACTATGACGCCTAGATCTCTTTCTTGGGTTGTAGCACCTAATATGGAACCTAACATTGTGTAACTATAGCATGGGTTATTTTTCCCTATATGCATCACCTTGCACTTGTCCATATTAAATTTCATCTGCTATTTAGATGCCCAATTTTCCAGCCTCTTCCTGCAATTTATCACAATCTGCTTGTGATTTAACTACTCTGAACAATTTTGTATCATCTGCAAATTTGATTACCTCATTCGTATTTCTTTCCAGATCATTTATAAATATATTGAAAAGTAAGGGTCCCAATACAGATCCCTGAGGCACTCCACTGCCCACACCCTTCCACTGAGAAAATTGTCCATTTAATCCTACTCTATTTCCTGTCTTTTAGCCAGTTTGTAATCCACGAAAGGACATCGCCACCTATCCCATGACTTTTTAATTTTCCTAGAAGCCTCTCATAAGGAACTTTGTCAAATGCCTTCTGAAAATCCAAGTACACTACATCTACTGGTTCACCTTTATCCACATGTTTATTAACTCCTTCAAAAAAGTGAAGCAGATTTGTGAGGCAAGACTAGCCTTGGTTAAACCCATGCTGACTTTGTTCCATTAAACCATATCTTTCTATATCTTCTGTGATTTTGATGTTTAGAACACTTTCCACTATTTTTCCTGGCACTGAAGTCAGGCTAACCGGTCTGTAATTTCCCGGATCTCCCCTGGAGCCCTTTTTAAATAATCGGGGTTACATTAGCTATCCTCCAGTCTTCAGGTACAATGGATGATTTTAATGATAGGTTACAAATTTTTACTAATGGATCTGAAATTTCATTTTTTAGTTCCTTCAGAACCCTGGGGTGTATACCATCTGGTCCAGGTGATTTACTACTCTTCAGTTTATCAATCAGGTCTACCACATCTTCTAGGTTCACCATGATTTGGTTCAGTCCATCTGAATCATTACCCATGAAAACCTTCTCCAGTACGGGTACCTCCCCAACATCCTCTTCAGTAAACACCGAAGAAAAAAAATCATTTAATCTTTCCACGATGGCCTTATCTTCTCTAAGTGACCCTTTAACCCCTCGATCATCTAACGGTCCAACTGACTCCCTCACAGGCTTTCTGCTTCGGATATATTTAAAAAAGTTTTTACTGTGAGTTTTTGCCTCTATGGCCAACTTCTTTTCAAATTCTCTCTTCGCTTGTCTTATCAATGTCTTACATTTAACTTGCCAACATTTATGCATTATCCTATTTTCCTCTGTTGGATCCTTCTTCCAATTTTTGAATGAAGATCTTTTGGCTAAAATAGCTTCTTTCACCTCCCCTTTTAACCATGCCGGTAATCGTTTTGCCTGCTTTCCACCTTTCTTAATGTGTGGAATACATCTGGATTGTGCTTCTAGGATGGTTTTTTTTTGTTTTTTTGTTTTTTTAACAATGTCCACGCCTCTTGCACATTAACCCAGTCAATATTGGGGTAATTGAAGTCTCCCATTATTACCGCACTACCAATTTGGTTAGTTTCCCTAATTTCTCTTAGCATTTCACTGTCAGTCTCACCATCTTGACCAGGTGGACAGTAGTATACTCCTATCACTATAGTCTTCCGACACACAAGGTATTTCTACCCATAAAGATTCAATTGTGCATTTAGTCTCATGCAGGATGTTTATCCTATGCCATCCCGGACATAAAGCGCCACACCGCCTCCCGGGTGCTCCTCTGTCATTGCGATATAATTTGTACCCCGTTATAGCACTGTCCCATTGGCTCACTGCTGGAAGTTTACTCTCCTACCAAGGTCTCAGTATTTTGCATGTGACCTGGAAATGATTCTAATGTCAGAAGCAGAACTATGAAACTTCAGGTAATGAGCAGAAGCAACTCGCTTATAACAGGGCAAGATACTGATTTCAAAAATATAGTTTTCTTTTCTGACAAATACATCCATCCCTCAGGAACTATGTATCACAATGACATGGCATGGTTTACTGAGAATTCACAGTTCAAATTACAGTATTAACTGAAAAGTTTTGTCTGATTTGCTAATGTGGGAGTAAGAGCAGCAGGAACATAATATAAGTTACAGTACCTTTTTTTTCCCTTTAAACAGAAAATGAAAAAAAGAAAATGAATAAATCTGATTCCAAATGCTTACAGCTGAGCCGGCTTCTCTTGCAAAAAAAGCCAAGTTGGATCTTCAATCATGTTAAAGTATCTGTCAGCTTCATTTGATGCTGCAGTTTGTAAAATTCTGTTTAAAACAAATTACACAGAGGGTGGGGAAAGGCATATTTGTAATCCAATCCTTAGCTTTAACACTGATCTAACCAGGCAAGAGCACTGCACTTTTTTCTAAAATTTTTTTTGTGAGGTTTCATACCTGTATAGTATACAACAGACACGGGCAGCCCTGTATTTCAAATAAGGGAGCTCTGCTGAACCCCTTGCAGTCCCCTTGTTCTGGCATCTCTGTACCAAGGGTTGGAAAACCACTTCAAAAGCCACAAACAGGTCTGGTTTTCAGAACCCACATAATATTACATATATCCACATACATTTGCACTGAAATTCAATGCACAGTTCTTAATGCCCAAGCTGATTTGTTTCTAAACTCTCAATGCTAATATGCTAATGCACTAGGAGTTTAAAAATGCACACAAAAAGCAGGAAGTGAGCATGAAGAAGAGGCTTAGCACGCAGAAAAACTATTTATGAACAAAAAACGTTTGTGTGCACGAATCATGTTTCCCCACATATAAAGCAAAGGTTTATGCACCCAAAAAGATCTCAGCCTGAAGCATTTTGTGCATAAATCATGTTTTATGGCAAAAAAAAAAAAAAAAAACCACCATGGATTTGTGCACGAGTCATGTTCTCTAGGCATAAATTATGAGTTATGCACACAAGATTTTCAGTGCAGAAAGCATTTTTGGGTATATAAATCAGTGGGTGGAAAACATGCCTTTTGGGCACAAAGTATGCTTTCTGCACATAAAATATCAACTACAAAGTCCCAGTACTGGAACTCCAGCTTCCACCCATAGACTAACATTAGCCCTGGAAATTTTACATCACTTCAGACTAGGCCTTGTTTCCAGCGCCAAGAAAATACAAGGTAACCAGAACAATCTCTGCAGGGGGGCGGGGGGGGGGGGGGGTAATAGCTAATGTCATTGGGTTGGAATTTCCATGCAACAGCACTAACACACATTGCTGTATGCACATTTTTTGTGCACAAAGATTCTTGCTGCATCAGCAAGAGTCTGTGCATAAATGTGCTCACAACTGAGGGTTAAAACACTTTCACTCTGCCAAACGCACCTTATTGCGTCAAGCTTCTCAGTTTGCACACTATGGTTGTCTTGAAAACCAGATTTGTGTAGTCCAAGGACAAGATTTGATCATCCTTGCCAAATTCACCTCACTCCCATTCCCCTGTGGTTTATCTACCATTAAAATAGCACAGACTAGCTGCAGTAAATTTTAACACAAGGTGAACCTGTTTTGTTTTGGGGTTTTTTTTAGTAGAGTGAACTGCAAAGTATGTAAGCCACAGTCTGTAGAAAAGCTTTGAGCTCTAAACCTGAACTTGTGACTACATTTAATACCCAGTCGGCAGAGCTGTTTTCAGTTCACAGCTTGGACATAATGCATCCCCAGAATGATTAGACCCTCTCTCATCCCTCTTCCACTTTCTGGGAAGAATTACAGCTAGGAAAGAAAAAAAACCAATGAAACCCATCTCACCAAAAAAAAACACAAAAAAAAAACAGGCAAGCTTTACACTAGGCCTACGTCCCTGAGTTCTGGCTGCCTATATACTGCATGCTACTTACTGCTCCGTCACTGTGTGCTGAGAGCCTGCTCTGAAAACTTTTCAATCCAGTAAACTGTGTGTATGTTTATTCTTTCTGCAATTAATGGCAAGTAATTTTCAAACTGTAGAGTGCAGCACAATAATCAATCTTAAAAAAAAAAAAAAAGTCATTAAGCTTCATTTGCACTTTACTTTTGACATGAACAATGCAAAACAAAGGCATGATGTAACTTTCAAGTTTTCCACTTGGAAGTTATGCAAATTTTAGGTATAGTGTCATGATTAGGCTAGTTTAAGTGAGGCAGCTACACCAGGCCCCATACTTTCCTCCCTGAGACATACACACATGCATGTGCTACCCCATCTCACAAACACAGCTGGAGCAGGAAGATAGTCCCAATCATATTGGGTGCCACTGGTCCGATTAAGAAGAGTTTTCAAGCACATCTTGATATGTTGCCTGTTAAGATTACATCTTATGAATTCCAGAAGGCGGCTCTTTGGAACAATGCAAGTACTGAGAAAGGCATTGGCAGTAATTTGGGAGACTGAGATCATCCCAACACGCCATGGCTTACAAAGGAGGTTCATTCCTGTATGCGCAAAACAAACCCACCTGGAGCCTAGGAGAAGCAGCAACTCCAGTGAGGCTGGCAAACCCCATCCTCATCTACAACAAGTAGGTAGAGCCCCAGTATGGCCAGGCATTTTTTTTTAATCTATTGGATTTTCAAATCATCATCCAGCAGGCATTTAATAGAGGAAAAGACAATCAGTTAAGCTCTGCTAAAGATGGGGCTATTGGCACCAGCTGGCTGTGGGGGGAGTAATGACATTCAGTCATCATACCACTCTTTCCCTAGGCAAGCTGCGAGTACAGGAGGATGGCCACAGGGACAGGCAATGTTGTGCTGAGCTACTGTAGCTAGTACCAAGTGTTTGAGGGAAGAGGGTCCAACAGTGAACAGAGGCTTTGAGAGTGAAGAGCAGGTTGAGAGTGGTGCAATGGGAGTGATAAGCAGGAAAAGAGATGGCAAAATGGCTGGTGAACACTGAATGCAGGGCCAGAACTGGGGAAATAGCAGAACAAAGACTAGAGATGGAGAGAGACCAGGAGAGACATCTAGGGGTGATATTTTTCATCTCATTCACTAAAGTGTCAGACAAAAGAAGCTAGAGATGGAGAAAGGAATGACAGAAAACAAGAATAAGGAAAAGAAATCTGGAAAAGAGAAAAGACACAGGCAAACAAAACAAAACTGATGACTTGTAATGGGTGTTTTCTTAAGAAGGCAGTTCTCCAATCATGCAGATGATCGCCAAAACTTTTTCAGAACTTTCCAGGGAACACCTGAAGACCCCTCAGATTGTGCAATAGTTCCCGTGTCCTTGCGGCCACAAAGCATGTCTCAGTTCTCTAAGTTAATAAGTTTAACTCCAGGAAGCTCATTAACTTAAGAGGCATTCTGTGTGGCCACAGGGACACAAACTACTGCACATGCCCACAGGGGTCTTCAACTCCAGATTGGGAGAGAGGGTGTGTGTGACTGATGAATTACAGTCTTCAGAGAATACTCATTCCAGGTAAGAATCGTTGACTTCTCTAAAGATAAGCAGTTTACTGTAGTCACACAGATGGGACTCCCCCCTAACTAAGGAATGACCTCAACCAAAACAGGAAATGAACTAACAGGAAGGTTTTTGGTGGGGTTTATTTCAGGTTCTTTTCCTGTCAAAAAGTTTTTAGAGCTGGAGTTGGGCTCTAATCTTCAAAGAGGCCCTGGAGAACAAATTGCCCAAGCTCATTGTCACATCACGAGTCAGCATCTAAGCAATGTGACGGAAATGCTTGAACAGAAATCCACGTTTCAGCTCTGCATCTCTCTTTAGTGGTTGAGTTTAAGTGACCTAAACAGCCATGGTGCTGACATGCCCCTCCAACGTCAAGCATGCTAGGATATAAGTAAAGGATATGCATTCTGCTATCTAATTAGATTATCTGTTGGATAAAGGTGAACCAGTAGAAGTAGTATATTTCCCAGATGCTTTCTGAAACTCCAAAGTCCTGCATGAGAGGCTTCTAAGAAAACTGTCATGGGATAGGAGGCAATGTCCTTTCATCAATTGCAAACTGGTTAAAAAAATGACAGGAAAGAGTAGAATTAAATGGTCAGTTTTCTTGGTGAAAAAAGGTAAACAGTGGAGTACCTCTGGGATCTGTACTTGGACCGATGCTTTCCAATATATTTATAAATAATCTGAAAAGATACAAGAGTGAGATGATCAAATTTGCAGATGACAAAAGTTAATCATAGTAGTTAAATCACATGCTGATTGTGATAAATTGCAGGAGGACCTTGTGAGACTGAAAGATTGGGCATCCAAATGGCAGATGAAATTTAATGTGGACAAGTGCAAGGTGATGTATATAGGGATAAATAACCCATGCTGTCATTGCACAATGTTCGGTTCCATATTATGAGCTACCACCCAGGAAAAAGATCTAGGCGTCATAGGGGATAATACATTGAAAAGGTCGGACCAGTGTACTATGACGGTCAAAAAAAGTAAACAATGTTAGGAATTATTAGGAAGGGAATGGTGACTAAAACAGAGAATGTCATAATGCCTCAATATTACTCCATGGTAAGACTGCATCTTGAATAATGTGTGCAATTCTGGTTGCAACATCTCAAAAAAAGATAGTTGCACTGTAAAAGGCATCCAAAATGACAAAGGGGATAGAACAGCTCCCCTAAGAGGAAAGGCTAAAGAGGTTAGGGCTGTTCAGCTTGGAGAAGAGACGGCTGAAGGAGGATATTATAGAAGTCTATAAAATTGTGAGAGGACTAGAAGGGGGTAAATGTGAATTAGTTATTTACTCTTAGATAAAAGGACTTAGGGCACTCCATGAAGTTTTCACTCAATGTACAATTAAGCTCTGGAATTCATTGCCAGAGGACATTGTTAGGGTAGTGTAGCTGGGTTTAAAAAAGGTTTGGATAAGTTCTTAGTGGAAAAGTTCATAAATTGCTATTAATCTAGTTGACTTATGAACAGCCACTGCTATTACTGGCATTGGTTCCATGGGATCTACTTAGTGTTTGGGTATTTGCAGCCTAGATTGGCCACTGTTGGAAACAGGATGCTGAGATTGATGGACCCTTGCTCTGACCCAGTATGGCAACTTCTTATGTTCTTATCAGGCTTCTAAGAGCAAAAAAAAAAAAAAAAAAGTTGGGTAAGCTTTCCAATGGCTGTAGTCTGCTACAGATAGGTGGCTATCTCCAAGGCCTTCAGCTGTCTAAAATTAAAATGGAGCTGATCCATCTCAGGGAGCAATTGGCCAGGATTCAATTAACCTCCCCTTCCTTGAAACATCCATCTGTCACCCATCTCCCACGGCACGGTAATGGAATCCCAGGAAAAAATGTTTTACAATGGGCTCAGGTAGAACTAGACATGTGACAACCAGACACCCACCTTCCAAGTTTACAGCAACCTGTTCTTCAACTCCCACAGAGTTAGATATCCAGAATTCAAAAACCTAGAATCAATTGTATAACAGTAGGTTCTGGCAGAATAAGACCTGTGATGGACATGCAAAGTGAAAATAATCAATCAGCTCAAAAAAACAGAAAAGGTTCCTAGGAAGTACAACATAGCAAGGGAGAAAAATTGGAAAGCTATGACTACAAATGCTCTCAGTTTGGCAATAAAATCCCAGAACTTCAGGCCTTAATGATGGAGGCAGACTTGGACGTTTTGCTGTCATGAAGACATGGTTCATGGATTCTCATGACTGGGATACGGCCATACAGGGCAATAACTTAAGGAATGACAGAAAGGACAAAAAGTGGGGAGTAGCAGCACTTTATATAAAAAATAATATCCAAGCAATTGAACTGCAAGGAAAGTGGGGTAGAGAAGAAGCATTATAGGCCGTCCTAAAAAAAGATGACAGTACATCCATTTTTACTGGAGTGGTGTACAGGCCTCCAACTCAAACAGAAGAACTAGACAGAGATCTGATCAAAGACATTTTAAAGGTGGGAAAGAAGGGGGAAGTGTTGATTGTTGGTGACTTTAATCTGCTGGATGTGGACTGGAGAATCCTTTCTGCAGAATCTAACAGAAGTAGAGAGATAATGGATGCCCTGCAAGGGGCTTTGTTCAAACAAATGGTAATAGAACTCACGAGAGAGGCTGTGTTACTTGACCTAGTGCTCACTAATGGGGATAATGTCTCTAATGTCCAGGTGGGTGCCCACCTCAGCACCAGTGATCAAACAATATGGCTTGATATTGCAAATAGGATCCGGAGAAGTGTCAAAGACCCCGAGTTTTGAACTTAAAAAAAAAAAAAACACCACTGTCGGAATGAGGAAATATCTGGAGGCAGAACTTGAAGACCGGGAGAAAATGGGAGAGGTCGAACAGTGGGCCAAACTAAAATGAGCAATTACAAAAGCAACAAATCTATACATGTTAGAAAAGTAGAGTAAACAAAAATAAGAGAAATAAGAATCTAATCTGACTGAAAATAAAAGCAAAAAAAGCAGCTTTTAAGAAATATAAAGAATCCCAAAAAGTGGAACACAGGGAGGATTATCTGGCAAAACTGAGGAAGATGAAAAAATTAATCAAGAAAGCAAAAGTCAGGCAGAGGAAAGGATTGCCAAGGAGATAAAGCAAGGTGACAAAACATTTTTCAGATATATCAGAGAAAGGAGAATGGTACATAGTAATATAGTGAAATTGAAAGGGGATAAGGATCAATGGGTATAGAGAGATGATGAATTAGCAGAAATATTAAATACTTCAGTTCAGTGTTCACTAAAGAAGACCCTGGAGAAGGACCATCACTTGTTATCAAGATTGTAGAAGGGGGTGGAGTAGACTAAAGTCAATTTACGGAAGATAATGTATGTAAGAAAACTGAAAGTGGACAAAGCCATGGGGCCTGATGAAGTTCACCTCAGAATACTGAAGGAACTCAGATGCACTGACGGGTCTACTGTGTGACCTGTTCAATAGATCTTTGGAAAAGGGTGTAGTGCCTAGTGACTGGAGAAGAGTGGTGGTGGTCCCGCTTCACAAGAGTGGGAGCAGAAAAGAGGCTGGAAACTACATGTCTGTTATCAACACCTCTGTGATGGGTAAAGTTAATGGAGACTCTGAGGAAGGAAAGGATTGTGAGCTATCTACAATCTGGTGGGTTGCTCAATCAGAAGCAGCATGGATTCACCAGGGGAAAGTCCTGTTAGATGAATCTAATTGATTTCTTTGATTGGGTGACTAGAGAACTGGATCAGGGAAGAGTGCTCAATGTAATTTACTTGGATTTTCCCCACAAAGACGACTCAACAAAATGAGAAGCTTGGGAGTCGGCTCCAAGGTGTTGGTGTGGATTACAAACTGGTTGATGGATAGAAGATGAGTGACTGTAAATGGAACCTACTCTGAAGAGAGAATGGTGTTAAATGGAGTGCCACAGGAATTGGTGTTGGGACTGGTTCTGTTCAACATCTTCATGAGCGACATTGCAGAAGGGATAGAAGGTAAAGTTTGTCTATTTGCGGATGATACTAAGATCTGCAACAGAATGGACATGCCAGAAGGAGTACAGAGAATGAGACAGGATTTAAGGAAGTTGGAAGAGTGGTCAAAGATATGGCAGCTGGGATTCATTGCCAAGAAATGCAGAGTCATGCATCTGGGGTGTGGTAGTCCGAAAGAACTATATGCATTGGGGGGTAAAAGGCTGATGTGCATGGAGCAGGAGAGTGACCTTGGGGTGATAGTGTCTAATGACCTGAAGTTGATGAAGTAGTGTGACACGGCAATAGCCAAAGCCAGAAGAATGCTGGGCTGCATAGAGAGAGGAATATCTAGTAAGAAAAAGGAAGAGATAATCCCCTTGTACAGATCCTTGGTGAGGCCTCACCTGGAGTACTGTGTTCAGTTCTGGAGACTGTATATCAAAGGAGAAAGAGACAGGATGGAGGCGGTCCAGAGAAGGGTGACCAAAATGATGGGTGGTCTCCAAATGACTTATGAGGTGAGGTTGAAGAACCTGAATATGTATACCCTGGAGGAGAGGAGCAGCAGGGGTGATATGATACAGACCTTCAGATACTTGAAAGGTTTTAATGATCCATGGTCGTCAACAAACCTTTTCCGTTGGAAACAATTTAGTAGAACTAGAGGTCATGATTTGAAACTTCAGGGAGGAAGACTTAGAACCAATGTCAAGAAATATTTCTTCACTGAGAGGGTGGTGGATGCCTGGAATGCCCTTCCGGAGGAAGTGGTGAAGACAAACTGTGAAGGATTTCAAAGGGGCATAGGATAAACACTGTGGATCCCTAAAAGGCTAGAGGATGGGAATAAATAAAAAAGCTTAACCAGCAAGGAGCGGCAGTTACTACCTTGGGAAGCTTGCTGGGCAGACTAGATGGACCATTTTGGTCTTTCTGCTGTCATTATTATGTTACTATGCTATGGCTCTCAGACAATCCGAAATGTACATGCCTTGTTCACCTTTGCTGCATGTAGTCTTGAGAAATGTTTTGGAAGGATGAGTGACTGATTAAGGTAGAAGTCAGATAGACACTACCTTAGACAAACTTAGGATGTGTGCACACCAACACTGATCTCATGAAACTTCGCAGCAGGAGGATATGTTAATGAAGCCTAAAGTGGCCACTGGGGGGGGGGGGGGGGGGGGGGGGGGGAGTTCTTCCAGATTAAGTACTTTAACCCACAGGAGACCAGAGGCTTAAAAATGGTTTTCAATCAGCTGCATTAAAGCTATCCTGAGGTCCCATGACACCATGGGTAGTTTGATAGAAGGCTTCAATATAAGGCATGCTCCACATAAATCTTACAGCTAACGACTGTATAGAAATCTTTCTTTCTACATAATGTAGTTGCTCTAAGTTTACCTAAAGGTAGGGTTTGAGCTGAAACTCAGATATATAGAAGATATCTGAGCAATTTTTGTATAGGACAAAAGAAAGGATCTAGGGTGTTGCCAGACTGCAAACCTCCATTTGCCATTATAAACCCTTACTCCTGGTTTACACAAGGAATTATTGATACTTACAGATCTCTGCCCTTTTACAGGGTGAAGCAGTTTAATCTCTCACCACCAGTTGGGTTAGCCTCTGAGAAGGAAACCTCAGGACTTGTCAACAGCTAGCTCCAATGCCCTGAGTGTGGTCTAACAGCATCAAAAGGCACTCAACTCTGGCATCAGCACACCTTCAGCAGTTCTCGCCAGTTAATGTTGATAGCTCAGAGTATTCATGGGAGGCGTTCCCTTAAGAGTCAGAGGAGATTTGTTCCAAGAGGAATTCTTATGTAAGCTTTCTCAGCATCTTCTCCTCCACAGACCAGGATAGGACCTCTTCTCCTCCAACTGTGCACAGATAATGGCCAAGTTTTATCTCCATTTAATTGCAGGTTAAGGAAGAGCCCAAGGCACCATTGATCTGCTTCCTCAAGTTCCCTGAATGCTCCAAAAGTTAGTGTCATTGTCCTTACCATGTGAGCAGCTAGGAGTCAAGGGAAAAAAAAATGGATGAGACCGGAAGGCCAGGCAAAGACTGATGCAGAAGAGGCATGCCAACAGGGTCATTGAAAAAAATCTCTAAAAAAGAGCAAATAAATACACACCAAGTACAAAGATGAAGTATACCAGGCAGGCAGCTGGAAAAAAAATAAAATAACCCACCAAAATTACTGCAGAGAACAGCAAAAGAAGCAAAGAGCTCGGGAATGTGAACTTAGGAACACTGTACAGCCACATGGGGGTCTTCAGGTCTTCTCTGAATAGCTTTGGATAAATAGCAAAAATTTATATATGAAATCTGATCCGCAGTACTAGGTTCTTTTTGTGAATAATTATATTTTTTACAACCTAAGTAGTAATTGTATTGAGTTCATACCTGAGCTAACCATTTATGGACTCATCTGAGTCAGGAAGCCTCTGCCTACCTTGATATCAAGACAAGCTCCCCCAGAAAACCCAGAGACTGGGACTGCACCAGTCCAGCATGTGTCCACTATCTGCTAGAGACAAACACTGGCTATTGCAAGTGCAGCACCAGCCTATATACCAATATCACTGTAAAAGGGTGTATCCCGTCTCTGCTAGTAGATTGAGATAACCCACTAGTTTGGACTGATGTGGAAGAGAAGGAAAGATTTGTTCAATTACTGCAGCTAGAACACTTTCTTGAATGATTGAACCTTTCAATGTCCCTTTTATAATTTGTGTGTTTAAATATTTGATTGTTTAATTAGGCATATAGATTAAATATTTGTATAGTTGGCAAGGTCATGCTATATAGATTGTGGTTATTCCTATATACACAACATAGGTTGTGTAGAGCTACCATTTTGTTTGCCTTTGGAAAGTATCTCCATTCAGCTGCAAGTTGAAAACATACAATACATATAGTTCACAGTATGTACAACACCACATTTATTTTCACATAATTTGCCTGGCAGACAAAACGTGTACACCTCTTGCAGCAGGTGGACCACCATGAGTATTTGTACCCACTGAGATAAGATGCAGTGTACTGATCTCGGTTCATGCTCCTGATCTATGGGAAATGCATAACGCGCCAAAATCATTGTAGTTGGATTTCTTCTTTAACTTGAGAAGAAAGCCCAAGGACCCAAAGTCAAATCACCATATTTTCCAAAAGGTGATGGCAAATATACTTTAAGCATGACACACACTGTCAACTCACACATCCTCTACATTATATGTTGAGAGAGACTGTACACAACTTTAATTATCTATGTAATATTCAGCAAATGGTATGTCTCTACAATTACTAATTCTATTTCCTGCTCATAGTATTTACTACTGAAATGCAAAATACACTTTGTCAGCCTCTAATAAAGACGTGGGCTATTTGGAAAAGGAAGAAAAAGAAAGCACACTGAGGAGATGAGAAAGGAAGGAAACAATAAGACAGACATAAGGGGGCATGAAGAGGCATGAGCTAGAATGGTAAGAATCAAAGGCTGCAGAAGACAGTAGAAACGTTAAAGTGAGGAGAGACAGGAGCATGAGAGATTGAGATGGGCAGAAAGCGAGATGTAGATCTGGGAAAGAAAAGATGTTAAGGTGAAAGGGAAGCAGTGGAGAGTCAGACAAAAGGGAAAGAGGGCGAAAGATATTGGAGTATGACGACATGAGAGGTGAAGAGAGATACGTCATAGGGAAAGTTGGAAATACCTTACTCCTTAGCATCTCAAGTTATGCTCTTCATTGTTGCAAGGATAGGAGGAATGTAACACTGAACACAGTGGGGTCAATATTCAAAGCATGTTCAGCGCTATTTAGCCAGATAAGCAGGACTTATGCTGCTAAGTAGTGGCCGCTGAGCTGTACAAGTCCCTTATATGCATAAAATGTATCCACTGTACAAGTCCCTTATATGCCTAAAATGTATCCACTGTACAAGTCCCTTATATGCCTAAAATGTATCCACTGTACAAGTCCCTTATATGCCTAAAATGTATCCACAAAAAAAAATGGGTGTACATTGGGCCGAGCAAGTTACGTCTACGCCTAACTACTGATATTCTGAGTTAAGCGTATAAGTGTACATCTAAGTTTAGTCACCCAAAAGAGCAGATCTAAGCTTAGCTGGGTAGACTTATCCAACATGCGCACACATACACGTATATTCAGCTGCTTTGCTGCGCTGCTGAATATACATCAGATATTACTTACCTAAGTTCCAACTAAGTTGCTTAAACAATCAGCTTTGAATACTGACCTCAGATTTTCCATTATTTACTTTTGAGTAATGGACTAACCCAATATCCCAGAAGGTAAGGAACTTTAGTGTTAAGTTAGAGTGACATTTCTCTACAATTATAGGTGAAAAATGTCAGAGTGCCTTTTATAAACCACGCATATTGTGGAGGCTAAAACCTTTTTGGGCAGCAAATTATTTTCGTTTGGTGTTGCAGGCTTTAGTTTTATCTAAACTCAATTACTTTTACTCACCTTATTTAGGCCTCTGAGGATTTATCCTAGAGAGCTTGCAAGCAGTGTAGAATGCTAAAGAGGTTACTTATAGGCATCCAAAGTTTAAACATATCCCAGTGCTGTATTCTTTGCACTGGTTACCCATGTATTGGCAAATTAAGTTTTAAGATAGTATGCTTGGTCCATCGAAGACTGAGTGTCGACAGCTCAATTTGTCAGCTCTCTGGCAAAACTCTGCAGGCCCATTAGAATATTAAGTTTTGCCAATCATAATCTTCCTGAAATTCCAACTGCACATCAGGTTAAGTTTGATTAAACCCAAGACAGAACTCTGTTGAAGAGATGTTGCAATGAACTTCCTGATACAATGAGGCAGGGTCAAAATTATTTAACATTTAGAAAGCAGGTATTTTCAACTTGCTTACAGCGGTGGAAGATTTCAATTCTGATTTGAGACAATTGGCATAAATCGGAGATGTGATGACACCAAGAGGCATTTTTAGTATTATAGATATCAATATTGTACATTTTATGGGTTTGACGTTTACTTTGTTTTAATGTTTTTATGTATGTTTTGCCTGTAACTTACATAGAAACATAGAAATGACGGCAGAAGGAGACCAAATGGCCCATCTAGTCTGCCCCGCAAATTTTCTCTCTCATACTTATCTGTTTCTCTTAGCTCTTGGTTCTATTTCCCTTCCACCCCCACCTTTAATGTAGAGAGCAGTGATGGAGCTGCATCCAAGTGAAATATCTAGCTTGATTAGTTAGGGGTAGAAGCCGCCGCAATAAGCAATCTGCACCCATGTTTATTTGTTTTACCCAGACTGTTATACAGCCCTTATTGGTTGATTTTCTTCTCCCATGCCGTTGAAGCAGAGAGCTATGCTGTATATGCATTGAAAGTGAAGTATCAGGCTTATTTGATTTGGGGTAGTAACCGCCGTAACAAGCCAGCTACTCCCCTCTTTGTGAGTGTGAATCCTTTTTTCCACATTTCCTCTTGCTGTTGAAGCTTAGAGCGATTTGGAGTCACAGTAAGCCTGTGTATGTTTATTTAATAAGGGTTTAATTTAATAATATGTTTATTTAATAACTCACCCGAGTACAGAGGATTTTGCAGGATATACATTTTGTTTTTAAATATACACTGCTAGGCCAAGCGGTACAGAGATGGGCCATGGGAAAAGACAAAAAGAAGCAGGAAAGAAGCATTTCCTGTGTCTTAAGGCCTTATTTTAAGCACAGTAACCAACAGACCGCAGCACAAGACAGACGTGCTTCCAGACTACTTCATATGACTGCTGGTATTTATTGTCCCACTGGTACAATACCCCAGGGGAAGAGAACAAGCCAAGGAGGGCAGGCTCCTTAAGCCCCACATTTATTACTGTACCAACCCTGCTCCAGCCTAAAGACGGCAGTCTAAGTGTCACTAATAGGACAATTCACGAAAGGATGGAAGAAGCACAGAGGATCTCTGAGGGAGGTGTAGAAATAGGAAAGCTAAGCAGTTGCATGGATGACAGACTAGGTGAGCTGTATGGGCTTTGCCAGCCATGTTTCCATGGCTAGTGTCATGCGATATTTTATTTATATCCTGCATTTTGACTCTTCAAAGCAAATTACATTCCCCTGAATTACAAAATGCTTCACACTTTAATATGACCTTTGAGGGCAATGCATGGAAGCTGTGCTGTGATTGACTGAGAAATATTGTCAAATTTGTGCTATAATTGCTTGTAAAAGTCCTGCTGTAACAAAAAAATGTTTACATTAAAAAAAAAAAAAAGTCCGACCTCTTATCCTCATCCCCCATGGTAACTTCTACATAAGACTCAATGGTAGATACGCTCTCTCTGTTTTATGAACAGATATGTACAGTAAATTGTAAGCAGATAGGGACTTTTGGACTCATTCAGTATGCATGGTTGACCCAAACTACTGTATGACTGCACACCTTTCTCTCTCTCCAAACATCTTCTCAGACCATCTGTATCAATCCAACACTACTGTTTATCAATTCTGCTGGTAGGCAATTCCAGGCATCTACCAACCCTTCTCAGTCTAAAAAACTTCCACCAGTCACGCTATAGCTCATATCAGTTTTGAGTATTGATTTCTTACTGCAACAAGTTTAATGTTAGTTTTATTTTCAAAATTAAACTACAATTTTATAAACATATTAGGGGAGGCTACCAATTTACTACTATTTAGAGTAAAAATCATGACTCTTAAAAGAATTAAAGACTTTCCAGTCACTGTACAGAGGAAATGGGATATAAAGTAACAGCTATGTTCTCTCTGTAGATTAGGATAAGTATTACCTATTGTCAGCACAGAGACACATTAATGTATAATGCTTCATACCAGCAGCAGGGACAAGGGTGGGATTAGAAAGGCAGAATATACACAGAACATGTAGAGGGAGACTGGGAAAAGCACACACACTTTTGTACAATACTTACTAATGAGGAAGTTAGGGACAGGTCAGCAGAGAACAATCAGGACTAAAGATGAAAGAGGTAGACCCCAGATCACATGGGCCTACCACAACTTAAAGTGGACAAATTAATAGGATGTATCTCATCTGGTTCTAAACTACTAAAACAGTTTCTTCATGGATTTCAAACAATGTGAAGAAAGCCAGGCCAGACCCAACAAGTTTAACTTCTGATAGGTTTGCTGATTTCTTTGAATCCAAGATCTCAGTTATTAAAAAAAAAAAATAATAATAATTCTCCAGATAATGTTTAAGAACACAAGAAATTGCCATGCTGGGTCAGACCAAGGGTCCATCAAGCCCAGCATCCTGTTTCCAACAGAGGCCAAACCAGGCCACAAGAACCTGGCAATTACCCAAACACTACGAAGATCCCATGCTACTGATGCAATTAATAGCAGTGGCTATTCCCTAAGTCAACTTGATTAATAGCCGTTAAAGGACTTCTCCTCCAAGAACTTATCCAAACCTTTTTTGAACCCAGCTACACTAACTGCACTAACCACATCCTCTGGCAACAAATTCCAGAGCTTTATTGTGTGTTGAGTGAAAAAGAATTTTCTCCGATTAGTCTTAAATGTGCTACTTGCTAACTTCATGGAATGCCCCCTAGTCCTATTATTCGAAAGTGTAAATAACCGAGTCACATCTACTCGTTCAAGATCTTAAAGACCTCTATCATATCCCCCCTCAGCTGTCTCTTCTCCAAGCTGAACAGCCCTAACCTCTTCAGCCTTTCCTCATAGGGGAGCTGTTCCATTCCCTTTATCATTTTGGTTGCCCTTCTCTGTACCTTCTCCATCGCAACTATATTTTTTTGAGATACAGCAACCAGAATTGTACACAGTATTCAAGGTGCAGTCTTCACCATGGAGCGATACAGAGGCATTATGATATTTTCTGTTTTATTAACCATTCCCTTCCTAGGAAAGGATTAATCCTAATAATGTGTAATGAGAATCTGACTTCATTAATAGGCCTCAGTAATTATTTTCTATTTAATACAGCTCCAGAAATTGATGTCCAAAAGTTTTTAAAGTGAAGCAAATCTTACTAGCTTATTGTTAGATCTATTTCCCTCCAAACTGCTTAAGAACCAGATCTTGTCTAGTTCCTAAACTAGCTGCTATTAATAAGAGCATCAAACGTAGATTAGCTGTCATACCTAAGAGGCATACATAACCCCTATTGGGGGGTGGGGGGAGGAAGGCTGGAAAAGAAAGAGCAGAACTAGGGGGTCACAAAATCAAACTTCAGGGGGAGAGACTCAGAAGCTCATCAGGAAATATATTTCTTCACAGAGAGAGTGATGGATGCTCGGAATGCCCTTCCAAAAGAGGTGATGAAGATGAAAAACAGTCAAAGAAAGGAGCATGGGATAAACATTGTGGATCCCTAAAGACTGAAGGATGGAAATGAAGAAACAAGTGCATGGGGTAACCTGCTCGGTGCGACAGTTACTATCCTTAGCAGAAACATGGAGATTACTACCCTCAACCAATAAGTCTCGATACTTTTGAGGCAGCAACTGCAACATCACTTTACGATTTGACATTGTGGGGGGGGGGGGGGGGGGGTGGAGGGGAATTGGATTCAGACAGCAACCAACATAGGTCCTAACTTTTATGGTCTGGGGATACTGATACGCAGACATAAGGTAAAAGCACAGGACTGCTTCTAAGGCCAAGTCCAAAAGGAAAGCGAGTCAGCAAGGCTGGAATTTTCAGGAAGGCTCCTCACCCAATAAAAAAATGATGCTAGCAGTAGTTTATGGGTTTGACAGTTGCTTGGTTTTTGATTATAAATATTACTATCCTTATCATAAGAACTGGGGGTAACTACACTGGCTACCTTTAAGAGGAACCTGGGGGTGACCTACACAGCACAGCAGATATTACCAGAAGAAGCTTGCTGGGCAGACTGGATAGACCTTTTGGTCCTTTTCTGCTACTGTTACTGTGTAGATCTGATCAGTCACTACAAACCTGTTTCTAAATTTACTTTTAGTCTTATTTTTCATTTTGTTTAAAAACTAAGGTACACTCCTAATTTATATGTAATCACATTCTTTTGTACAAAACAGACCCTTGCAATCTCAAGAAAGCTCAGCAGAGGATGGTTTTGACGAGATCCATAGTGCCTCTGACTTAGCAAGATTTAATTAAAAGAAAACAGCCAATTACTCAATGTCAACAAGACTTCACAAGTACCACCATAAAAATAAGCTAGCATTTGGACATGATCCCTGAACATAAAACAAGATAACATGGGACTGAATCAGAGTTGCTACTGGAGCAAGAAAAACAATTTAAAAAAAAGGTTGACGCCAATATGGATCCCAGAGTACTCCACACAAGAAGGAGTGGATTTTCAACAACAGTATCCCCAAAAAAAATCTTAAAGGTTTTATCCAACAAATAAGAGAAAAACCATAATAAAACATCTACCAAACCTAACTCACATGGTCTGAGTAGAAGCAGTGAATGATTTTTTTGTATCAAAACGCTTTTGTCATATTCAAGGAGCTCACTTAAGCATCTTCACCACTGTCTGCTTTCAGCTGGATTTCACCAACCATATCAAGAGGAGCAGTTTCTACACTATAGTCCACATGAAACACAGACTGCCTTACAACATACAGTATATTTACATGCCAACCAAAGACCCTGCAAAAATGACACTTGAAACCCATAGGTATAAGAGCTATTGTAACATGTTGGGTGAGCTTTGGCCCTCAGAAAGCCTTGAGTAAACAGTTACAAAATAGTAAAGTTTCCATACCAAAACATCACTAACTGCCAGTATTAGGGATGTGCATTAGTTTTCAACGAATGTACAATCCGCAATGCATAAGTCCTGTTCGTTTAATTTGTGGGTTTGTGTAACGCATGGTGATCCCCCACAAATAAAACATTAGTTTCATTCTTTTGGTTCGCAGTAATTTCTTAGCGGCCATTTGAAATAGGAGAAGGCCATGTGGGAGTATCCATAAGAAAAACCAGCCCTTTCCTGTGAGTCATAAGTGACCTCACAGCCCTGTCAGAGTGGGTCAAACAGGTTGGCAAGGAGATGAGAATGCAACCTATCAGTGCTAAGCATTTTTCTAATGCAGCCAATAGGCTCACTCAGTGCTCTTGAAGCCAAATCCCCAATAGGGGATTTGGCTTCAAAGTTTGGTGTGTGCATATACAGCAGTCTCAAGTTGTAGTGTACATACTTTGAAGGCTCGTGCTCCACTCTAGGGGCCAACAACCCATTCTAGGGAGCCCTTTCTTGTGCAAAGGAAAGGGAACTCTCCCCGGGTGTAGCCAGCCTCTCTCTTAACACCTGCTGACCCATGTTGAACCGCTGTTCACAAGGAAACCTCCTCCGCCTTCAAAATTCTCATTTGTATATCTGCTACGTCCACCAGAATTTAAAAGACCAGTGAGAGCTCACTAGACGCCAACGGAAACACCCCACTCTAGGGAGCCTTTTCCTGCACAAAGGAAAGGGAACTCTCCCTGGGGCCAGCCTGTCTTGCCCCTATCTAATTTCTGCCATACACCAGATGACTCACTCAACTCCTTGTGGTGTTCTTGCCACTATCATGGTTCCTCAGTGTGTTGGTGTTAGTCTTTCTGCTTGCTATGTTCCCCCTTCATTGTGCTGTAGAATGTGGTTGCCACTTGTCTTGCCACTTTGTCTGTCGTGCTGCCTTCGAGGGTTCATGCAACTGTTATCGGTGCTCTCTTTTGAAGCTGTGGTGTGTTTTTGACACACTCTCTGCTGCTTTGCACCTCTGTTAAAGCACTCTTGCCATGCCTGGTACCCCTTTGCCCCTTTAAAGTGCCTTAGGCTATTCATGCCACTTTGGTGCCACTTTGCCACAGTCTAAGTACCTTGGAACTCTTTTCTCATTCTGATGATTGCTCCCCAGAAGTTTCATCAGAATAGATCAGAAAACTCCAATTCTGCAGCCAAAAATAGGCTGCAAATACTTCCCCCATTGACTTTAATGGGAAAACAGAAAATGAATGAAACTAATCAACGAATTGGGTTTCCCCCTATGAAACTAATGCAACAAATTTGGGTCCCGGCAAAACAAAACACAAATTTTTTCCTTCTGCACATCCCTAGCCAGTATGCAAACAGTAATAACACTACCTATGAAAAGGTAGACTGCAAGTTATATCAGGCCCTAAAACACCAATACATCTCAGATTAGGAAAAGAGAACAAACCAGCCTGCTATAGATTCCTACATAGAAAGTACATACTAGCGCTTGCAGAATACAAACAGATCCTCAAATACAGAATAAAGAGACCATAAAGTAGAAACAATGTGCAGACAAAAATTGAACTGGAAATACCAATAAGCCAGACTATGTATGCAGTGCAACAATGGAAAACCAGAAACATTCCACAAACAAAATCAAGAAGTATAAATCATAATAGTAAAATACAAGTTTCATTCATATTTACTGTGGATACCCGGAAAACTGACAGACTTCGGGGTCCTATTCTACAATCAAGGATGCTGAAAGAGTATAATCTCAGAAGTAACACAAGGAAAATATTTATTCACAGAAAGGCTTGGTGAATATATGGATCAATCAAGATGGCAGAGGCAAAAAACAATACTGGAATTAAAAAAAGACATAGGATTAAAGGGATTTGTAAGGAATTATGAATAAAGTTGTAAACTGATAGGGGTCTGCAGCATTTCTGAAAGAAGAAAAATTAGGCAGACTGGATGGGCCTTGCCATCATTATCTCCTTCCATATTCTGCAGTATATTTTATGTTTCTGTGAAATCTCCAGGCACATCTCCCATAACAAACCTCAAACCACTATCCAACCATGCGAATAACTAGTAGAGTTCGTATGGTTACCGCACCCACCCTCTCATCCACAGGAGATGCCACAAAGCATGCTCTACAAGTAGTATGGGGAGCTGGGAAAGACTACAAGAGGGAGAAAAGCCAGAAGAGGATAAACTTTGTTTCTCCATGCCCATCTCCACCTCACTAGCAGTCAAATCTCACATTGGCATGCTATGAAGCATGGTCTGTTTGCAAATTTTCTATTTATAGTGCCTATGAAAATTCCCACAATGACAGTACTGGAAACTAGAGTCCTTTGTATATACACAACAGGTGCAGCACGGAGAGCAACAGTGCAAGCTTTCTCCGGACTCCCCCAATAATCTCCAAGCTCAACTCTGGAGATGCCTTCTAAGGGAATGAGAGTTCAATCTGCACTTCTTGTGGGCTCTACTGATAATACAAACTGAAGGACCAATTCCTATGGTATTTCAGTGATACAAGAAACAAATCATACTAAGTAAGAGTAATGTATTGTTTTTTTTTAGTAAACATTGTTTTTATACTGAATACTGCTTTGATGTTATGTGGAAGTGATATATTAAATAATTAAATTTCCTGGAGGTGACAGACTTTCTATTCCTAACCCAATTCATTGAGCCATCCAACCAAACAGTGAAAGGCCTTGAGCATGTATGCATCTAACACATAACTAGCATATTTCACTCTGGATGGAAGCTGTTAAACTATTCATAGTGGGTTTTCTGCAGATTGTGGTGTGGAAGTGGTTTAAAATTGGTTTTGCCTCAGCTTCCCTAATCTCCAATTCATTTTGTTTCAGCTCATTTCAAACCTGTTCTTTTTTTGGTTTGCAGTTGGCTTCTCTGACCTAATTGTAAGAACATATCAAGTGCTAATTCTCTTCATGTTTGATGAGGTAAGTATGTGGACAATTCAAAGACTTTAGAGATAGAGAAAAAAAAACCAATCCAAAAGGAAAAGCCACTCTTTGACGGCAAATTTGCCATAAAGCATACAGTCATGTACTTCTCTGTGTAGTGCGTAAGACACTATTTACAGGCAGTGACTGTGAAAAAAGCAGACCAATTAATAAAATACAAGATATAAACTAAGTACAAGTTTAAGAGCTGAACACAGACTTTATATATCCCAGACAAATATATATCCAGAACAAATATTTACAACATTCTACATAAGTGATCAATTCACCCATTTTAAGGCTGGAAAAGAGACAGCGGCAATTTAGATCAGCTATTGAATACAATTTTTGCAGCTTATGCCAAAACAGAGCTTGCTGGGTGCCTGAGTAGAGGCAAACTGTATGCAAATAGCACATAATGAATGAAACCACAGTCACTACTCCAAGCCATATAAAATACAGTTAACTGCTTTATTTCCTCTCTCATAAGCCTCATTCTCTCTTATGAGACACACGTGCATGGTCCACATCTGGAATTTGGCAGGGATATTGCACAGAGAATGGTGGCCTGTGATGTCGGTGTGAATGAAGGCCAAATCAAACACACTGCTCAAACTTTAATCTCATCGAAGTTTTTAGAATACTCAAACACTTATCCCAGCTCCACAAGGTTTGATTGGGAAAACAGCACTTAACACACTTCAAAAAAACATTCATTACAGCCACCAAACAAACCACAAATGCTGGAGCAAACTGCATTGTTCCAACCATTGCTGGCAGACAGGGTCAGCGTGCATACAAAAGACAAACACTTCCTCATATCCACAATTTGTATTCTGCATCATCTACCATAGGGGTAAGAAGATTGAATGGGAGGGGGGCCATGGCTCAATTGGTTGGGGCCCCCCTAGGATGGATTTATAGACATACACACACACACATATAAAGGGTACCACCAGGCAGCCACACTGCCAGCCAGGGGCTCAAAGCCCCATTCTCTCTCTTCATGTTGCTGAAATGAATAAACTTATACATACTCACAGGCAGAGAGGCAGTCACCCCACACCCAGCCAGATACTGCATAATCAGACATCCCATGCCCAAACCAACAGAGAAAGAGAGACACCCAGACACCCTAGATCCCACAGCCAGAGGCATAGACCAGACCACACGTGTCACATGGCACAATTGTAAGTACTGAAAATTAAAAAAAAAAACCAAACAGGTGCCAGCCAATATTTTTTTTTAGGAGCTTGGAAAAATGTCATCCCACCTGCTGAATTTTTCTTCTTACTGTTTTCACTATTTTCTCATCTCTCTATTTTTGTATTTTTCTTAGTTTGTCATTTTCTCATGCTTTCATTTGCTTATAACTTTTTTTTTAAATAAATAAATATTTTGCCTTTATTCTCCCTTTCCCACCTCCTCATTCTCTCTGGCCTCTTTACTCATTCCCCTCCCCTATTTCACCACCTCCCTTCCGGCTGGGCAACAGCTGTAACCTCCCTTCTTAAGTAGGACCTCTGTGGCAGCAGGTGGAAACCTTCCGAGGTAGTCTAGTGAAGCAAGAATGACAGATGGGTGGCACCTTATGGATTAACCAATTTGCTGAGACTTGAGCTTTCGAGGACCAGAGTCCACTTCATGTTCATTCTGACAAAGTGGACTCTGGTCCTCTAACGCTCAAGCCTCAGATTGGGGAGCCTATGAGGGGATGTCCGCCTGTGTCATTTTTGTGGCAGCAGGAACCCCTCCCAGGCAGCTCTTACTGGGTTGCAGAGCACCACAATGGCTCCTTCCATGTCTAGGTCTGTTACAGCTCTCCCCACCTGGCCTGCCACAGCAGAAGCAGCTCCTCTTCCCTGCCCATCAAGAGAGACCCACAGCTAAGCTATGGCATGCCTACAGCGGCCACACGCTGAACACTATCACCAGAATCTTCCGCTTCAGTTATGCTGCAAAACAGGGGTAACTGGTTCCCCCCCGAAGCAGGAAGACACTTCTGAAACTGCTCGTGCTGGGACACTAACACAGGATACTGAAGCGCTAGCCTGTTTTCAAACAAAAAGCAGCTGTGTTAGCTAAGTTGCAGCATTTGACGAGTTTCAGTTGTGGAAGTCCTTGTTTGAGCACATGAAGTTCCAGCATTCACAGATTCATAAGGTAAGTATGAACTGTCTTGTTTTATTTGCACCAAAATAATAAAAAATAAAAATAGGTGTTTTGGTACAAACAGGACCAATGATTAAAACTATGGCTTTGTAACTGATTTACAGAGCCAGAGGTGATGCATTGAACCAGTCATTATAAAGATCCTAGTATTCAAGCACTAAGCAAATTTGAAAGGGAACACGCTGTAAGTAAAATTTTAATAGAGTGAATTGCATTGCAAGCGAAAATTGTAGCACAGCATATTGAGAAGTTTTTATTTTTTGTTCTATGCTTACGGTGATGTCACTACATTCTGGTAGCTCCCTCCCTTCTGAGTCTGCAGCATCTCCATGGCACAGACTCAACAGCATAAACTTTTTTTCCTTCCTTGATTGGGTAGCCAGTATGTCTCCCTTCAAGACTATTTACCCAACTCCTGGGAAGCTCACCCCTGATCTACCCTGTATCTCCAGCAATCATGCTTACAAACAGAAAGGAGAGCGCGTTTTCATACATCCCACCGCTACAACCACCTTCACAACCTAACACCACCACACTCAATGCCAAGCAAAGTGCTATCCAGCCTGCACGCACAGCTCCTGCTCTCACACATGCAGGCCACTTTTCAAAAAGGCAACCAGGCCAAACACCAACCAACTTTACATGAGTTACTGAACAATGTTCAGAAAGCACAACATGCCTCTAAGGCAAGCTGTGCATAGCCAGTGCACAGACAGACAAGCCCTTAAAGTGTTTTGAAGGCGTTATCCTAGTTGTTGTGCTGTAAACAGCATGAAAAGGAATGATAGCACTGTACATGCTCCTAAGTTTTATTGCCCTCAAGAATTCTACTGTTTTATAAATATCGGCTGCGGGTCAGATTTGGAGCAAGAAAATGAATAAATCACCCCTGAAGGAGATACAATTTCGAAACATGGCCATGTTGGGATTATTGATGAATATCAGGACTTTTTGACCAACTTCTGCATTTGAGTGGTTTATCAAGGCAAGCATTAACATTTTTGAAGGACATTGATGTTTGCAGAGTCATTTGGATTAAAAAGTGGTTCTGACTTTATATATTTGCAAGAATTCTTTTTAGAGGTATTGTTTTTATTTTGTGAAATGAGGGAGCATACGTTCACAGCTGGGGGGTTCAACAACATGGAACGTGTTCCATACTTCTCGCAGCACTCTGTTATGAACAACAAACGTTTGGAAAGAAGGTGAAAGCTTGTCAGGCGTATGGAGGCTAGAAAGATCTAGTTAATCTATGCCACAGATTCAGCACTATTTCAGAGGAGGATGTTTGAGGCTGTATGGAGCAGTCCATTTTGTTTGTTTCAAATTTTATTATGCACCCCCCCCCCCCCCCACTTAAGACAAAAGATAGGCAGGTTAGAAATATTTTAAATATATAAAAAGAGCAAACAGTTACTGTTAAAAGTAATTTGTTTACAAACATTGGTCTTGCATTACATCTCTGGACAGTAGAACGACATAAAAACCAAAACATTTTGAAGAGGCACTTCAGTACTGCCAGCTCAAACAAAGTGTGTTATTTGAAATCCTAGGCATTGGCAGCTATGTACTACAATACAGAGCAATATTTCTTAACTTCGGAGCAGGGCATAGGTGAATATTGTGAGAAAAAAAAAGTTAGAGAACCCCCTCATTTACTGCAGCCTCACCTTTAGAAAGCAAATATTTTTTTTGGATAAAGAGCAGCTTCTGAGTGTTACGTTGCCTCTCCCCTCCCAACACACAGTTACTGCAATCACTTAAACAGATAAAGTAGATGTGACTTTATGAAGTCATCTCAGATGAAATCTGCAGAATGAAAAGATGGCAGGGACAGGGGTATTGAGCTGTTGGGGGAACACAGAGTCATAGTTTAGTACATGGTGACAAATGAGTGTCTTATGTCACCGAAGTGCCACATAGCGCTCTCACACGGAGCAGACAAGAAGTGGGGATGGCATTCCACGCTGCCCTTTTTGAGTCAGTTTGCAATGTCTGTGAGCCCAAAGGAACAGGGTGAGGAGACATCAAAGGCAAACACTGCCTTGAAAAGTATTTTGGGCAGCAACAGCTCGACACACTCTGGGTCTCTCACCAGCAGCTAACAAAGCAACTTCGTGCCATTCAACGCTGAGTTAAAAAAAAAAAAAAAAAAAAAAAAAAGACTGACAGCAACACGTGTACTGCGCATAGGAAAGTCTCCTGGCTTTGTCTTTAAAATATAAAAGATTTCAATAGATTGCTTTGTGTCTGTCTGTCTTACCCTGTTAGACAAGGAATATTTACACCAATTTTTCTTCAACAGGCAGGAACACTCAAAAACGCAACATACCAAGAACATTTCCTTTCAGTAGTTAAGGTCACTTAAGCAGGTTTTCACCCTTACATATTCCTGCTGTCATCAGAAGACTAGCGATTTCCCACTGTAACACTGGTTCAATTCCCAGCATCAGTCTTCACTACAGGTGAATATGCCTAATTCCTGGTTTTCTACAAGTCTGTGTCTGTACTAACCAATGAAAAATGTGTCCCTTTCTGTAGAACCATAGGAAGATAATATGCAAACATCTTGCTCCTCACTGATCTTCCATATCCAGTCCCTGCCGTCCCCCAAATCACCTATTATCCCCCCCCCCCCTCCCCTCCGAACCATGTACCAACCCAGAGATCCCCACCCCTGCCAGCCAGGAGGAAGAGAGGCACTTCACAATATATCAGCCTCCTCTGCCAACCAGGGTCAGACTGGTAGCTTCCACTCTGCAGGACATAAATCTATAGGGCACTAGATGGTTCAAACTGAAGTGGCCTGATCAGTAGAAGTTGCTTGAGTGATATGAAGCATCACTTTCCTCCTGCTGCTGACTAAAAGGGGAGAAAAGGAACGTGAGGTTGGCGGAGTGAGGCTGGGACAGATAAGAGGTTCCGTGGTGAATTTGAAGGACAGGCATGAAAGGAAAGGTGTGAAACCAGGAGAAGGAGGAAGGAGAGGGTGGAAGGAGGAAATACTGCAGAAGGAATGTGATAGGGCAGATAAGAGAAGAATCTGGGAGAAGAGCCGAGGGGCGCAACAGGAAGAGAAAAGACAGGCTGCAGGAGGAAATAAGACAGGCTGCAATGAAGTGATGTGGTACGAGAAAAGAGAACTCAGAAAAATGCAGATAAAATGGAGAAAGGAATTAAGCACTCTCACGCCTCCAAAACAGTAAGTAGCCAGACACAAGAAAAGTCAGAAAACTACTTTTGTATAACATATAATAGCTTTGCTTATTAAATAGTACACTCATGTCAATTCATGCCAACACCCTGCAGAATTTCACAAAGTTTGCCACAGAATCTACCTCTGAGCAGCTACAGGAAACTGGAGACCGTGATAATGCAGCAGTAAGCAGCTCAAGAAGAGGAATAATCAGACTGGAATCCAATCAATCAATCACATCCTCTGGACTTAAGCATCTTTAATAGACAGGATGTGCCTCAGGACTGGATATCTTCCAACATGAATGCAGCTAACAAGAGGTCAGACAGCTCAGACTGAGCTGCACATAGGGCAGAGCAGGAGACTGCAGCAGTGGAAGCAGGGGTACGTCCAATACGTGGCACACGGCATATCTTAGGACAGTCTCTCCTTCACAGCACCATTTTAAGAATGGTCGGTCTGGTGATATATACACTCTGCTAAAACAAAATTCTTCAAGTTCTTCTCCCTTTGAATTTGATTCAGTGAAATAAAACTCCTGGGACAACAACTCACAGAAGTGTTCACTCATCAGCAATGGATATTTTTTTAAAAAGTCAATTCACCAAGCCTCACAACCATATTAAAAATGCAAACACTAATTCACAATTATCTCAAGGAGATGATGAAATGAGTGAGATTACAGAAGCCATGTATTAGTGTCCATGCATGTACTGTCCATCAGTACAGTATGGCATTCCTAGTTCCCTCATTTTCTCAGATTAGCTCTCCTTTGACATTGCAAGTGTGTGCCCAACTGCTATCAGGCTCCCTGGTCTTCTGCAAGTCGGCAACTGTGGCAGAGGCCGCAGAATCTGTTCTTTGTAGCACCGCAGTCTCCTGTGGAATCACAACACACTAAGGGCATGTTCAGGGAGGGTGCAGCAGCTGGCATGGCTATGTATCCCACCACTCCAACACCCTCACACTCCGGCCGATGCAATACCATGCGGCATGACCAGTGCACGGCTCAACACGCGACCGGATACGCGTTTTAGACGTGCGCCCATAACGCCTGATGCAAAAACGGGGATTAGCGCATCCAAAACCCGTGTCCAATCGAGTGCATAGCTAAGAGTGCTCCTCACGTGTAAAGTATATGTAGAGGAGGCTATTAGCTAATCCCCGCAACACAAAAAAAAAAAAAAAAGAAGTTTTCCAGTGCGGCCAATGCGCCCTTGCAATGTGGCAAATTTTATGCTAGCCTGGAGCTGACGTAAGGTCTGCTGCACTCAAGGGCTCATTGTAAAAGAAAAAAACCTCAAACACATCTGCTTTCTGTGATCCCTCCTACTGGTATCATCACAACATTAAGTATGAGGGACCAAAGAAAGCAGAATCAAGTAAATAAATAAATAAAAGTTTCTGGGTGCCCAACATGCACTGTCCAGGCCATGTATATTGTGCCGCTGGTGGGAGAAAAATGCTCATATTGAGCGTCTGTTTCTTAACCTGCACTGACAGCCTCCTTTCCTGGGCGCCCGATGCAGAGGAGGTGCTAGGGACGCACCGTTTCCCCTAGCGCCTCCTTTTTAACATGGCAGCTCATTTTAATATTAAATCGGGCGCCCGGGAGAGGTGGATCGGCACGTTAGGACAGCAGGCGCTCGGTCACGAGTGCCCGTTTTACGCGCACAGATATTGCGTCGGCCTGAGAGGGAGGAGGTGCCTCAGCCACCTCTGCCATGCAGGACCAAGCAAGGGACCCTGATTTCCTAAGCATTGTTCCCATAGACACAGAACGGGAGAAAAGCCTTAGTAAATGACCCCCAAAAGTTTGAACTACACAAGTACAGTGTCTGGTGCAATTCAAACCTAACGTCGGGCCCCCCAGGTGGAAGGAGGAGCAAAATCTTTGCCTCCATCTCCAATCCTTCCCATCCCCCTCAAGTCTCCCCCTCCCTACAACACAATCCCTTTCACTGCCCCCCCCCCCCCAAAAAATGAAATTACTCACACACAAAAAAGGTCAGAAAGTTACCGGTAAATAAAGCTTTGCAGTTAATATGCAAGTCAATGCAAATGTGCTACAGAATTTCAGAATCTTTGGTTTAACTCCTACTATAAAATCTAGCCCCGAACTGCTACAGAAACTGGAGACTGCAGCTATGGTGAGCTCTTTGCATGGGGAAGCCCCAATGTAATTATTTGCATTTCTTAAGTGCTTTTTATCCAAAAAGTCTTATTGCATGGAGTTGTATCCAGACTAAAGTAAACTGTTGTGTAGCTATTGCTAAACCACCATAGCAGAAGGGGCACCTACCGAGAACTGCTGGACCAACGGACAGACACAGCCAGCGGGAAGTGGGTGCACCAGAGAAGCAGAGCCAGATGTGACTGGGTAAGGAGGGATAAGATTTTTGCCAACCTGGGATCGAAGAATGACATTTAAGTTGTTCATAAGCAAGAGGCATTTTGCTCCTTTTAGATTTCTGAAAATCCCTAACGTTTCATCCTTTTAACCTGATGGATCTATGCACAGACAGCCTCCTCTATGAAATCATCATGAATGTGGGACGACAGACTGAGAAAAGCACAGGATCTTACGTCTTACTGCTGAGTCTGGAAGGAGCAAGCTTTTACTTCGCTGCCTTTTCACAGTTTTGTGAGGTTTTTTTTATTTTGTGCAATTGCGCTCCGTAAACTGCAGAGCAAGCGTAGGAAATAAATTACCATCCAAATACAGAGAAGTAATTGCCTGGCTCCAAAGTATCTCAAGGCTGAAAAAGGTGCAGGAAAGCAAGACAGCTTAATAAGAAAAAATGATTTGATACTGCAGGCTGACAGTGGCCCAAGTGATTAAGTTATAAGCCGTAGAAAGAGGGTAGCAACACATTTTTAAGAATAGCAGAAGCCTGCAAGGCCTGGCAATCCAGAATCGAAACAGGCCACTTCAACCCTTGCTGAAACTTTTAGCAGGAAAAGCATATTAGACAGGGTGCAGAGAGGATATCCTGGGCACAACTTGCATCTTTGCTACTCTTGCTACACAGGATCCAGCTCCTACAGCGCAAGAACTAACATGGGAAGAGGAAACTGTCACTTCTGCAACAGGATATACCTCAACATGCCTCCTCAAAATATCACTTAAGATTTCTGCTCAAATGCCAGATTCTCTCTCTTCATGTACTAATGCTAGTTGAATTAATCAAAACCACCAGTTTTCAAAAACTAGAACATGGGGGAAACCTGATCAGTGCTCAGCAGCACATGGTACGGAGAGAGGTAGCTACAAGTTAAGAACGTACCCATAGAGAAGTAGTGGTAAAAGCTGAAAAATCCAGATGTATTTAAATATAAAGCGTGCAGATAAAAATGACTCCAAACTGCCTGTATCATTTGATAAGCAGCAGGTTGTGGATACATATCGATAGAAATACAAAAAGTTACTTTAAGATGTCTGTATGCAAATGTCAAAAGTCTGAAAAATGACTGGAGAGTTAGAATGCATGGTGCTAAAGACAGACAGACATAAGAGGCATCTTGGAAACAACCTGTGAAAGGAAGCTAACTAATAGGAAACTGATTCAGGGTACACATCATATTGACATGAAAGGGCAAATACAATTGGTGGAGTAGTGGCACTATATATTAAGGATGGCACAGAATCAAGCAGGATAAACAAGTTTTGCAGGAGACAAATTGCACTCTGGAATCCTTATAGATAGAAATTCCAAGGAAAAGAGGTAAAAGTATATAGTAGTGAGGGTAATACACCAACCCACTTAGCCAGGATGAGGAAAGACTAAAAAATGCTAACTGAGATCACACTGACCAGTAAAATGGGTAAAACTAATAATGGGAGACTTCAATGACCTGAGTATTGATTGGGCAAATCTCACATCAGGACATGCAAGGGGGGGTGGGGGGTGAAGTTCCTAGAGGCCATCAATGATTGCTTCAGAAAGCCTGCAGAAGAACTGCAGAAACACCTTGAGATGGGACTTCTCAACGGCAGATACAATTTAATATGAACAAGTAATGCATGCAAGGAAAAATAATCCCAACTGCAAGTACACGATGCTGAGTTCTGTATTAGGAGTCACAATCAGGAAAAAGACTTCGGAGTCCTTGTGGTTAATACTTTGAAATCTTCAGTGGCAAGTAGAACGTTAGGAATTATTTGGAAAGGAAGGGAGAACAAAACAGATCATCATGATGCCCTGGTAAGACCACATCTTGGGTATCGTGTTCAGTTCTGGTCACCCCATCTCAAAAAAAAAAAAAAAAAAAAGACATAGTAGATGTGGAAAAGGTACAGAGAAGGGAGACAAATGATAAAGGGGATCAAACAACTCCTTACGAGAAAGGCTAAACAGATTAGGGTTCTTTAGCTTGGAAAAGACAGGGGATATGATTGAAATGTATGAAACCATGAATGGGGTGGAACAATGTAAAGCTTTCTGTATGCTTATGGCCAGGGACACAAGAACACTTAGACTCAGTAAAAGGTATAATGTAATATAACCTTCTACCCTTTTCCTGTATTTTAATGTTATCTATAAAACAAGGGTCACTTCCTGTATCCAGGGAGATGCTGGTCAGTTTGTAAGACTAAGGGCACCCAGTATCCAGCATCTCCCGAGAACACTTATATTGACTAATAAAAATACATTATACTTTTTACTGAGTCTAAGTGTTCTTGTGTCCCTGGCCATAAGCATAGAGTGAGCTTTACAACAAGTATAAATTGCAGGAAGACCTTGTGAGACTGGAAAATTGGGCATCAAAATGGCAGATGAAATTTAATGTGGACAAGTGCAAGGTGTTGCATATAGGGAAAAATAACCCATGCTATAATTACACAATGTTAGGTTCCATATTAGGTGCTACAACCCAAGAAAGATCTAGGCGTCATAGTGAATAACACAGTGTGCTGCGGCAGTCAAAAAAGCAAACAATGTTGGGAATTATTAGAAAGGGAATGGTGAATAAAACGGAAAATGTCATAATGCCTCTGTATCGCTCCTTGGTGAGACCGCACCTTGAATACTGTGTACAATTCTGGTCGCCACATCTCAAAAAAGATATAATTGTGATGGAGAAGGTACAGAGAAGGGCTAGCAAAATGATAAGGGGAATGGAACAGCTCCCCTATGAGGAAAGACTAAAGAGGTTAGGACTTTTGAGCTTGGAGAAGAGACGACTGAGGGGGGATATGATAGAGGTGTTTAAAATCATGAGAGGTCTAGAACGGGTAGATGTGAATCGGTTATTTACTCTTTCGGATAGTAGAAAGACTAGGGGGCACTCCATGAAGTTAGCATGGGGCACATTTAAAACTAATTGGAGAAAGTTCTTCTTAACTCAACGCACAATTAAACTCTGGAATTTGTTGCCAGAGGATGTGGTTAGTGCAGCTAGTATAGCTGTGTTTAAAAAAGGATTAGATAAGTTCTTGGAGGAGAAGTCCATTAACTGCTATTAAGTTGACTTAGATAATAGCCACCGCTATTACTAGCAATGGTAACATGGAATAGACTTAGTTTTTGGGTACTTGCCAGGTTCTTATGGCCTGGATTGGCCACTGTTGGAAACAGGATGCTGGGCTTGATGGACCCTTGGTCTGACCCAGTATGGCATTTTCTTATGTTCTTAAGTAAATAGGGAACTGTTATTTACCCTTTCACACACTAGGACAAGGGCTCCATGAAACTAGCAACCAGCAGATAAACAAAACAAAACCGCAAACCCCCCCGCCCCCAAAAAAAAAAGAGATTGTAGGACGTCTTTTTTCACTCTATCTACAATTAAGCTATGGAATCTGTTGCCAGAGGACGTGATCAAGACAACTAACATAATGGGGCTCAAAAGAGGGTTGGATAAGTTCCTGAAGGAAAAATCCATAAACGGTTATTAGCCAGGTAGATTTGGAAAGCCAGCACTTATCCCCGAGAGTGAGATACAAGAAATAGACCAACAATTGGGGATCTGACAGTACTTGTGATCCAGACTGGCCGCCGTCAGACAGAATGCCGGGCTACATGGACCTTGACCTGACCCAGCTCGGCACTTATGTTCTCTGTATACCCTTCTCTTTAGATCTCCTCCCCTCCCCCAAGTTTATTTAATATTTTTCTGAAATTTTCACACACATTTCAAATAAAAAGGTGTAGTTTTTAAATTAGGACCACACCCCATTTTCCTTCATGTCCATTAAAACAGCTGTATATGCTTGCATGTACTCGCAGGTCTGCATGAAGACCAACATCAGTTTACCTGGATTCATAACGGATGGAAGCAGCTGAAGTGGAGGAAGAGCTTTCAGAATCTTCATCTCTGATTTTTATTTCATTACTCATGAAAGTGTGAAAAGATTTTAATTAAGAACTTAAATCTCTTAAAAAAAAAATGTTGGAAGCTTAGAGCAGATACTTTTTCTCCTCCATAGCTTACGTGCTTGACCTCCTCAGTGACCCTGCTGGCCCTGAGCAGAGATACCCAGGACTAAGCACTAATGCCTGGAGCAGACATTTAACAAAACCAGAACATTTTCTCCCTCCAGTTCCTGCTACTTTGAGCCTATTTCTATAGACATAGTTTTCTGTTCCTTATTTTCTCTAGCAAGTTGCCACAAAAGAAGTTTTCCAAGCCCCGAAAAGAGCAGCAATATTCTACAGAGAGCCATTTGTGGAGCAGCTGTAGGCGGAGCTGTAGGGGCTCCGGTTCTCCAACCCACAGCAGGAAACGACATTTTCTTCCCTCCCTCCCTGCCCCCCAAAAGGCTGACTTATTTGTCACTAACAATGTGTGCCAGTGAGAGATGATACACGAGACCATACAAGGTCTGAGAAATATGGAGAAATCAGAAGCTCTAAGCAACACCCGGGAGCTGTGCTTCTTACCTAAACCTCACTGCACCATCTCTCTCTACCGGTGTTATCCAGCCAGCAGGAGAGGAATGGCAAAACATGTACAGAGGCAGATTAGGGCAGTATGGGAGGGAATCACATCTGTAGTGGACTTATTCTAAGACTGGGATCTACAGCACAGTCACAAGGTTGTAAAAACCGAGATGAACCTCTTTCCAGCATGTAAATACCTACCGGGGCTGCAAAAATCTCAGACACCAGGACCCCTGGGTGTGTAATGTTTCTGGCCTGGTACCTGATGCTGCCACTGACCCAGGTCTGGGAGAAAGTTGATGGAGAGCAAAAGCAAAACAAAAAACAGTTAAATCAGGGAAAAACACTGTCTTCTGCTCCTAATCTAGACACCCATGCATGTAAGATTCTTTGTTCTAGTCAATTTTTTTACTCTATTACTTTTTCCTGGTGAAGGCCAAATCCTAAAAACCTGCTGGATAACTGGGCAAGACTTCCAAGGTGATAGCCAATATTGTGTTTCTTCAAAAATAAAACACATTAAGCCTGCAGCTGTCTTTTCTAACTGCGATTATTTTTACCCATTCTCCTTTTCAGACTGCGCTGAAACAAACTGACCACCACCCTAATTTGCTTGGATGATGGCAGTTGTGCAGTGCTAGAAGTCAAGTCTAAAAGATTTTAGATCACATATTCTGGGGCCAGTGAATGTAGCTATTTTAACAAGTATGGCTGTGTAGTTAAAACATTGAAGGGGGCTGCTGTTGATTTAAGTTGTGCAGAAACACTCTGGGTAATAATTAAAGGACAGCTCTTGGGCATTACTCTTCTGAGCTGCATTAGTGTGCAGTACAGCATGGGCATGGCAAACACTGGCCAAGGTATCAAGACCCCAGCAGAGCCTCTGGAGAACAATTTCCCTCTGTCAAGTACAATATTTCAGAGGATAATACAGAACGAGAGGAGCACCACTGGGAAAAGTGGTGCTCGTACAGCCATAAAGCCATCCACCACACACACATCTTGCACGCCTATCCAGTGATTTTCTGCCATGTCACAGGCTTTTTTTTTTTTTTTTAAAGTAAGAAAATGACCACTGTGCATATCTGCCATCATTCACACCACCGGTGTTTTATGAAATATCTACCTATGTTTACAGCCGTGACCCTGGATCCAAAAGAACAGCACTTCCCTCTCCCTGCCTCAGGTCAGTGATTGCTGCCCGAGTATGCCTCTGAAGAACAGACAAACTGTACCAGGTTCCAGGGCACATAGCAAGATGCTGATCACTAGGTAGGAACCAAATGTTACCACCCACATGTATGGGAGACTGTGATAACTGTCCTCCTTCCCCTTCCGTGGCCCAAGCACATCACTTCCGCAGTGATCTGCATCCTGCTGGCCCCAAGCCGAGACACCCGAAGTCAGGATACAGCGCTACCGAGTCACAAGTCTGGACAGAACGCACATATCACACACCAAAGCGAGGCCATCCTCCAACAAATCTGTGTGGAGAACTTCAACAATCAAGTAAAGTGGGACTACCATTTAGAAGCATTTTTGTAAACTAAACACAAAAAACTGTGCAACTCATTGAAAACTACCTGATTAGGCCCTGAAGGGAAAACTAGATTACAAGCTGAAGGTGAAAATATTTAAAGTCTGTTAATACAGGGGGTGCTCAGACTGGTTCTCAGGCCCCTTCCAAGCCTCTCAGGTTTTCAGAATCTCTCTAATGAATACGCATGAGTAATATTTGCATTCATAGGAGGTAGTGCATGCAAATTTCTTGCATATTCAGTGATATCCTGAAAATCTGACTGGCTGGTAGGGCCCCCAAGGACTGGTTTGAACAGCCCTTTCTTGATAGGTGGGTGACAGACTTTCCCCGGTGTAAGAGAATGTGCACTCCTTTCCTCGATGCCCTTAATGAGCCAAGGGAGTTTAATGGATGCTAATCTGGGACAGATTTTTCCAGACAGTAGGTTTATTGCAAGCCAGGATGCTCTTAAAGTCAATTTTCAATGTCGCAATTCATTATTTCTCTGCAGTTTTTATAAAAAAGCTGAACTGAAAAATGCTGCAGGTTTAAATATTCAACCCCTGAATAATGGAAGCTCCAAATTTACTCAGATGAAAGATATTGCCCTAACAATTGGCCTCTACCTGTGAATCATTAAAAAAGGTCAGCTTTTCTGGATAAAAGACCCCCTAATTCCAGTACCATGGGTCAGACTGTGAATCTGAAGGAAAGCTGTGAAAATGAAGACCAAAGAGCATTCTAAGAAGATTAAAGATAATTATAGACATGCACAAGACAGGAAAAGGCTATAAAATAGCCACGTGCTTGGATATCCCAGTGAGCACTGTTGTGAGGAAATGGAAGTTGCATCATACTACCCAGACACTGCCTAGTCACAACCATCTGTCAAAACTCAGCGTCAGAGCAAAGAGGGAAGCATCAGAGAGGCCAGCAATCACTTTGAAGGAGTTCAGGGGCTGAGACTGGAGTGGAGGTGCATCAGTCAGACATAAATCAAGAGCTCTGCAAGGGAGGGTGGCTAGAAAGAAGCCATTACTGAAGAAAACCCACATCAAAACATCTGGAGTTTGCCAGAAAGCAGAGTGACCCAGCTAAAATGTGGGATAAGGTTTTATGGTCAGATAAGACAAAAATGGAGCTTCTTGGACAAAATTCTAAAGGCTGTGTGTGGCGCAAACCTAACACTGCCCATTCCTCAGCAAACACCATCCCAACAGTAAAGTATGGGGGTGGCAGCATCTGCTCTCCTTCTGGTTTTCTGTACCCCTTACCCTTCCCCCTGTTACTTGTAATTTCCGTTGCTTTTGTTCCATGTAAACCGAGGTGATGTTTCGACTAACATCGGTATAGAAGACTTTTTAAATAAATAAATAATGATGTGGGGATTGGGCATCTTGTTAAAACTGAAGGATGGACGGATGCTGCAACATACAGGGAGATACTGCAAGACAACCTGTTTCAGTCTGCTAAAGTAAAACTTGGGAGAAAGTTTATCTTTCAGCAGGACAATGATCCCAAGCACAAGGCCAAAGCAACAGAAGAATTATTGAATAAAAAGTCGAATGTTCTACAACGGCCAAGTCAAAGTCCAGATCTCAATCCAATTGAGAATCTGTGGCATTATCTGAAAACTGCAGTCTATAAGTGTCATCCAACCAACCTGAAAAACCTGGAGCAAGTTTGCCAGGAAGAAAGGGCAAAAATAACTCCCAAACAGTGGGGAAAGCTGGTAGAAACTTACTCCAACAGATAAAGCTGTTATTGCAGTGCACAGCTGTCCACGTGCGCGCAGTTCCCAGCACGTGCACATGGACGAGCTGGTTTTATAATATGCATGCCCATGTTATAAAATCCAATAGCCAAGTGCATTTGCAAGTGGTGCACATAGGGGGTGAACTTTCAGTAAATATGTGCGGCGACAAAATAAAGTTCCCTCCCAGTCTGCTCCAATTAAGGAGCAGACAGGGAGGAAAACTTCCCTTCCCCCCTACCTAACCTTCCTACCTCTTCCCCTCTCCTCCCCCATCTCAAGATCTTTATTTCAATACTTACTGCTCCTTCTGCCTGACCCAAAGGATGCTGTCCCAGCTCGCCCCCGGCCAGCCCATTTGGAGAGGCCCAGCACCTGTGCGCGTACTGGGGTTTACGTGTGGCTGGGCCAGTTATCAAATGCGTGTGGTGCGCTCAAGGGCCAACCATGCGCGCAAACGCTGATATGCGTGGGCCTTTGAAATTTTACTTGAAAACAAAATACCTACACAAGCTAGAACACCTAGGTAAGAATGGAATGCAAGCCTTTGTCTGGACTTTACAGCCTGAGATCTCAATCATCCCACAGGACCATCACAAAAGGTAAAGTGAGATTAACAAGTGTCTCTGAAGAGAAATCAACTAGCCCCACAAGGTTACACGACTGTTGCATGTGTCTATTAAGACATCTTCCAGAGACTTCTGGAAAGTCTTTCAGAGCATACATGGGGCTTCTTGCACATATAGTCCCACAGTTGCCTAAGTTTCTGATTGGCCAAGCTCACAAAAAGACAAAGGGAACAACTTCTAAAGGGCAAGTGGATAGCTTTTTGTGAACAATTTATTTGCTTTCTTTAGAGAACCCACATTACAGGTAAACAATGGTGCTCTCTCTAAAAACAAGACATCACACAAGCAAGACCCCTTAACTAAAGGGTTGGCTTCAACACTAACCGACGCAGCCAGAACCTCACTCCACCTTCTTTCACTGCCCTTTCACATCGTATTCAATAAATACATAACACACTGGTATGGGAACATCAAGGCCACAGCTTTAACAATATAACCAGCCCGAGCCCTTATACAACATATAACTCCAGCCCCCGGCCAGCAAGGAGCTAATCTCAGTTTAGCCAGTTGACAGACTGGTAACACTCCAGCCAGTATGTGCCCCCAACTGGCTACCCATCAAGCCACACCTGTGACTAAAGAGGCTCGGGCAAACCACTAACCCCAGCTGCGACAGCCATAAACCAACCCATTACAAATATGGTACATAACACAAGGGTGGGAGGGAGGGTCGCTGCTAGTCCAGGAATCCCACAGGTAAGAAGCATGCAGCTGGTACACTTGCCCTTAAATAGGGCTCCCTACTCCTGATACTCCCCGTGGCGCGCTCCAATCCAATAGTGCCACGAGGGAGTATTGAAAGTTTCATCCAGGGACTCGGGGGCTCCTCCTCGATAAGAAAAAGAAAGGCAAGAGAGGAGGAGACCTTGCTCATTTCTATGGAGAAGGTGACAGGCCCAATGGACACTCATGTCGAACACGGGGATAAGAAACCGGGAGCTTGCTCACTAGGGGATGGGCGGGAAGAAGTATTACCCAGATTTGGCATGACATTTGACTGGAATAGAGTGGCCATTAAACATGAAAGCAGAAGGAGCATCAGAAGGTAATTCCTCAGGAGTAGTGAGAATGATGAATTCATTTTTTTTCAATATTGAGGCAGTTTGTTGTGAAAAAGCCACCTTTTAACAGAGTTTAATGAGTCAAATTGAGAGTGACCAAGATGAAGTAAATGGAATAAAGAACTGGATTCCATCAGCTTAAATTGTGTAATTTACACCTACACATCCCAGCACTTTACATAAGTGTGAAGTATATGTTAAATAAAGTCACCGATAGGGCCAAACCTTGGGGAACTCCAGTGATTCCAACCAATCTGTTGCAAAGTTTTCCAATCAAATTTGCTGTTGATGCCCAGATAAATAGGAGAACCAGTTTAGTACATTTCCTGTTATTCCAAGTGATTGAAGGTGTGCTAGTAAGATGTTGTGGTCAATATCTATTATTTAAATTTGATTTATATTCTGCTTTTTCAGGCACTTCAAAACAGATTACATTCAGGTAGTGTAGGTATTTCCCTGTCCCTAGAGGGCTTACAATCTAAGTTAATATTGTTGAATGCAGAAGATATGTCGAGAAGCACTATTATATAAATAGTGCCCTTATCGAAACCCCTCTCCTCTGAGCTATCAACAACTTTGTCTCCGGTATATCGGGTGGTGCCAGTAAATCCTGCAGAGGATAGGTTTTTGGACCCACTAGATGATAGAGAAAGGTGTGATTTTCCTGTTGTACAGCTGCAGACTGGTGAAGATATATCTGAAGTAGCGACTGCACCACCAGTCGGAGCGGGACCAGAAATGGTTAAAATAAAGAAAATTGATTTGGTAAGACCTATGGACATTTCACTAGACACAATTTGGGAAGCCTTAAAGGCTTTAAATACTAATATAGAACACCAATTGGTACCAGTACATGATTTTAAAAGGAGTTATGGAAGTAGATTGGATAATGTAGAAAAAGAGGTAAAGCAATCACAGAAATCTATTCAGAAGAGACAGAGATAAAAGGAAAAATTGACACACATACTTCTTTAAAGAAAATCAAATGTTATCTCTGAAACTAGAATTGGAAAATCAGATGAGATCAAAAAATTTAAGATTTATTAATTTTCCCAGAGATCAACTTATACCGCTGAAAGAAATGTTAAAGTTAGAAATTTTAAAAATACCAGAACAAACATTGCCCATTACATCTAGGGTTTGTTTTTGGTTTTTATATTCCCCCCCCCCTTATAAGAGGGGGGGGGGTGTATCAAACCAAAATGAAGTTCAGAAATCGATACCAACTGAACCATCCTGGATGAATCTCACAGAAATATTGGAAACATCCCGAGAGAATTTGGTTGTTCCCATTACCTTAGTGGCATCATTTCTCTTGGAATCAGATAAACAGTGGGTTTTGAAAATGTTTTTCAGAAATCGTTCAGCTTTATTTCTAAATATGAAAGTACGAGTCTTCCCGGATTTATCCAGGTCGACTCAGAAGAGGAGGAAACAGTTTCAATCTCTAAAAAATAAAATAACTGAAATAGGGGCAATGCTGTTACTCAAATTTCCATGCCAATGTATTGTGAAAGTGCAAGGTAAAATGTATGTTTTTTATTCTCCTGATCAACTTTCTGTTTTTTTGTTAAGTGAGAAATCAATAGTGAATAGTTCTTCTCAGATTGTGATAAAATAGCTCATTAGACGTATTGATCCCGAAAAAGTAATTTAAATCCCCGATGTAGGTTTTTCTTAAGTAATATAGAGTTTAACTATTTCCTACACATTCATAAATAAGCCCCGAGTGAGGACTAATATTAAATTTAACATATCTCTGTCTTAGTAGTAGAGATGAGAACAGTTTTGATACTTATTAGCAATAAGTTAGTGGAATAGTATAAATGGAATAAATGTGAATTTTTTTCCTGGATTTCTCTAAGTATTTCATGACAAGATGTAAATGCTTGTATATAAAATTGTGAAAATTAATAAAATATAAAGACAAAAAAGAAAAAAGTGGATAGTCCTAAAATGATCTTCACTGTTGGTGCTAACTGGCATCATAACATGGGTGTCTCGGCACAGGAGCCAAGGGTTGAATCATGTAAATTTAATTCCTCTCTCATGTTGAAAGTGTTCACCCCAAAGCAGGGATGAAGCATATTAAAGTATTCTGGAGAAAGCTTGTACTACAATTAACTCTACTCACCTGATTTGTGAATGAATTTAAACTTCATTTTAAGAACATAAATGCCATGCTGGATCAGATCAAGGTCCATCAAGCCCAGCATTCAGTCTCTAACAATGGCTAATACTGGTCACAAATACCCAGCAGATCCCTAATATTTGATTTATTTCTTGCATCACACTCCCAGGGTTAAGTGCTGGCTTTCCCAAGTTTACCTGGCTAATAAGTGTTTGTGAACTTTTCCTTCAGAACTTGTCCAGTCCTCTTTTGAACGCCACTATCTTAGTTGCCTTGATCACATCCTCCAGCAATAGATTCCAAAGCTTGACTGTGCACAGAGTGAAAAAACTGCTTCATATGATCTGTGTTTAATCTGCCAGTTGATAAGTTTCATGGAGTGGCCCATAGTTCTAGTTTTATTTTCAAAGGGTAAATAACATTCTCTACTTCCCTGTTTCACCCCGCTCATGATCTTATAAATTGTAATCGTGTCCCCTCTCACTCGTCTTTTCCAAGCTGAGCCCTAATCTGTTTAGCCTCTCTCCATAAGGGAGTTTTTCCATCCCCTTTATCATTTTTGTCACCCTTCCTTGTACCTTTTCCCCTATGTATTTTTTGAGATAGGGCAGCCAGAACTGCACACAAGACAAAATGCATTTGGCTTTGCATAGATCCATGGTACACTATGATATTCTCAATTTTGTTCTAGATTCCTTTCCCAAAAATTCCTAACATTCTATCTGCCTTTTTGACCACTGCCACACACTGAGCCAAAGATTTCAAGCTTCTGTCCACAAAGAATCAGAGGTCCTTTTCCTGAGCGACGACTCCCAACAGAACCCTGCATTGTGTATTGTAGTTAGGATTCTTTTTCCCCTACATGCATTACTTCTCGCTTGTCCACGTTAAATTGCATCTATTTAGAAGACCAGTCTCCTAATCTCACAAAGTCCTTCTGCAGGTCTTCACAATCCGCTGCAGTTTTAAATAATTCAAAACAATTTTGCGTCATCTATAAATTTGGTCACCTAACTCTTCATCCCTTTCTCCAGATCATTTATGAATATGCTAAATAGCACAGGTCCCAATACAAACCCCTGGGGCACTCTACTAAACTTTTCTCCATTCAAAAACACTGACCATTTAATCCTACCCTCTGTCTGTCATTTATCCATTTACCAATCCACAATAGGCCAGTGCCTCTGGTTCCATGCCCTCAACTTCCTGAGTCATCTCTCAAAAGGACTATGTCAAATACTTTCTGAAAATCCAAATTCACTATATCTACCAGCTCATCTCTGTCTGCATGTTTATTTTCACCCTCAAAGAAAAATATAGTAAATTGATAAGGCAAGGCTTTCCTTTGCAAAATCCTTGACGACTCTCCCCAATTTACTGATCACATAAATAGACATTTTGTTTAAGAGTGGCTTTGACCATTTTGTTTGGCACAGATGTCAGGCTTACCAGTCTATTGTTTCCCCATCACCCCTGGCGCCCTTTTTAAAAGTTGGTGTTTCATTGGCCACGCGCCAGTTTTAAATGCTGTCATGTGTCACCTTCCAAACAAATTTACTAGGAAACTAAGACCAGAATCATAGATTACTACTAAACTGCGCCACGTTCAAAGCAACAGCTAGCTGAAAGGCTGAGTTTTTGCTTATCCCTAGCTATTCATCCCCGAAAGTGAAAAGCGATGATGGTAACTTTCAAATAGCCATGCTGGCGTATATGTATGTGCATATGCCACCAGCTTGTGCCCAGAGATCTGGCCATTTTATAATATACACGCACATATGCCGGTTCTACTGCGTAATTGGGAGGATTTTATTGGATATACGTGCCGCAGTTACCAGTTTCCCCTAAGTAAACGGATTGAAATTCCTAACCCCCTCCCCTGTTAATATGCCTCCCTTTTACCCTTTTAATCCTCACCCTTAAAAACTAACCTTTGCATTTTTTGCTTCATTACTTACACGCCATTCATAGCAGAAGTAAAGTTAAGCGGTAGGCGACCCTGGCGCGTGCCTGTGCACATTTCAGCTTACATACCCAGGACTACCCATGTCCCGTCCATGCCCCTTTTTACCTTTCCCATTTGTGCATGTACTCAGATGCTTAAAATCCATGCAGCGCATGCCGGCCCAAGATACTTACGTAACTCCTGGCTTTGGCGCGCATAGGGCTTTTAAAAATTCACCTTTATGTTTCTAGTGAGGCTAATCAGCAAGATAAGTTGGGTAGACATATCTAGCAGCACTGAAAAAAAAAAACAAACCCCAAACACAAGAATGGGATTTAACAATCATACCAGGGTCTCTCCTGGTGTTGTACCATCTTGTGCTAGCCAAAGTTAGGTGCAAGATGTGAGCAGCAGAAGAGCAGCAGTCAACGGTATCCTTTACAAGAAACATGTTTGTGTTTCCCCAATAACTGTTACTCTTCAACATCCTAGCCAAGAAATTAAAGACTAAAGGCAACATGTTTACTAATCCTGGGTACACACCAAAGTGTGCCAGTTTAGAGGACTTTATCACAGCTCATTTTATTTATGTACAAAAGCAATCTCTTTTAGGATTTAATTTTTTTTTTTTTTTTTTAATACAAGTTTGAATTTAGTTAGGGTCTAAAGAATGTTATTTCTCCAATGGGGTTGGATGACAGGGTTTACCCCTCCCCTGCCATCATCTCCTACAGGTTTTCACTCTCAGCTGAAAGACCAAGAATGAACCATCCACTACTTATGACTTAAACCTTACACTTTATGTTAATCAAAAGGAGGCTAAGAGGTATGTTACTGGCAGCACACAACATATCTTAATTCAATTCTTCTCCCAGCATAAACAAGACTATCTCAAAAGCATTAAGAATCCATTCAACTGTCTGTAAAATATAGCAAAGAACTTAGTACAAAAGGAGGCATGAGGCTAAAAATGGAATATACCATGTCTGCTATAAATACAAGTGTGTCTTCTCAATGATGGCCAGTTCTCAGCAAATGTTTATATACAGCCAATAAACTGGCATCGGAATGAAAACTTACCGATTCCTCATTGGGCCACTTGGCACATTAAAGTGAAATGTAATCTTTCCTGTTAATTTACATTCCTTGAGTCCTGCCAGACCAGTCCTTTCAAGTGGGAAACTTCACAGTTGCTGGAGCCAGAGGACACTCCTTTTGCTTTATAACTTAATTCCCAGATTTAGGATGTGGCCTTATGCCAGTAACTTCCTGACAGAGCAGTAAGACAATTACCTACACCAAACTTCCATGGACAGAGGCCTTCCCCACCTCACTGCAAATCCCCCCCCCCTTTTATATTATTTTTTGAGGCCACAGAGGGAATTGGAAATGCTATCCTCCAAGTGGGAATAGGGGAATGACAGAAAGCAAGGGTATACACGGCAGGTGCATTATGTTTGACAGTTACTGTATTCCCAGGAGGGTCCTGGACTAGTCTAGCAGGACTCAAGGAAAACAAGTAAGATTAAAATTTTACCTTCCTTATCTTTCTTACAAGTAGGAATTACACAAGATGTGACTGGACTGGGTGGGAGGAAGATAGGGATACCTTAAGAGCTTCTGACCCAAAGGCCACATCTACCTTAGCTTGTAATACTTCATAAAGGAGTGTAAGGACAACCAAATCACTGCTCTGAAAATCTCATCTGATGTTACTACCACTTCATTGCACCATTGTAGAATGTGTGTGAAGCATTGCAGGTGCTTGCTTACCCCTGAGTAAATACGTTTACAGAACATAAGATACTGATTTTATGGTGGGTTTGGTCATATGTGCATGGATATGTATGGATAAGGGTTTAGGTACGGTTGATATGAAGTGGATTTGATTCTTTTTAATCAACCATTCATATCTGTGGTGGTCCCAGGTAATTGTAAATGGTGGTTAATTTTTTTGCTACATAACTTTATAAATTTTAAGTTAATATATTAATTATAAAAATATACCTTGTCCCTTCTTTTTCATCTTATAATATAAGATATGCCATACTGGGTCAGACCAAGGGTCCGTCAAATCCAGTATCTTGTTTCCAACAGTGACCAATCCACATCACAAGTACTTTGCAAGTACCCAAACATTAAATAGATCCCATGTTACTAATGCTGAGCATAAGCAGTAGCTAATCCCTATTAATAGTTTATGGACTTCTCCAGGAACTTAACCAAACCTTTTTAAACCCAGCTACACTAACTGCCTTAACCACGTCCTCTGGCAATGAATTCCAGAGCTTAATTGTGAGTTTAGTGAAAAGATTATGAGATTGCTTCCTTAGCCCATCTAGCTAGGGTGGCCTTGGAGTACACTTTTCCCTTTGGAGGAACTCCATATAGTATGAACATGTCACTTTTAGATATCTTAGCATGCATCGTATATCAAGGAGGTGGATGCCATTATCCCTCCTTCAATTCAATTCTCGCTATATCTGAAGACTGGGAGGGATGACCACCAATTCAAGTGAAAGGAAGACATCACCTTGGCCAGAAAGGATGGGACCAACAAAAATGTAACAGTCTGGTGAGAAAATCTAAAAGTTCTCTATAGAAAAGGGCATGTAGTTCTGAGATGCATCTGGTGGAGCAAATGGCGATCAAAGAGACTGACAAGAGATAACTGAAGGAAGCCTGCTTTATGTGTTCAAAGGGAGGACCTACTAAGGCCTCAAGAACCAGGTTGAGATCCAACTAGGGTATTACTGGCTTAAAGGGGGACTGAATGTGCTTCTCTGTGCAAGAAGCAGGCTATATCTGGGTGCCTGGCTACATTATCAGGCAATAAAAGGGCTAGGCCTTTATCTAAACTTCTTTGGAGAAAAGTCCAAAATGCATGAGTTGTCTGCCCTCCAGGGGGGAAACCAATCCAGGCAAAATCCTTCAAATAGGTGTCAAATTCGGATATAAGCCAAGAACATAATTTATTTTTTTTTAATCACACCTGCCCTTAGCATAGTCGCAATAACTAATGAAGAATGGCCTTTCCTATGTAAGCAAGCCCTTTCAAGAGCCAGGCCATAAGACAGAATGGAAATGGTCTTCCATTGGTACTGGGCCCTTTCATAGTAATCCTTGGGACCTGAGAAGATGCAGAGATTTTCCAGACTGCATCCTTACTAAATCTGCACATCATGGTCTTCTAGGTGAAATCGGAGAATACCAGAACTACTCTTGAGGTGATCCTCTATTCTCTTTAGTATTTTGCCTATGGGAGGCCAAGGAGGGCACCATCTTGAAGTGGAACACATAGCCTTCCTTGACTGTGGAAAGAACCCAACAGTCAGAGGTGATGGCTTCCCAGGATGCGTAGGAATGGGAAAATCCTCCCCCCACCATGTGCGAGTAGCAGTGGAAGTAGCCCTTGCACTTCTAAAAACCCTACTGGGGCTTTGGGTTGTTCGGTGGCAGACATTGCTGCTTCTGGTTCTGCTGATGACCCCAGGGCTATTGGGCAGGCTGTGGCCTTACCTGGGGGGGAGGTCAGTGGGTGGTAAGCAGAATAAGGCTGACAAAGGCATTGCTGAAAAGTAGGCTTCCCTGAATATTGGACTAGACAGTATCAAAGAAATGCTACCCAACGGGGACACTAGAGGACAGCACTGCGATGTTCTGCTCCTTCAGCTGTGCCACCAGCTCCCTTAAATTGTCCCCAAAGAGATTACCTGGGAGGCAAGGGAGGTCTGCCAACTTCTCTCATGGTCCTCACGAATGGCGCTAGCTCTGAGCAGTGCCATCCTTTGGGTGGCGATATTCCCTGCCATGGTGCAGGCTGTCTAATAGGCCTTGTAGATCGTACGCAGGAGATGTCACAAACCTTCCTCCAGACCGTGGAACTGCTGTGGCATCGCATTCATTTGCGGGGTGGTATGACAAAGGGCTTAAGGAACTGCACACATTCATAATACTGTATAATGTAAAATCAGTGCTGTTGAATTTTGGCATTCAGCATCCCTGCTGGAAATGCCCCTCGGCTGAAATAGTTGAGATATTTTGCGTCCCACCCCAGAGGGGTATTTGACTGGAGATGGGATTTTTTGGCTCTCTTCATCGCAGACTCCACTACCACAGATGTGTGGAGTAACTACAGTGTGCTGGAGAAAGAAGGAGATTGCCTCATTCAAAATTTGAGGTCGGGCTTCCTGGGAGGTCGCTAATCACGAGAAAGGGGACTCCCAGATCTTGGTCATCAGTGCATCCAAAACTGCATGCAATGGTAGAGCTGTTGGCTCAGTGGGTGCCTCGAAGATTTCTAAGACCTCTGCCTGGGGGTGCAGCACCTTCCGTGTCTCTATATTCAGTTTGGCCCCCACCTTCTCCACAAACTTGGAGTACAAGAGATCTTCCGGGGGGGGGGGGGGGGGGTCAGTTCTGGATGCTCATTTGGAGGGTCTGAGGGGTACCCCAAAGAAGAACTGGGGGACGAAGATGAAGGAACCCTGGATCAGTGGTCTGGGCTGATATCTCCTCCTGGAGAGGAAGGAGAGTCCCTCTGGGGGGAGGTCTCCTGTGGAGGTGGATGAGGCACAGCTTTGCATTGATCCTCTGCAGAGGAGAGGAATTTAGCTAGGATGTTGGAGATCTAGGACATTGCTTGGGATGCTAGTGTCCCCTTGTCCTTCCCCTCCAGGGGTGTCTGGGTGGTACTGCCACCAGGAGAATGTTGGAGTCAGGTCGGTACATGTTCCGCCAAAGGTGACAGCTTGTGGAGTTTCTGGATAGGTTCCTGAAGGGGCAGAGTCTCCTTTCTATGTCTGGACATCGAGAAGAGCCAGAACCTGTGATGGAAACATGTTCCTTGTCAGAAAAAGCTAGATCCAGTTTTTGGGAGGATGCCCCCTTGAGGTTCTGGCTTCGGAGCCAACTCCTTGAAGAAGCCCTCCCTATGGCAGGACGGGGAGTCCTGCATCATACCTGCATCGACAGGACCGCCGACATTACATTGAATCGCGGTGTCCTTGTGCTTCGGTTTGCTGCGTCTGTGCATCGTGCCTTTCCTATGCTTTGGCTCAGACGCACGTGTGGAGTCATTTTCACTTGATCTCAGGTGATGCATCCTGATGGTGTGATGCCTCCACCGATTGCCCCGTGCCAGCACATCTTCCGCCACTCTTTGCACCATGTGTGAGTGCGGGTTTCTTGCTCCCTGAGCCTCAAGGCTGTGCCGGGGTCCCAAGGAGGAAGCTCTTTTGGACTTTGTGGATCGGTCCAATCCGGGCCCCAGAAAGGAGTGGGCCAACAGACGCTCTGATACAAGAGTATAAGAGCCGAGTTGTCCTCTGGGTTGTGCTATTTTGGTGGCATGCTGCCTCTGGGTCCAGGGGGACATGCGGCCACAGTCCCGGCAGCTGGACATGTCATGCTCTGGCCCTAGGCACAAATAATTGTACCCATTTGTTGTAGACAATTTTGCTGCACTGGGAGGCATGATCGAGACTGAATCTGAAGATTGCTGACTAGAAAAGAACAATGCGAGAGGCGTGAAGAGCTTCGTGTGTGGCTCGCAGCGTGGAAGTCAGCGGGCAAGCATGCTCAGCCTCACACAGAGCAAAGCTCTGTCAGCTAGTGAAGCTCCGCTCAGCCGTCCCGAAGGACATCCCCCCAGACAGCATGGCTAATTCAGCCTGCTTATCTGCAGGAAAATACATTGAAACCGTCGGCTCAGTGTGCTGCGTCAGTCAAAAAAAGCAAACAATGTTAGGAGTTATTAGGAAGGGAATGGTGAGTAAAACTGAAAAATGTCATAATGCCTCTGTATCGCTCCATGGTGAGGCTGCACCTTGAGTACCGTGTACAATTCTGGTGGCTGCATCTCAAAAAATATAGTTGTGATGGAGAAAGTACAGAGAAGGGCAACCAAAATGATAAAGGGGATGAAACAGCTCCCCTATGAGGAAAGGCTGAAGAGGTTAAGGCTGTTCAGCTTGGAGAAGAGATGGCTGAGGGGGGATATGAGAAAGGTCTTTAAAATCATGAAAGGTCTAGAACAGGTAAATATGAATCGGTTATTTACTCTCAAATAATAGAAGAACTAGGGGGTACTCCATGAAGTTAGCAAGTAGCACATTTAAAACTAATCAGTGAAAATGGTCTCACTCAATGCACAATTAAGCTCTGGAATTTGTTGCCAGAGGATATGGTTAGTGCAGTTAATGTAGCTGGGTTTAAAAAAGGTTTGGATAAGTTCTTGGAGAAGTCCATTGACTGCTATTAATCAAGTTGACTTTGGGAATAGCCACTGCTATTACTGGCATCAGTAGCATGGGATCTAATTAGGGTCTGGGTACTTGCCAGATATTTGTAGCCTGGATTGGCCACTGTTGGAAACAGGATGCTGAGCATGATGGACCCTTGGTCTGACCAAGCATGGAAATTTATGTTCCATGATACTCAGATACTGCAAAAAAAAAAAATGTTAAAACTATTGTTCTGACACTTAGCAACATCCCATGGAGAGGAATAGTGCCACAGGTAGACTACAACCTGAGACTCAGAAGAGGAAATCCAAGCCCTGCTCCTTCAGTACATATAGGGACTGTGTCCCTGTGCAACACACCAGCAATGGGAAGAGACTGTACAACACAGCTTAGAGGAGAAGAGATCCAGAATAAAAACTGTTACCTACTAAGGCGACTCATTTCCTTTTGCAATTAATTCTGCACGACTCCACCAAATGAACATACAGCAAAAGGGGTAAAACTGAAAGCAAAGAGGGGGGGGGGGGGGGGGGGGGGAGTCAAATCTACTCTATCAGAGGTGCTATAGATGTAGAGCTTCTGTCAAAGCTAAATCAAACAAAGGAGAAAGAACACTCTTCTGCCTCTCTGGCAAAGGTGCCTTACAACATTCTGAAGAGCCCGAAGAGATCCCTCCACCAGCCCCGCCTCAAATCACACCCGTGAGGATGAAAATTTAACCCTCCGCTGCCGGGGATGGTGACGTGCAGCCTCAAAATAAATGGAACCAGCCACCGAGATTTTGGTTTTACAGTACTCTGCTGTGGCTAGACTTGGAGTCCCAGTGCTGAAGGCAGGAGCAGCACAAAGAGCAGCAGCGCGAGACGTTACAGATCAAGAGCTGGCACCTTACCTAGACACAGATCTCTGCAGCAACCCCAGCAAGCACCTGCCGTTCACACACTGCACTCAATATCCTCTACCACTGGGACCGCACAGTCATGAAGGAAGCAATTAAAGAAAGGGCTTTCAACTCCTCTACTGAAAAAGAGTTTTTTCCTACAGAGGGAATGCAGCTTTCCTGCTCTGCAGGTACCTTTCTTAGAAACAGAAGGCAGTGCAATTAATTGCTCACTCAACTCTCACTACAGAGAAGCCAGAAGGGCATGACAGAACGTCCCACAGAACTTACATTTTACCTGCCAAAGTCCCAAGGTCTGAATCCTGTCCATGTCCAGTCTAGGGAGCAGATTTCTTCCAGTGAGGTAACACCATCACAGTGGGAGGGAGGAACTACACGCACACATTCATCTACGGTAAAACGCCAAGCACTCAGCTATACATCGCTCCCAAACAGAAGCCAACAAGCTAAAGACATCCCTTTTCCCCTAAACTAAGAGTGCTATGGCTGGGCTGTCCCAACATGAAGCAGCATTAATACCCATGTATTCCTGCATCCTGACTTTCTTGGAAACTGACAATTTTGCCTTGCAAGTTTACCTGGATGAAAGGATGTGTTTGTATACAAAGTCATATTATACACAATATGATTTTTGCGAGAGAGAGAAATTTTTGGCTCGCTCGCCATGGTTCCACTCTGGCAGGGCACTTTGTTCTCCAATACACAGCTCTCACTCTCCTGCATTTGTATTCTGCAGTCTTGAGCCTTGGAAAGTGTCCCAGTTCATTTCTTCCTGCGCTGCCTCAGCACTATGGGTTGATGGATCGTGTCAGCAGCTCCGGATGAGAGCAAGGAACCCTTGCTGCTGAATTAGTAAGCAGAACAGGTGCAGACAGACTGGATCCGGAGCACAATACATACTGGTGTGCTGGGAGAGCTGTCCAGACACAGCCACTGAAGCCAAGTCTACCTGGTTAACAGCCAGCTGCCTGGTTTTTTTTTGTTTGTTTTTTTCAGGCGATTCTCTACCTTCACTATTGACATCAGGATACATGCACAGTCCCACCAACAGCCGAGTATCTTCTTCAGGTCTAGATTTATTACACACATAATCAAGGTGCCTACTCACAAGCATGGTCACTCCCTTGACTTGATATTCTTATACTGCAAATATTAATCCTGAACCTAGCATAATTACAGAACACTTTCTAGTCTGGACCACAATGCCAATCACTAAAACCTATATCTTGTTCCTTCACTCAAAACCTCCCATTTGGAACCTGTCCTCTGCTACAAGTGAAAAAATAAGCAAGCTCTTCAACCTACTAAAAGCTTTAAACCTGGACCCACTCAAACTCTTAAACAATTGAATGCCACTTGCAGCAGCTATTGAGACTCTTGCTCCTATGAAACCCAACACCTCCAGACCCCCAAGGAAATCCCCATGGTTCCATGAAGGCTGTCTCAAACAATCCCATCAACTCAGGCATGGCAGAAACACCAGACCCTCATTCTCCATAGGTGCAAGGGATACTTAAAAAAAAAAAAGTTATTTGACAAGCTAAAAAGATTACATCAAAAGGAACAGAAAATTGCGGAGATTGTGGGTATCTCAAGTGTTCTCTGCACGGGGGACTACCCACCGTTGGGGGGGGGGGGTCGCTATTTTAACAAACATATTTCTTTCCAATGGAGAAGGTTAAGTAGACCCTATAGGTTGCTTTGGGATGAAAGGGATGTCATTCTGCCGTCCATTTATGTCCCCAACACCTAACACCACTCTTTTTTTTTTTTTTAACCAATATAGTCGCATGCTTACAGGACTTGGGACCAGCCACAGTGATTATGGGGAGTGACTAATTTTGTTGCAGACCCAACTGTGAATAGTTGGCTGGTTCGTAAAGCTTCAGGAGCCAGGGATAAGGGGGTTAATTTCATGTGCTCAGCTTTGGCTCTCTTGATAGTTGGCAAATTTTACATCCTGGAGAAAGATAATACACCCACTATCCGAGGGCTCATGAGACTAAGTCTCGCTTGGATTATATATTTTAAGCCAGTCCCTTTTCCCTTATAATCACTGAGGCTAAGATTGGTCCATTAGTGATCTCTGACCACTGTCCGGAGCAATGTACTTTCATTTGCCAGTTTAATAATGAGCGTTGAGTTTTCTGGCATATGCCTATGCGGCTTAATAATGATGTCCAATTTCGGGCTTATTTGGAAGGCAAGTGAAAATTGCACAATTTCTATAATTGTCAGAGGAGTCCCCCTTCCTGTACCGGGAAACTGCAAAAGCTGTGATGCAGGGCAATGTTATTAGCTATATTTCTGCTAAACACAAGGCCCTCAATAAAGCTATTCTGGATCTCACAAAACAATTTGAAGATTCCAAACAGTTTAATGTCACTGGGCATAAAAGGCGAGAGGAATTTTTAGCTAGGCAGAAGGTACTTAATGATTGTTTACATCGGCAAGCTGTAAAGTTTGTTTTTTTTATATATAAACATAAGCTGTTGCAGTTTGATACTGCTGGAGAGACAGTGGACCCTTGGGCCGGCCTACCTAGGGAGACAGGGTAGGCCGGGTGGCGGAGCCACAAGCTGGAAGGGTTCACCCAGGAACCAGGGACCCCCCGGGAAGAGCCCGTAGGGTCCCGGGTCCTCGGGACTTGAAGCTGACACAGAAAGTCCAGAGGCTGAGATGGGTGTAGGCCGGGTCCAGAGCAAGCAGAAAGGACAGGAAGTCCAAGGTACCTGGAAGGCAGGGAACCAGCTGCACAGGGCCAGCTGAAGGCAGGGCAGCGGGCGGCTGCGGAGTCTGTAGCAACTGGTGACAGAGGCAGGCTACAGGCTGAAGCGGAGTCAGAAGCAAACCGGAGTCTGAGACAGGCAGCGGGCTGAAGCGGAGTCAGAAGCAAACCGGAGTCGGAGGCAGGCAACATGGAGATCAACAGGAACGCAACTGAGATCAACTACGGAGTTGTGAACCTCGTTGCAAGGCGATGAGAGAGAGTTTGAACGCCGGTTATATCGGGACTTGGGCGTGACGTCAGCAGCATGGGCGGGGCCGGGCGAGACCAAAGGGAAGCAGGCCCGTAATGGCGGCCGCCACGTGGAGTGAGAGAAGCCCCCGGGGTCCGGAGCGGGCGGAATGCGGTGATCACTGAATCGGAGGTAGGCGGGCCTGAGCCCTAACAGAAGGGAAGCGGTCGGGACCGCAACATAAGCTGCCTAGATATGGCAATAAACCAGACAGATTACTCGCTAATCTGGTGCAGGCCCAGAGGGGAACTATGTTAAGGGTCTTTGGGATGATGGGGGCAGGTGGCATGCAGATGCTAATAAGATTGGGTCTTTAAGGTCCGACGGGAATGCCTATTGCAGATATCTTTGCCACAGTTGGGTCACCTAGAACTGGAGAAGTTAAATAGCCCTACTATGGAGAAGAGGTAACACAGGTCATAAAAGAGCTAAAACCTCTAGTCACCAGGTCCAGATGGTTTGCCTGCTATATTTTATAAGGAGTTATCCCACTGGCGGATTTGTTTAACACTAGAATTCAACAAGGGAGGATTTCTTGAGTCCTCATGAGCTGCAGTAATAGTGCTGCCCAAACCACGTAAAGATCCAGGAAGCCCAGCATCTTATCGCCTTATTTCCCCGTTGAACTTAGATATTAAAATTTATGCAAAACTGCTTGCCAATAGACTGAAGTGTATATAATGCCTTCCCTAATTTCACAGGAATAACCTGGGTTTGTGTATGGAAGGCAGTCAAATGCGAACATCTGGCGATTGTTACTGGCCATGGAAGCAAGTGTACATTATGATTACCCAGAGCCTTTAGTGGAGAGTTTTGATGTGGAGTCAGCCTTTGACAGGGTCTCTTGGTCTTATCTTCAATGCATATTAATAAAAGCCTTGGTTCCTCTGGCTGTAGTCTGGATGCGATTATGGCCCTGTATGCAAGTCTGTTGGCATATATCCAGGTCAATGGGGCACTGTCTGAGGCCTTTCCTTTACACTGAGGCACATGGTAAGGGTGCCCTCTATTTCCGCTATTTATTTTAGCTTTAGTACCCTTGATTAGGAGAATTAAGGATGAGGCTAGAGGAGTTCCATTTGGTCCACTGGTTATTTGCTGATATCTTAATGACCTTGTCTGAGGCTTCCCTATCCCTTCGTGTTACATTTGATTATGGAAGTTGGTAAATTCTCAGGTCTCAAATTACATTTAAATAAGTCAGAGGGGCTGGATTTATTGGGGACCTTTGAGATGAGTTGGCCCAGATTCCCTTTAAGATGGGCAGGGGGATAAGATTAACTATCTGGGCCTTATAATCCATCAAAATCAAGTTTTGGTATTCTTATAATATACCCTTGATAATACAAGAGTTTCAGAGGACGGAGATGTGGATGGATTTCCCAATTTCGACTTTAGTGAGGGTGGCTTTATTGAAAATGATTCTTATTCCCAAGCTCCTTTACATTCTACAAATGGTCCCTATTTTGTTAGGGGCGAAGGACATATGATTAATCATATTTGTGCTCGATTCATTTGGAGGTCTAAAAAGATTAGATTTTCTATAGATTTACCTCTGTACAAGCATTTTATGAGATGCAGACGGGGACCGTTTACTCTATCATTTTGCATTGAAAACAAGGGATTTGACCCCAAGGACTTTTTTTTTTTATTCTCAAATTCGCAGCTATATCATGAGTCTTATAACGGCAGGGCTTGGGGAAAGTAAATCAAGTGCCTTTCAAAGATTTCTTCATGTGTGGAGAGCCTGTAGGATGCCCATGGCATATAAATATTAATTTATAATCTGTGATAGAATGTAATCTGCCACGGCTGCAGTCTGGGGGACATGATCTTGATATTTCCATCACAAAGCAGGAGTTAAGAGGGGTTCTCAGTATTAACAAAGCTACGGAAAGTATGACCCTTCGGGAGCTGCAACTTAAGATAATACATAAGTTATATTTTTGGCCTGTGAAGGCTTTCTGGGCTGGCATTTCCTCTACAGATCAGGGTTTTAAATGTAACAAGACAAGCCACTTCTTTATACTGCTTATGGGACTGTGATCCTATTCAAACGTTCTGGAAAGAAGTAGTGAAATTTAAGTTCCATGTTACCTGAGCCTTTGGTTTGGTCCAAGGCTTGTGTGCTTGATATACAGGGCACACAAATCATTATTAAAGGCTTGCCTAGTAGCCAAGAAATGTATTGTCTCAGTGGGAAGATGTAGGCGTTCCCTCCGTAGGTATGTGGAAAGCACATTTGGTGGATCTGGTGATGCTGGAACACAAATCGATTGATCCTATGATGGAAAACAGTAAGCGACGTTTTATGGCAGTGCGGGAACCATTATTAATGTTACTACCAAAAGATAAGCTCTCTTCATAGTTGAGCAATTGATTCATCTGTTATCTAGTTATTTCTCTTCGCTTCTCTCAGCTGACAATGTGCAGGGAGTCTCTCTGCTGTATAATATTCACTGATGCGATCCAGTCCACACATGAAAGGGGGAGGGGAGGACAGGAGGGATGGGAGTCTGGATATTTGCTGCAGATCTCTTTATGGCTTTGTTGTACTTATCTGGTGTTGATGCAAATGTTTTCATTGCTTGGGTCAGTACGACATGTCTGTTGTAACTTTGCTACAAAAACTAGTATATACATATAAAAAATTACATCAAACAACTATGAATCATCCAGGCAAGCCTTTCAATGTAGTAAGGAAGCTCCCTAATCACTGAATATCACCACAATGGACAACACAGCAGAAGACTGCAATTTCTTCAGGGATAGAATCAGCTATATGGTCCTCCTTTACTTCCTCTTCACTCAAAATAAGTACCCCATGCACATCTTTCATCCATGAATGGATCATCACTATATCCTGACAATATCAAATAGACTTTAGATCAATGTTCTTCATAAGGTAGAGAGGACCTTCCAAAGAATCTATCAATCCATGAGTTCCTTAGACCAGATTCATCTGCAAGAGCTCACACCATTGCTTACCATCATACTAGACACCATCTTACCCCAGGGCTCCCTACCAAGATCACTTAAAAAGGAGATCAGCTTATCTTGAAGAAACTAGGTTCCAAGTCAGCAGCCTGATTCCACAAAATACAATCTGTCTCATGGGCCAATAAACCATCCTCCCCTAAGGCCCTCACTTGGAGAGTACCACAAGGCTCAGGCTTTGCTCCAATTGCTTTTCAGCATCAATACGCATCCAATCTGTCACCTTATTCAGTCCTTCAACACAGAATGCCACCTAGTCACAGAAAACATCTAATACTGCATAAAAGCTGGATCCAAACTTCTACTGCCAATCTCAATAACTGTCTTCCAGTAGTAGCACAAAGGCTTCGTAATCAAACTCAAATTAAACCACTCCAAAATAGGAAGACCTCTGCCTAAGCCACCAAGATCACCCCCTGCGATTACTACCTTCTCTGGCACCACCTTCCTATAACCCAAGGAATCTGTACAAAGCCTTGGTGTTCAATTAAATTGAAACCACCTTCATTTATACTTACTCCTGATTTGTCAATTGTGTAACTATCTCAAACAATCTAGCAACTAATGTATGCATTAATCACCCCTGAACTGACTATTTCAACTCTATTCACTGACATTTCAGTATAGTCTAAAACAGTTCTAATTTTTGCAAAACACCGTGGCCAGAATTTTGGTAGGAGCCAAAGATACAGATCACATAAGGACTCTTACACCACTTGCACTGGCTTCCACTTGAAAGCAGGAGATGATTCTTTAAATGTGCGAAAAAATGGGCCCTAGTATCTCTCCCAGCTTCTTGCCTCCTATATTTGATCAAAGTCAGAGCTTGTATTTGGGTAGGGTGAACTGGGTGGTCACCAAAGCACTGTGAGTTAAGGGGAGCCCAGGGCACTGCCAGCATCACCAATTCTGTGGTAGTAGAGCTGCAGAAGATCACATCCTGCTGCAGCTGAAGAGAGGCCCAGCATGACTGCAATGAATGCCAACTCCCCACTGTTAGAGGCCCCAGGGGTGCCAAAAACTGTTTTCACCCAGGGCACCATCTGCCCTAGAGCTGGCTCTGAGTACTACATTCCCTCCAATTGGCCCTTTGTTCTTCCCTCTCTGGCTTCCAAAGTGATCTGTACAAGACGTTGTGCTTCTAGCTGCTATGTATATAACATCCGGACCAAGGTACCTCTTTTCCCTTCCATCTTCAGGTAAGCTACCTCACTTTCCAGAAAAAGAGAGTGAAGACAGTTGTTCAGTCAGACCTTCCCCTAGTCTGCTTACCAAAAAGGAAGAACTTATGCCACTTAGAAGGGTTCTTTGGTTAAATGATTACTAATGACTAACTACTTTAGAATTAAACTACAGGCACAGAACAGTCAACTGTCTAATCTGCTTGGAGACCACTCATGGATAAAAGGTGGAATATCAAATATTTGCAAATAAGGATTTCTGCTTATATCTATACTGTATTAACAGATTAGGTTGGTTATAGCACTGTACACAATTTATCACAGAGTCCCTTCTCCAAAAAGTCTATCATCAATATGGGCACAGAAAGGTTAAGTCACCGTCTGAACATGCGACAGAGGTGGGATTGAAACAAATATTCAGGTCCCACAGCCCTGTTAGATTTATAAACATTTATATTCGGTATTCTGCCAATCCTAAACACTTACCCTTGGCAGATTATAAGATTAAAAAAAGCCACATAAATGCCAATTTCAGTGCACTAGTATAAACAAACAGTACTTTAGTGTCAATAAAATATTCCCTCTCTTTGCATATGCAGCGTCTTATTTCCCTTCACAATTTAAATACCAAAAAAAAAAAACAAATGGACTTTTGTAAATGTTCTGTACATCCATGCTGCAGAGTACTAAAGTCCTTGTTTATACCTTTCTGCCTTTTGCAAAGCCAAAGCTACAATTCTTAAACTCCTATCCTCCTCTTGTGCAGTTTCTCTTGTTTTGGATTGCTGCAGGGGCTTGGGGATAGGAGTGCAATATCCTGGGCTGAACCTGGAAGGTGCTCTAGAGTGAGTCAAACTGACATTCCTTTGTGTTTTATGGATCACGGAAGTCCAGGTTTTCATACATTGTAACAGCTTTAGATGCAGGATTGTGGAAGGACTTAATATTGAGGAGGATGAGGCAATCTATTAAAATTAGGGGAAATTTGTTCAGATGGTATAGAGCAACTTGGAAGGGATAATATAAGTGTACTTTGGTTGAAAGTCTTTCAACAAGATTGTGATCTACGTTTCCTTTACTGCAGGCAGTGATATCTTATTGCATTATTATAAGAATTATCCAAAGGGGGCTGTATGAGCTTTCAAGACCATGAATCCAATCTGAGCACTGATAGAAGATCATCTTGCTGGTAGCTGAAGAGGTTCAGTAAGTATTGCTTTGGGAAATTTTAAAACAAGTTTTGGAAAGAGGTAAACTATTGAGGTATATTCTTAGTGTGTGTGTTAGTTATAAAAAGCAAGCCAAAAAACGTAGGACATAGCTAAGAGACCGACAGAAGAGCTCCTGTCTCAGAGGACAAGTCCAATCTCTGGAGACTAAAGTGGCAACCTGGAGGAGCTGAGGTAGAGACGTATATAGATGAGACCTTCAGGGCCATAGTAGATAAATCCCAACTCCAGTCTGGAAGCTCTGGTGCTGCCTTGGAGGAGGAAGGTCTACTAGTTGTACAGTATCATCCTAGTGCAGCAGGAACTTATCCTGTTGCACTGACCTGCTCTCCAGGTGATGCACTGTCCTCACACAGAGGATGTGTCTCTCAGAGCGATTGCCAAGGAAAGATGGGTTAGGTCAGCCATTGTAGTTGGTGATTTAATTATTAGGAATCGAGAGAGCTGGGTGGCTGGTGAACATGAAGATTGCCTGGTAACATGCCTACCAGGTGTGAAGGTAGCAGACGTCATGGGCACCTAGATAGGATTTTAGACAGTGCTGGGAAGGAGCAAGCTGCCATGGTACATGTGGGCACCAAAGAGATATGAAAATTGGGAGGGAGGTTCTGGATTAAATTTAGGAGTTTAGATAGAAAGCTGAATCCAGAGTCTCCAAGATAGGATTCTCTGAAATGCTCCCCATTCCATGCACAGGTTCCAAGAGGAAGGCTCCGGAATCTCAATGCATGGATGAAAAGATGGTGCAAGGGAAAGGGATTCAGATATGCAAGGAACTAGGGAACCTTTTGGGGAAGGGGGGGTGGGGGAGTCTTCTCTGAATGGTTAAGGTGGAGCCCATGGAACCAGGCTGCTGGCACTAAACTTTAAAAATTTAGAACAGCTTTTAAACTACAAAAAAGGGGAAAGCCGATAGTTGCTCAGCAGCTCATGGTTTAGAGGGAGGATACTAATGAAGCAGGAGAGTTAGGGCATCCCAACAGAGAGGTTCCAAAAACAAAAGTAATCCATGTTCCTAAAAGTAAAGACTCACCTGAGCTAAGAGACTCCGAATTATCCCTATCAACTGAAAAGCAAGTTGTTAATGCAAACAAAAACCACACTTTGAAATGTCTGTATGCCAATGACAGAAGTCTAATAAAATGGGAGAGTTAAGAGTGTGTAACAGTGAATGATGAGGTGCACTTAATTGGCATCTCAGAGAGATGGAGGATAACTAATGGGATAGTGCTACACCAGGGTTCAAACTATATTACAATAATAGGGAGGAGCATGGGGCTTTATGTCTGGGATGGCATAGAGTTCAACAGGATAAGGATCCTGCAAGACACTAAATGTTATAATTAGTGAGGTTTGGGTGGACTCTGACACTGTGGCAGCTGACCACGCCCACGGGGGGGAAGTCCCGTGAGGAGCCACAGGTCAGGCTCAGCTCAGGACAAACACAGAGACTGATCTTTTATTAAACAATGTGATGAAGCCACCAGAGGTGGCAGTAGTGAGCAGCAGAAGTAGCCCGGCTGGGCTAGTATCCCTCAGGCGCTGGAACTGCGACTCCTCCGGTAGCAGTGCTTTAGTGGGAAGAACTGAGAATAATGAGTACAGTGGAATATGCACAAAGCCCCAGTATGGAGAATCCCAGGATAGGGAGAGCAGGCCCACGAGGAGAGAGTACCTGATCCCCGAGAGGCTTGAAGGTAATGTACTCACACAGCGGTTCCACGTAGATGGCAGCACTAGGGCTGGAACGGAGGCAGGCCCTCGAGGAGTGAGTACCTGGTTCCAGGGAACAACTCTGAGGTGAAGATGGTAGTACTCACTGGTGTTGAAGATAGCGAATCCTTCCAGGCAGAAGAGAAGGTAGGAGCAGCCAGCGAGTCAGGGAATATGGGCCCTTGAGGAGCGAGTACCGGTTTCCTGATAGCGACCTGAAAAGCAAGTGAGGCCCCCATGGAGCAGGTACCCCGTTAGCGTTGAGTCCAATGGAAGATTGGGATTCGCTCTCCATAGCTGGGTACGGAGAGCAAATCCCATCCGTAAGGTTACCCCTTGCTAACTCAGAGACTAGCAAACATTGTAGGCTTTAAATATCCAGGCAGCATTACGTCATCACAGGGCAACGCCCCTGAGGTTCGCGCCAAGTAGGAAATAAGAGTGAGGGCCATGCGGCTCGCGCGCCCTAAGGGACCAGCGGAGCATGGGGGAGGCAGCACCCAAGCTGGTCCGGGGACACCGGAGAGGATGGCAGGCAGACGCCATGGCAGCCAGGCGTCCATCCATAGCGAGAGGAGATGCAAAGAAAAAGGTAGGCGGAGTGAAGCCGTCAGGAAGGGACGGTTGCAACACTAAAATGTACAATAGAATCTTTATGGGTAAAAATCCCATGTGTTGGTGAAGAATATAGTAATAGGAGTATACTACCGTCCACTTGCCCAAAATGAGATGGATGATGAAATGCTAAGAGAAATTAGGGAAGCTAACCAAATTGGTAATTCAGTAATAATGGGAGATTTCAATCATCCCATATTGACTGAGTAAATATAACATCAGGGCATGCCAGAGACAAAGATCCTGGATGGAATAAATATCAGCTTTATGGAGCAATTGATTTAAGAACAGACAAGACAGGGAGCTATTTTAGATATAATTCTTAGTAGAGCGCAGGAAGAGAGGTAGTTGTGGTAGGGGTCGTTTTGCAATAATCAAAATTTGAATTTATGATTGGAAGGGGGACAAAGAAATACATGGCTCTAGCACTAAACTTTCAAAAGGGAAACTTTGATAAAATGAGAATAGTTAGAAAAAAATGAAAAGGTGCATCTTCAAAGGTAAAGAGTGTACAACAGGTGTGGATATTGTTAAAAAATGCCATCTTAGAAGCGCAGTCCAGATGTATTCCACACATTAAGAAAGGTGAAAAGGAATGCAAAACTATTACTGGCATGGTTAAAAGGCAAGGTGAAAGGCTATTTTAGCCAAGAGATCTTCCTTCAAAAATTGGAAGAAGGATCCGTCTGAAGAAAATAGGTAAAAGCATAAGCACTGGAAAGTTAAACATAAAACATTGATAAGACAGGCTAAGAGAATTTGAAAAGAAGTTGGCCATATAGGCAAAAACTCATAATACAAAATTTTAAAATATATCTGAAGCAGGAAGCGTGCAAGACAGTCGGTTGGACAGTTAGATAAAGGGGTTAAAAGGGCACTTTGGAAAGAAAATCATTGTGGCAAGCCTAAATGAATTCTTTGCTTTGTTTACTGATGAGGATTCTGGTGAGATACCCATTCCAGAGGCAGTTTAAGGGTGAGGATTCACTGTGACATCTTCCAAGTCTTGTACTCAAGAAATTACTCAGAGCTGTAAAGGTAATTTAAACCAGTGTTCGCATCCTGTGTAGTACTGCACAAGGCCAGGGTTCGCGCTAACAGGATGCTGCCTCGATACAGATTAATCCACAAAAAATCCCTCTAGTGGATGACAGATAAAAACCCCAATGTTCATGATGCACATCCTGTTTAGGGTCATTGGCGTTTACCCTACATGCCTCAAATCTGCTACTTATTTTTTGAAGGGGTGAACAAACAAGTGAATAAATGTGAACCAGTAAATATGGTGTATTTGAATTTTCAGAAAGGGTTTGACAAAGTTTGTCATGAGAGGCTTCTAAGAAAAGTTAGAAAGTCATGGGATAGAAGGTGAAGATCTTTTGTGGATTGCAAACTCGTTAAAAGACAAGAAACAAAAGTAGGTTTAAATGGTCTCTTTTCACAGTGGGAAAAAAAGGGTAAACAGTGAAGTGCCTCAAGAATCTGGACTTTTACCGGGACATTTTTAATATAAATGATCTGGAAAGTGGTATGATGAGTAAGATGATCAAATCTGCAGACAATTATTTAGAGTTGTTAAATCACAAACGGATTGTTATCAATTGCAGGAGGACCTTGCGAAACTGGAAGTTTGGATGTCCATTTGGCAGATGAAACATAATGTGGACAAGTGCAAGGTGATGCATGTAGAAAAAATGTCCCATGCTGTAGTTACACAATGTTAGGAATTACCACGCAGGAAAAAGATGTGGACGTCATAGTGTATATTACATTGAAATAGCCTGCTCAGTGTGCTGTGGCGGTCAAAAAAAGCAAACAATGTTAGGAATAATTAGGAAGGGAATGACAAGACAGAGGATGTCATATTGCCTCTGTATCACTTCATGGTGAGATCACACTTCGAATACTGTGTACAATTTTGGTCAGCACATCTCAAAAAATATATAGCTGCATTGGAGAAAGCACAGAGAAGGGTGACTAAAATGATAAAGAACATGGAACAGTTTCCCTATGAGGAAAGGTTAAAGAAGTTAGGGCTGTTCAGCTTGGAGAAGAGACGGCTGAGGAGGGATATGTTAGAGGTCTACAAAATCATGAAAGGACTTGAACAGGTAAATATGAAATGGATATTTATTCTTTTGGATAATACAAGGACTAGGGGGGCACTCCATGAAGTTAGCAAGTACCACATTTAAAAACAAGACTGAGAAAATTTTCACTCAATGCACAATTAAGTTCTGGAATTGTTTGCCAGAGGATGATAGGCAGTTAGTGTAGTTGGGGTTAAAAAAAAATGGTTTCAAGAAGTTCCTGGAGGAGTCCATAAACTGTTAATCAATAAGGAATAGGCACTGCTTGTTGCCTGTATTAGTAGCATTGGATCTATTTAATGTTTGGGTAATTGCCAGGTTCTTGTGACTTGGATCAGCCACTGTTGGAAACAGGATACAGGGCTTGATGGACCCTTGGTCTGACCCAGTATGGCATTTCTTATGTTCAGGAAAATCTAATAGCTGTTACTCAACAGGTCCTTTTCTCTACTTCAGAGAAATGAAAGGCAAGAGTCTATCATGCTGGAAACTGAAGATTTGCAGCTTTACAGTGGACCCAGCCTTCAGGACTGTTAAATACTTAAAATCATTTGATAACATATATTATCTAAATTCAGTTAACTATTTATGGGCAAGATGTCAAATCTCATTTTAATCTCCTTTTAAAATTTCTATCCATGTTTTGGTTGGGCAAAAGTTGCTTAACATACTATTTAAATGCAAATCCGCAAGAGCAGCAGATTATCTTACTCTTTATCCACCCACAGCTGAAGATTTGGAACTAATTCTGACTAAACATTCAACAAGGATTCTTAAATCCTCTTTTTGCCATTTCCTTTCAGGTGGTTAAAGTGCACAAATGCTCTCAGTTATGTTGACGGTAAGCAATTCCCCAAAACATCCTATTTATCTTATCTGTGTGTGCCTTTGCTATATTGTAAGCACCATTGAGCAGGGACTGTTTCTTATACACATCTCTGTGCAGTGCTGCATAAACTTAGTAGCACCACATAAATAAATATCAGCCTCTTCCTCTTCTAATTCTTTCAAGACCAAACGATTTTACCATCTTGTTAAGATCAGAATTCCTGTGCCTGCTCTGGGTTTTCTATGACGGATAAGAGTGGAGCAAGATCGTTTGACTAGCTGTACAGTCCTGAGCTGTTCTGGTGTAGGCTTCTTCTAGCTACGCCCTGTAAGCAGCGTTTCATCTAAACTTCTGAAAGGCTACACTCACAAAACTTTTGTGCAACTTTTTATGAGCAGAGCTCAAATTTGTGCGCTACGAACCAGTATAATGCAATCATGAGGATTTCTTGTGCGTGCTGTTTTGCCACATGCGCAAGGTTCACAGCCTGTGTATGCACGCACACATGTATGGCTTAGAGGAAAAGGAGGTTGCAGACATACTACCGCCGCTGCAATTGGAACTCTAGTTCAGGCTATCAATGGATTTGTAGCCCGGGCTCCTGGAGTTTTGGAGGGGCGAGACCTGCTTCTGGTTCAGGTTGTGAAGGAGCACCTTATTGGTATAGGAAGATGATTTCTCTCAGTCCCCCCCCTCCAAGCCGAATGCACTAGCTAAGGAGTGTGGTTACTCTGTTTCGCTGAGCCTGGCACCATATGATGTCAGACTTCACGAGGAGGGAGCCATTTTTATTCCTGTTCCCCAAGTAACGGCATTTGAGATGGAAGGAGAAGTTCAGTGGCAAAGGAAATAGCCCCATAATGGTTGCCAATGTAGGAGCTTGTGAGGGATTCTCCGAGAGTAGCCCTGAAAATCTCGTGGTCTGTTTTGCCTAATATTTCTTCCTCTCATTAAGCCTCCAGTGATGATTCTGGATTCCATATCAGCAGCTCTTGTCAAGATGGTTTCTGCCCTCCGTTAAGTCTTCCTCTGATGTTAAATCTCTGGTGCAAAGTTTGAGCAGGGTTACTCATATCTCAGGAATCCACCAGCAAGGAAATTAAGGAGAAGTTGGAAGAATGGGAACGATGTGTGAATAGGGGCAATGCAGCCTTGGTTTGTGATATTGCATCAGAAGAAAGAAAAAGTTGGAAAATATAACCAGGCACTTAAACCTCAGATTTCAGAATTTTCCCCAATGTGCAGAGTACAACACCCAGAGATCTCTAAGATATTAGTTGAGGTTTTATTTATTTATTTTTAATTTATTTATACCGAAGTTCTTGTAGGGATTACAAATCAATCCGGTTTACATAAAACAATAAACTGCCCAACAGAGAGAGTGGCTTTACATAGAACCGTAGAACAGATAGAACAATATAACTGGATGTCTAATTAACATAATGATAAATAAATATTATAGTTTAACATAGTGATAAATAAATATTATATATACAGTTTAACTATTTAACGTAGAAATATTGACATAACGCTGCAAAATAGATACAATAAAATATGATGAATTTATGGACTCAAAGATTGCTGTCCAGTTGCAGAGTCATGAAAGTAGGACTTGGTATGGTGTCCATAATTTGGGGATACCTCATATTTAGGAGTTCTTTCCGTCTAGAATTGAGAGTCTGGGAAGTCTTGTTGGAAAAGCCAGGTCTTCAGTCTTTTTTTGAACTCTTGATGACTGGGTTCTAGTCTTAGATCTGGGGGGAGCATGTTCCACTGATGGGGGCCTGCTGAAGATAGTGCTCGTTTGCTCAATGATGATTTTACTTGTGGGGCATGCAGTGCTCCTTTGTATGCGCTTCTAATTGGTCTAGAAGATGTGTGTGGTTGGAGTTGAGAGCTTAACATAATGGGAGCTAGTTTGTTTGTCGCTTTGTGGACGATAGTGAGTACTTTATAGAGTACACGGCCACGTAGGAGGGTCTGGATCTGATTACCTGCTCAAGTCTTCTGCTTCCTGGAAGGTGGGGGGGGGGGGGAGGGTCCCAGTCATTAAGCAATGGCAACACCTGACAGATAGATGCAGGGCTCGACCCCGCAGAGCTCCAGGGGCTGTCGCCATGATGCTTGGCCCAAGTCAGAGGACTGCTGTCAACAGCTGACCTGGAGGAGAAAAAAAAATCCCCAGGTGGTTTTACATTAAGGCTCATGGATCCCAGCCTTTCCTCCAAATGAGCTGAAAAAACCCAGAATAAGCGAGGGGAAACTGCTGGGTCATTAAAAAAAAAAAAAAATATATAGAATAAGCCTGTCTGAAGCAGTCTTAAGAATTCAGAGTTTGCCTTTCCAGAATAAACCTATTGATTTTCTAACATTTATTAACATTTCACTTTGTCCCCCAAGCCAGCTTTTGAAAACATATTTAAGAACAGAAACCAAAATTAATATATTTTTCCAGTCTTGCCTGCTATATGGTTCTCAAGCCTGGGTTTGCAGGTAACAAAAGATTTTTAGAGTTCAACCTCACAATTTGTGCTGCATGTTAGAAGATTCAAAACTTACCAAAGTCAAACTTGAACCAGGAGGCTTTCAGCCTGGTTTGAATTTGATAAAGTCAGACATCCCAGAGACCTTCTCGGAAAATCTCCTGACCTTTTCTTTAAAGGGAACCAATACAGACCTGTGGACGTCTACGTTTCGCTCAAGTCTTCCTTAGAATTCCACAGATCCACCACAAATTTCACGGGGCAGTGGGCATCTCTTTATAAAGCAGTGTGCTGAACTGGTTTGCAAATCTTAGCAGATTGCTCAGAAAGGCAAAATTCTGGATAAAAAAGGCTCCTCAAACTTGTGGCATCCCAGCACTTCTTCCTTAGATACTATTTTTATCTACCAGCTTTTATATGTACACCAACTTCTAGTGTTAGAAATTGTTGGGAATACTGGTTGAGAAAAAAGTAAACTGTACTCCAAAAACAAAGCAAAAAAAACCAAACCCTTACTTTTAAGCACTAGTGTTGCCCATCTATAGTGTACAGTGTACGTGTGTGTGTGTGTGTGTCCACTTGAATACAAGGAAAGAAAGGTCAACAAGAAGGAAAAAAAAAGGCAAATAAGTTAGAGCAATAAAATATTGCCTTAATATATTTCTTGTGCTGTTCCGATCACAGAGGGTAGCTGGTGGAGAGGGATGCAGCAGCAGCGGCACTAGGAAAAAAAAAAAAAAAGCTGCTCAGATTTTTCCTGGGTCCAGGACATGGCGAGGAGGCGAGGGTAGCAGAAAGAAGAAGAGGTTATGATGCCAGAGGGAAAAGGGGGCAATAGTGGGGGGAAGTCTGAAGGGAAGAGGGTGTGCCATGATTAAGTGAATCTTGTACTGAATACGCCACAACACAAAAAAGTTGGGAACCACTGTTGCAGCATATTTTTTGCATTCCATGGAAAAGGTCTAAATTTTAAATGCATGTGTGTTTTGACATGCAAAAGCCATTTCTTTGTTTAAAAAAGAAAAAAAAAAAGATGTACTAAAAAAAAGCCAAATTCCTTTCCATCCTATGCTTTAATGCATTTTTTTCTTTTATTTTAGTCTGTTTTATTCTTTTTTGCTCACTCACTTATCCCATCTATTGCTAGCCTCTCTCCTGTTTCCAGTCTCTTCTCCCCTCTGACCCACTTCCAGTCTTCTTCAGTATCTTACCCCAAGATTCCTTCACCCCCTCCCTTCCGTTTTTCCCATTTTTCTTCCTCAAATCCCCTCCCATCCTCCCGACTCATTTTGTGTGTAGTACTGCTCCTACCAGTTCTCAAAGTTTCTCCTGTATAACAAATCAGCATGGTGGGCAGGACTAAAACCAAGGCTGCTAATACAGGTTAAGTATGAATTCAGCATAAACCACCAAGAGAGGAAACTTAAAGGAAGAGAATCAGGGGTTATGGCCATAACAGGAATTGTACACATTCATAAAAGTGCAATATGAAAAAACCATTGGGATACAATTTTTGAAGAGTTTAGCAAGCTCTGCTGCTTTAAACGCAAGATTTACAGTCAATGGAATGTGAACTGAATGACTGCCGACGTATATAATGCAACACATAGCCGGGAGGGGAAAAGATTTTCTTTAGTAACCAAGGCCTCCTGCAAATGCTGTCTGAGCTCCATCAAGTGCAGACCCCAATCAGGTCATACAGAGGAGCTCAGCATTACTGAGGCGGCAACAGGGAGCTCCTGAAAAAACCTAACCCCCATTTCCTTCTTAAGGAGATCTGGCTATGCAACAGTTATATCCCTGATGGATGTTCCTCCATGGCCCGTGCCCTGAAATGCTGGTTTTGGTTTATTGCACAGTGCCTCCGTTTCAACAAGGTTAGCTGTAATTTAGTTTTTCATCCCAACATGGAATACTGTGCAACCTGCACACACTTTACAGTCATGAAAAGTCAAAGCAGAGAAGGCTACAACGATAATTCTTCTGTCGGGACTGTTTCACCACCAAGCCAGTGCCACAAAATAAAATAAGCTATTTTTAAAACTAGATTGATGTTTTTTTTGTGCCTGGGTGAGGGGGGAGGGATCTTATCTCCAAATAAGACACTTTCTGTACAATCGTTTACCAATTAAGTTGAGCATCCATCCTAGACAATTATTTTCATTTCAGCATACTTTTTATCATTAGTTTAAAAAAAACCCACAAGAATAGACAGGACTGAGATGTCCTCATTATCTGTACTTCTTTTCCCAGGCCACAAGATACAGTCATACATGCAGCCAAAAAAAGGATCATAAAGGCATTAGCAGTTCATCCAGGCTGAAACATCCACTATCTAAGCTTTTTACATAAAACACAAGAGCCTTTAACTAAGAACGAAGGAATCTAATTAGACATTTCTTAGCTGGCACAGAGATTATATCTAATAGTTATCGGGGCACCCCCTCTCTGTGTTACCAAATTGCTAAGCATCAGGAGGGAAAAAAAAAAAAAAAAAGATCATCCCTCAGGTGCCCCTATTACATTAATCCAGTGGCAGAACAGTGCCACATGCACAAGAGAGAGAAAATGGCAAAGGTTTCCTGTTCACTTTCTCGTGGCCAGGTTTGGGCCAGTACATAACCAAAGCCTAAAAGACATCAGTTACAAGTGATTGAAGACCAATCTGAAGCCCATAGATACAGGTAACTGAGCTCCATCAGCAGCTCACTCTCCGGCTGCTTGCACCATCATGGCTGCTCAAGGAAGTGCCAACTGAAGAGCAGTGGAAGTAGCTTCATCTGCCGAGCAGCCTGCTCTCAGCCACTGGAGATTGCTGTGGAAGTGGGAAGGAACCTGGGGGTGGGGTTGCTGCATGACAATTTCCTGATGAGATAGGAAAGAGGCCACGCCAACCAGATTAAAAATGTTATCAAACATGCCTATCGCCAAAAAAACAGGAATACCAAGCAAAATGCATTAACACAGACAGGTTCTGCTCAGCAACTGGCAAACTGTCATGTGGCCATGTTATGCAGGAACTCCAAGTCAGATACCACCCCTTCTCTTCCCTTCAGATTAGGCAGGTTCAGTGTATGCGACTCGCAGACTGTCTCAGAGCCTCCAATTTCTGCTGCATTGGGGCCGATGTAAGAAGCTGCGGAAAACCATCCGCAGGTTTTTGCATGTATTATTGCTCAAGTTTTCCTGCACTAATCTTGTGTACGTAGTAAAGCATTTAGCGCCAGAGAAACCTGCACAAAAACCCGCAGCTGGTTTAGCGCAGGCCCATGCAAGTGGCATGTAAAGGAGGCTAGTATGTATTTACAGGCAATGCAAAGAGCTGCACTGGCAGGGAAAACTGTTAGTACGTGCTCTCTTTACCCGAGTTATTTTACTCCTGCCCTGTCCCAGGCACTGAAGTTAAAGCACCTGTCTGCCAAGCCAACTGTGACCGATTCTGCTGCCTACACAGCACTATATTGGAATTTCCCTATTGGACATGTATTCCCCCATCAGAAAGCAGGCATTTCCCCATGTGAAAGCCACCAACCACCAAAGAACCGTAAGCACGAGGTCTAAAATGAGCCATGGATTTGTAAGCATTTGCCAAGAATGAAAATCCAAAAAGTACTTTTTAAATAAAGGAACGCTGCAATGTTGGCACCTACGTAAGTGCCTTTTTTTCCCTGAGGCTCTCTGTATCAGAGCTTTAGTGCGGTATTTGGTCTAATGCTGCTTTTTGCGCATCTCATTTGCATGCAGATCCTTTAGTACACCCCACAGGGTTGCCTGTTCTTGCCCAACACGCTCTAAAAAAAGAAAGAAAGTGCTAAAGAATATAGTGCCACTGTCAGCACAGACCAAATATGACCCCCTACCCCATATTTGGGAGCACAGGCCATAGGCATCACCAGTGCATATGCTGTACTCTGCACTATGGTGGGGAAAGGCACTGTGCTAGAAATCTGCTCCATGGATAAACATAAGATTTTCATTTTCAGCAGTAAAAAGATGAAAAAAAGTGTTAATGATGGTCAGAGTATTGTTATCTTCTTTAATAGATAAAGATAACAATACGCTGATGGCCTCAAGGTATGTTATGAAGTAGTATGTCTAGATAGATAAATTTTTAAATCCTGATTTTCTTTTCTCAATTTAAAAAAATGCAATTGAACTGAATATAAAACAAAAAAATCTAAGCCCCAAATCAATGCATGACCTGGTAAAACTTATCTGATGTGCCTTTACACATACTAGCAGCTGCTTCCATCCAAAGTGTAAGCTCTTCTCCCAGAACCAGGCATTAAAAGGACGTTCAGTCTTCGGGGCCCTGAAAGCTGGTGGTGCAGAGCAGTAAAACGAGGGCAGAAAAAAATGATTCAGTAGACTTAGGTGCCAAAAAAAAAAACAAGGCAACAGTACAATGTGGCTGGCTGCACATCCGAGAGCATCCAAGGGCTCTATAGTGGCTCAGTGGAAAGGAAGAAAAAAAAAAAAAGTTTTCCCTCCACCATCCAGTTACAGAGAGTGTAGGAAACTTGTCCAAGAGAAACTCACAGCAGTAAAATAGGCTTGAGACACGTCTTCTGCCAGTTGATGCATATTTTCTGTTCTAAGTTAATTCTTTGTTTTAAAAAAAAAAAAAAAGCAAAAAAAGCAAAAAGGAAACGTATCTGTATACTGCATAATAACTGACTTCATGCAATAAAAAATGTTTAAAAAAAATGTTTAGGAGCCAAGGAACCTTCTCTTTTGAATAATTCTCTCCCCTCCTCTTTGCTCCATTTTGCAGGGGTTCTTTTTTTGATTAATTTTACTCTTATAGCTTTATAAACTGTTTTAGTATTGATTTTTCTGTGCTGTTTACTTGTTTGCTTTTTTTGTTTTTTGGGGGGGGGGGGGGGGGGGAAGATGGGTGTTCTCCTTATCAACTCCCTCCAGCCCCCCATGCAGATTCTCCCCTCCATGCTACTTCCTCCCTTCGGTCTGAAGTTATCCAATCCATTTTATAGTTTTGCTGCAGTCAATGCCAATCCACCTCCACCGCCTTCAACCACTGAAGATGCATTTGAAAAAAACTCAGCACCACAGGCTCAGTGCAAGAGGAGGAGGAATGGCAGGGAGCACAGCACGAGCATGGAGAAAGCAGCAGCATTAAGGACTGGACAGCTGCAGCGGAGTTGTGTGGGAACACCAGACAGAAACAGCAATGAGAAACCTTATGGTCTTAAGTTTCTAAAAAGAAAGAAGAGCTGCAGCAGACAGGGGGGGGGGGGGGAGATAGAAGGAACAACAGTGATGCCTGCTGGGGTAAGGTGCCAAAATGGCACTGGTAAATGGCACGGAAGAAAGCTGAGGGAGAGCAGCGACCGTGGGTGCAGATTCTACTTTGGTTCTCTCCAACTCCTAGACCACATCACCCTTCTTAACAAAATTGGGAGATGGAGAAGTGAGAAGAAGTGGAGCTAGAGTTGTGTCGTCCCCCCCCCCCCCCCCCATGGCAAAGCAATCAGCACCACAAGCATGGGAGTAGTGCGACTCAGAAGAGAGATCAGGCATCAGCATGGACAGTGCAAGTGCTGCGCTTCACCTCTCCACGGCAGCTGAGTCTTCCTCCTACCTCTGTACGGGCTTTGTTTTCAAGTCAGGAAGCCCTAGCGATAGGAAGACGGGGAGAGAAGGAAGCTGTGCTTACTCCCTCTGCTTTAGTTCTATGATGGGTGCCTTTCCTCTCATGATGCAGCTTTGCCTGCTGGATGCGATGTGCTGTTAGGCACGATAAGGTAGCACTGCTTATTCACTGGAACCTATGTACATGTTATAATATTGACATGACAGACACTGGGAACACAACCCTAATAGAAGAGAATGGCACACTTGTGATCAGCTGTGACATTCCTATTCCCAATCGACAGGAAGACTGATAAGCGAAACCAGATATTGTGGTGAAGGAGAAGAACACAAGAACAGCATTGTTGATAGAGATGTCATTGCCCAGCGATTATTCTGTGGATGGTATGGAGAAAGAAAAAGATCTTTACGGAGCAAGAGATGCAGTCAGAGACCAAGAAAATGTGGCAGGAGGATACTAAATAGTCCCAATTATATTGGATGCCACTGGCCTGATTAAGAGGAATTTCCAAGCACACCTTGATATGCTGCTTATAAAAAGTTATACCCTCTGAACGCCAGGAGGCGGCTCTCCATAGTACAAAGCCAGTCCTAAAACGATTTGGGGGGAAGAGACACAGACAATGTCATGGCTTACAAGCGAAGTTCATTCCTGTCAAGGTATGCACAAAACAAACCCATTTGGAGAAACTGTCGGAGATTTTCATTAGTAAAACCAGAGAAAACACCATGGAATGCTACCGAGTTCAAATGAGAAAAAAAGATTATGTAAAATTGAGAGAGTGTGGCAAAAATCAAAACAGTCTAGTGATAAGGAAGTATAGAATGCTATCCTGCCTAATTATTAGTTCAGAAAACAAAAATATTTTTCTAAATGCTATTATGAAGTCATTCAAGCCTTACAAATTATTTCACATGGTCAAAAATGGGTTGGGAAGCCAAATATCAGGATGACAGAAAGTGAAGCGTTAGACTATTTCTTGCAAAAATTTGAGACATTGAAATGTAATATACTAAGGGGTAGATTTTAAAAAAAGAGCACGATCGCGTACTTTTGTTCGCGCAGCAGGTGCAAACAAAAGTAACCTGGATTTTATAAGATACGCGCATAGCCGCTCATATCTTATAAAATCCTGGATCGGCGTGCGCAAGGCTGCTGATTTTGGGCAGCCTGCGTGCGCCGCACAGCCTACCTCTGTTCCCTCTGAGGCCGCTATGAAATCGGAGCAGCCTCGGAGGGAACTTTCTTTCGCCCTCCCCTCACCTTCCCCTCCCTTACCCACCCCCCCCAGCCCTATCTAAACCCCCCCCTTACCTTTGTCCCTCGATTTACGCCTGCTAGAAGCAGACGTAAATCTACGCGCGCCATCATCCGACCCGGGGGCTGGTCCGGAAGCCTTGACCACACCCCCGGGCCGGCACCATGCCCCCAAAACGCCGTGTCATTCGGCCCCACCCCCGACACGCCCCCTTAAAAAAATCCCGGGACTTACGCACACCGGCGGCCTATGCAAAATAGGCGGGCCGGCGCGCGAGAGCCCTGCTCGCGTAAATCCGGGCGGATTTACGTGAGCAGGGCATTTAAAATCCGCCCGTATTAGTGATGATAGATATTGCAGTAAGTTTGTCCTAACTGCAAAAGAACCTACTGTAGAATGGGACATTATGGTTAACCACAGTTGTAGACCTTGCTAGATTGATTGGACAACAGATATACTTTGTATCATTGATCCTTGTCCCATCTGGGCAATAGAAAGTTTAAAGACTTTTTTTTTTTTTTTTTTTAAAAGAGTAAAAAGGTTAATCGATGTTTCATGAGCAGATAAAATGGTACCTGCTCCCTTGAAAAGAGCTGTGATTCAAGCTGTAATTAAATATAGCTGATCCACTACTTGTATATTTTCATTTATAATCTTAACTTTGCTAATTATCAACCACTCTCTAAATTCCAACTATAAGCAAGTTAGTAGAAGAATGGGTGGTGTTACAAGTGGATGAATTTCTAACTGATAACATCCTGGATAACTTCCAATTTGGCTTTAGAAAGGTTAGATGAATGGAAACCTTGCTAGGATCATTATTGGATTCTCTCAGTTGTCAAATGGATCAAGGAAATTCAATATTGCTAGATGTCTCTGTGGCCTTTGACACTATCATATGAAGTTTTACTCAGCTATTTGGGATCTACTGGGATTGGTGACAGTTTTACATTTGTTTTCGGCCTTTTTGGAAAATAGAATGCAGCATGTCAGGATGGGATAAAAGCATTCATCTTGGAAAATGCTAAACTCAGGAGTGCTGCAGGGTTCAGCATTATCTACTGCTCCATTTCCTGTTTATCTGCAGCCTTATGTCAAATATTTTGGTGAGGTTAGGTGCTTTGTTATTGCAGATGCCATCCAATGTTAAGTCTCTTCCTAAGACTTTTCAGATTTAAAAACTGTCATGGACTTCAAAACAGTACACAAAAAAACAAAAACCCTCTGTTCTTTTATGGATATAGATGGGCCCAAAACCTACTAGATGACATCTTAACACTGAAGCCTCAGTGTTACCTATTTTATTTGAGAAAAAACTTGGGAGAGCTGTTAGATTCCAAATTCTCTAAGCCTCAAAAAAGAAACCAGCTAGGTCTTTTCTTTTAATAAAATTACAATTAAGGCATTTAAAATATTTCAAAAGAATTTTAGAATTGCTGTGCAGATGGTACTCCTAAATGTTTTGGATTGTTTTCATTCAGTATATTTGGGATTACCTAAAATATTGAGGGTCCCTACAGCTATAAACTGTGATTCCCAACCCTGTCCTGGGGTCCCACCAGCCAGTCGGGTTTTCAGGATATCCACAATGAATATGCACAAGAGAAAGTTTGCATGTTATGGAGGCAGTGCATGCAAATTCTCATGCATATTCATTCTGGATATCCTGAAAACCCGACTGGCTGGGGGGATCCCCAGGATAGGGTTAGGAACCACTGAGCTAGAATAATCAGTGTTACTCCAAAATTTAAGAGAAAAAAAAAAATCATACATACAAAGTGTACTGGCTACCTGGCCAATAAAGGAGCATTATTTAAAACATACTCATTCCTAAAAATCAATACTCAGATGAGGCTTACTACTTAGCTAATTTTGGCCTATATTTACAAAATGTTTTTCCCATTATTTGTGTCTATGGGAAAATTGCTAAGTAAATGACCCCTGTCCCCCTTTGTTAGAAAAATATGTTCTATCACAGACACTACATTCAGAGGATAGCAATTTGTATCACCTTGATGCAGAAGGCCAGATTGCAGGAAACTAATTCTAGAGCCTTTTTGATGGCAACTCCTCTATTACTGAATGCTTTCCAGATGAATCTGCAAAATGAGGCAGACTATACTTTAGGAAAGAGATAAGACTTATTTCATCAGGATTAAGAACACTGGTGCCAGTCTAGATTAGATCAAGGTCCATCGAGTCCAGCATCCTGTCTGATAGCGGCCAATTTAAAAAAGTTTTGTGCTATTGATGTTTATGTTTTACTGTTATATTTGATTGTTTTGTAATTTAAATTATGATTTGGTATTTGCCTTAGACACATGAATTTGGTGGACTATAAGATTAAATAAGTACAGTGACTATCTTGATATGTACTAGCAGGCATAAAGAAATAAAAACCACTACCTGAACTCTGAAAAAGTATGGAAATAGTATGAATTAATCCATTTGCTCTCGCTGGCTATAGACATATTTTGTCGCACTAATAAAGATGAAGTTTGGACCAAATCACAGAGTGCATAAATAACTACTGGACTGCAAAGTACAGCAGTGAAGCAGAGAGAATGCCACAGAGTTTCGCAGAACAATTATTTACTTAAATTGAGTAAAAAAAAAGAATCCAGAGGACACTTGCTGCATCAAGGACCCAGGTTACAACAGTCTGACCACAGCTCCTGGAAAGCAACAAGGAGTATCCAGAAGAAGCTACCGAAACTAAAAAAATAAATAAAAATAAAGCCATAGAGCCGTAAAAATTCTAAAGAGGCCTGAGGGGAGGAGTTAAGATGGCAGTATGACAGTAGCAAGGCTCTGAGCTGTTCTGGTTCTATTAGCTTCAATCTTGCAATGCTATCTAAATGAGAAGGAAAAGTTTGGGTTTTTCCCCCCCCTCTAAAACCCAGCTACTCCCAAGTCAGCGTTCCATCGTGGAGTTTGCTACCAAACCTCCTGCTGTAGGGGACATGATCCCCTTTGATGGGCTCGCGAGCGGAGATCTCTTGTGGGGAAGTCCCCTTGATCTTAGGCCACCGCTGGTGAAACATTTCACCTTCCCTGACATGGAACTCCCGTCCCCGATTGGTAATCTCATCGGAGCCAGGTCAGAGGGAGTTGCTGCGGGCGGATTGTTTGGCACGATGGCTTCTACATTAGAGGATGAGAGTTCTACAATGGACCGTCTGGAAACCTTGCAGACTGGTGTTTCACTGAGTGGCTACTCTACTGTTTCTGTTCCTATGGCGATTTAGTGTCCTCCTGTGTCTCTACAACATGCCATGGTGATTTGGGACTCCATTTGGGAGTTGGTAACCAAGTTGGGTCTTGAATTCCATGAGTGTTCTATCAAGGTCTATTCAATTTCTTCAAGATTGGACTCTGACCAGGATAACAACTCCCAATTGATAGCCCACACTAACAAGATTCAAACTTTGGAAGATATTGGGAAAAAAAAAAAGGGTCCAGAACGTAAATGCTACAATGACCCAGGAACGAGGAGCTTTAACCAGGAAAGTGGAGTTTATTGAAAGCCATTTAAGGCATCTAAATCTGCATATTTCTTTTTAAACTTTCCTAAAGTTATTGGAGAACTCCAAGAATTACCTTAGGGAAGTATTTAATTGAAATATTTCCCCAGAAAATGTTCCTTCTTTTAATAAAGTCTATTTTCTTCCCAATTCAACATTCCAGAGTTAGAGGTGCGTTCCTGGAATCCTCAACTCTTGAGATTGCTGAAAGGGCGACGCTACTGGTTTCGTTTGTTTATGAACAAGATACTGATTTGGTTAGCGTAGTTAGTTGCAGAGTATAGGGGTTCAGTTTGTACAAATTTTTCCTGACCCCACTAAAGCTACTCAGAAGAGGAGAAGGGGTGTTTTAGCCCTACATCAGGAAACTCAGTCTTTTGGGTGCATCATTTCCACTGAGATATCCTTATAAATGTATTGTTAAGTTAAATGCTGATTGTTACATCTTTTCTGCTCCTGAACTTGAGTGTATTTATAGATTCTAGAAAACTGATCTCGTCTTCTCTACAAACTGAGTCCTAGTAGTCAGATCACTTATTTTGTATTTTTCAGGAGGGGTATTTACATGTTAGCGCCTCTCTCTTATGGGAATATTTTTCCTACTGTTCTCATTAGACTCTCTTCCTCGATTTCTGGATTTGTGGTCTAAATTGGAGTGATATTTTTCTTTATATTCTATTTCTAGTTATGTTCATATATCCTTATGGTTTCTGTGCAAAGTCTGCTTTGTAATTATGATAAACTATTAATATAAAAAGTTTTTAAAAAATTCTAAATGGGATATGTTTTACTCCTTGCTATGTGCATTTTGTTTTCCCCGAAGTACAACATTAAATTTGCTATGGGGGAACAGCTCCCTCAGAGTGGAAGAGAGATAGATGATGGGCAATAGCTTCTTACTTGTATGTAAAAGCTTCTCAGAAGCCTCCATTCCTCTGCCCTGCAGTCTCCTGCTGCAGCAGAACAGGCCGGCTGGCTCATTTTAGGCCAAGTCTTAGCACATACTCAAAGTTGCATTCCCAGTCCCTGCACTGCTGCCCAGAGAAGCAGTCAGATCCTAAATCATTGCTAAAAATGGATTATAAGTATTTAAAAGCAAGGCCCATTTACCTTCAAGCACCCATCACCGCTGCTCATTACTGTCCTCTCAGCAATGAGCCATACCATCAGCAAAAGACTTCAGACTCAAACTACTATCACATAACAGAAACCGTGCGCTCTTTACAGCTGAGAAATCCTCTTTTCCGACTTTTAAATTTCCCTGTCTAGATTTTTCACCTGAACGCTCTCCCCTTTGGAAGTCATTTGTTCTTACCTTGCATACAGATAGTCTAGCTACTTTCACTTTTGTTAGAGATTCTCAAATTGTTCCTGTGATCAGTGTAATTATTTATATAGTGTTTTTATAACAGAGTTCCCATACACTTTACGATGTAAATCCTCATTAGCATACCTGCAGCTACTTCAGAAGCAAACTGGCAGGGGTAACATTTCTGGAAGTCAAAATAAAAGAAACCAGCATCAACCCCAGAACCACCAACCAATTTACTACAAACCAGGGATCAAAAAATAAATTGAAACCAGAGAACTGCTGCGTTATACCAAAAGACCACAATCGTAAAAGAGACAAAGTTGTCCTACTAACATTTGCGTGCTGTATAAGAATATTTTTGAGAAGAGTATGCTGCAGATTTACTGCACCCCTGGAAAAAAAAAAAAAAAACTGCGCCAAGTTGGACAAAGTCTCCTCTTTACTAATCGGATATGATGCAGCAAGTGGAGTCAGGAAGCACAGTAATTGATGACCAAGTATTAGCCTCAGAGTCAGATTATATCTTTAAAAAAATCCAAGGGATCTGCAGGCTGTTAAACTGAAGGATCTTGAAAATAGGGCACTGCATTTCTTGTAGAAATCTATGTAAAAGCCATCAGATCCCAGACAAATTACAAATTGCTTTTTGTATTTCTAGTGGAAGGAGGAATGGCCTAGTGGTTAGAGCAGTGGGCTACGAACCAGGAGACCAGGGTTCGAGTCCTGCTGTCGCTCCTTGTGACCTTGGGCAAGTCACTTTATCCTCCATTGCCTCAGGTACAGAACTTAGATTGTAAGCCCTCTGGGCATAGAGAAATACCTACAGTACCTGAATATAAACAGATGTGATATCTCCGATTGAATGTCAGTATATAAAAATAATAAATACATAAATAGTTATCTTCAATAGCATCCTCTAACATACAGGGAGCTTGGCCTGGTCTAGAAAGTTCCTAATAGAGTGGTTTTTGAGTCATAACATTTCGAAGTAAGAACTGACCAGCTCTCTCATTTCCTTTGGATATTTGGTCAGATCTCTTTGCAGATGTAAAGCATGAACAAACAGACAAGATGTTCTTTCACAGCTTTGGCCACCACAGCCCGCTTTGTTGCCATGTTCAGAGAATCTCTGCTTTGTATCTCTCAATGAATGGTCAATTTTGTCAACCTGAAGAGCCTTAATATGGTCATGCATTTTTAACAATTTCTGATAAAGAAAAAATGCTCAGTCAAGGTTTATGTTCTAAAGCTAACAGCAATTTTCATTTCAGCCTCTTTGTTCCTTCAAACTTGTCCTAATATAAAAAAAAAAAAAAAAAAAGTTACATACCCTTTAATTTTACCTCAACACAGCCTTCCATTTAAGTGATAGATCATACTCTGGCACCCTGTGATGAAAGTTATAATCTTCAATTTTATCTTTAACTATTGGTATAAAAAGTTCTCTCCCCAGCAAGGATACATTTCCCTCCAGGTGTATTTTGAATTACACTTCTCTGATATCTAGAATCATTGAAACAGGGCAATGATCAGACTTAACATGACAAAATATAACAGAAAATCCTGCCCTTTAGATGTCTGAAAAGAGAGAAAAAAAAATCAATTTTGCTATACAAGTTATGTCTTGGAGAAAAGCACAATCTACTGGAAGGATAGGAAACTCTCCAAATATCTATCAAGTCAGGCATATCCATCAGTGCTGTCAGTGCCCTGGATACTGTCCAATGTTGAGCTGGGCTGGAAACATACATTTCAATCACTACCTATTACAACTGGAAGATTCTCCTATTTTCTCAGTTTAGCAGCAAAGTGTGTTCTGTTCATTTGGCCCATATATATATCCACCAGAATAAACTCCTGTTTGCATATACAGCAATGTGATATTACAAAATCCACCTTCCTCATCTACCCTAGAATCAAGGGCCTGTAAAGTTGAGTTTTTATGAATTAACGTGCAGATCCCGTGCTCTTTGAAGTTTAAGGGTCACAAAGACCTGCCCCACCCAATCTATTCTCAACTTTTCATACTCTTTTAGAAACATTTGTCTCTTGGAGGAAAACTACCTGTGTCTGACTCCTTTTGAAAAACTGGAGCAATCTTTTCCTTAACTGGGCCACAGATACCTCTGAAATAGAAAAGATATTTTAATTTGCCTTCCCATTAATCCCAAGTTCCCTTGTACACAAAATGAGCTTTTGTTTAGGGAAATCTTAATAGGAGGCACATGCTAACTTATGCTTTTTGTTACACATACAAGTAGATTCATTTGCATGGGGAGAAATCGAGAGAATGTTATATCAGGTGGGGTATCCAGGTCTCGATACGAGCTCCACTTGGACAGGTCTCATTGGATAAATGCGAGGCTGGGGGTGCTACGAGTGCTGCTTGTTGGTGGGAATCTTAGAGGTTATTGGAAGTGGGAGGGAGAATGTACAACTGTGGTGGTTTAAGCGGAACAGAAGAATTAGAAATACATGTATGTTATTGTCACCTGCTTTTAAGGCAGAGTTTCAGGGGAAAACAATTTTTTTTTCAGGGGGGGGGGGGGGGGGGGGGGAGAGGAGTCTGGCAAAGGCACAACAGATTTCCCCTCTTCCCATCCCCAAAATAGAACTTCAGGTAGTTGGACTCTCCCTGCCCAATAATTCCATTCCCACCCACTCCAATCCCCTGCTCACAAGATAAAAAAAAAAAAGGAGAAAGAGATAAAAAGTAACAAAGTCCAATTAAACATTGTCACTCTTCCTGCCACTTCATGTTTCACTGCGTTCCTAGGCCTTTTTTCTTCCAGCAGTCTATGCCTCCAAGTTTACTATCCTTGTTTAATGTAACTGGTTTTTCCTGTTTAAACTATTGTCTTTGGTTCAGTCCCCCAATTCGATGTAAACCGATCTGATATGGTCTTTTAAGCATGAAGGTCGGTATAGAAAAGTATTAAATAAATAAATGTTTCACACTAGTATTACTTGGCTCTATGCACAGCAAGACAAATCCTTGGACACAATGTTCCAAGACTGCCCCAATACACTACTCTCCATTGCCATGTCTCCCGAGTGCCTGCTCACCGAGCTGATAAACACAAATATTTAATACTCACTGTTCAGGAGGCCCAAGAGAAGCAAACTGATTACAAATAATATGAAACATTTTGGGACCCTCCCACTAAAACGATGGAGTCTCTCTAGAGGGTGGCTACTTAAAGCTGCCAGTGGTTTTCAATGTAAACCATATGGAGAGAGACAAAAATCCAAAACATGTGCCCTGAAGGAAAGGAGGAATAGGGGAGATAACACAGAAAGAGGCCTAGCTTATGTATATTAATACATCCAAGACATCAATACATTAGGTAGGCCTCTTTCAACAGAAAGAAAGCTCTGGAAGGAGGGGTCATGGGTTGAGTGTGAAAGGAAAAAAAAAAAAAAAAAAACCAAAACTTAGAAGTAACCTAAGGAAAGATTTCTTTACAAAAAAGAATGGTAGATGCATGGAATGGCCTCTCAATGAAGGTGGTGGAGACCAGGACAATATATGAATTCAAGAAAATCTGAGGGAGTGGCAGGGACTGTAGAGCTGAGCAATTGATATTTACTGGCTAACTAGATGCCCAAATGATCTTTTTCTGCCATCACATCACATCACATCCATGTAAACCATCACATCCATGTAAAACATCACATCCATGTAAACCGCCTCCCGGCGATAGTTATTTCTGTTAAATGTGAACCGGAGTGATATGTATTGTATACAGGAACTTCCGGTATATAAAAACCAAAAATAAATAAATAAATAAATATAAGATGTGCCACATTGGGTGAGACCAAGGGTTCATCAAGTCCAGTATCCTGTCTCCAACAATGGTCAATCCAAGTCACGGGTACCTGGCAAACTTTAAATACAGATCACATGCTACTAATGCTGGCAACAAGTAATGGCTATTCCCTATTAATAGCAATTTACGGACTTCTCCTCCAGGAAGTTATCCAACCTTCGCTTAAAACCAGCTACACCAGCTGCCTTAACCAGAACCTTGAGCAATCAATTCCAGAGCTTAGGAAGAGGTTAGGGCTGTTCAGCTTGGAGAAGAGACAGCTGACGGGGGATATGAGAGGTCTATAAAATCCTGAGAGGTCTAGAACGGGTAAATGTAAATCGGTTATTCATACTTTCCGATAATAGAAGGCCTAGGGGGCATTCCATGAAGTTAGCAAGTAGCACATTTAAAACTAATCAGAGAAAATTCTCACTCAAAGCACAATTAAGCTCTGGAATTTGTTACCAGAGGATGTGGTTAGTGCAGTTAGTGTAGCTGGGTTTAAAAAAAGGTTTGGATACGTTCTTGGAGGAGAGATCCATTGACTGCTATTGATCAGGTTGTCTTAAGGAATAGCCGCTTGCTATTACTGGCATCAGTAACATGGAATCTACTTAGTGTTTGGGTAATTGCCGGTACTTGTAGCCTGGATTGGCCACTGTTGGAAACAGGATGCTGGGCTTGATGGACCCTTGGTCTGACCCAGTATGGCAAATTCTTATGTTCTTAAATGAAGATATATAAACTTAGAAAATAAGGGCGTGTAGTCAAGATGGTAACCAAATTAGAGTGACAAAATATCTTTCAAGTCAAGGGGCTACACAACATGCTGGAAGCTCATGTGGATCCCCTTGCTGGGGAAAGGAAGGGGGGAAGGAAATTATAATCCTTAACACCTTGTCTTTTACTGTTACTATGATCTGACACACTGCCTTCCAGGAAGAATTAGTATGATGAAAAGATAATGGCGTTGAGCCTGAGGGACCGTTTGCCCATTTCCCTTTCTATATAACAGGCAGATATATAAAACCACCGAATCCCATTTCTTTCCATACAAGCCACTCTTAGCTATTTTTAGATGCAAAAAGTGAAGGAACAAACAAAAGAATCTATGAACAGCTTTCCAAATGTCTGGTGAGGCTTTAATGAACAGGTTTCTGGCCCTATTCCGAGGGACCTTGACAAACCTTTCAAGAAAGCTAGAGGACTGCACGGACTCCTGTTATCATGTACGCCGTGTTTTAACCTAACCTGATTGTTTGCTTGTAGTCTTTTTTTTTTTTTCCCTTTTTCTTAATTGCTTTGTATAGTTCTCATATACCAGATGGTATAAAAACATTTCCGTAAATAAATACATATCTGCTTATGTGGTGCACACTGAACTATATTGAAAGCCCAAGTAATTTAGTTCAAGGCTTGACAAATCCAGCACCCTGTTTCCCCTGGTATATAGGTTTTTCATTATTGTAGCCATCTGTTTCAAGGTGATGCTTCTTCCCAAGTCCAAAAAGCATCTGACCTGCATAGGAGAAATGTTTGGAGATCTCTGCAGCTTGGGAATTGTCTGCTAAAAAGGGTTTTGGCTTAAAACAGAACTGGATAAATGTATGGTACTGGGAGAATTACTTCAAAGGGATAACACCTCCTTAGCAAGGGACAGAAAAGCATTGGGATTACAATGCCGAGAGAACTGTAGAGCATGAAGACACTCCTATTCCAACAGATAGGATGCCTGATGCAAGAAAACTGGATATTATAGTAAAGGAGAAAAGGGTAAGAACAGCATTGCTGACAGAAGTATCAGTACCAAATGTGAATTCTAAGGAGAGAGAGAAAAGATCTTAAGTAGCAAATGATGCAATTAGAGACCAAGAAAAGGAGGCAGAAAGATACAGAAATAGTCCCAATTGTATAGAGCATCTGCTTTCAAAAGAATTTTCTGGCACATCTAGACATGTTGCCTGTGCATAGCGCACCATTTGAACTACAGAAGGAACTCTTTGGCATGATATAATAAAAAAAAAAATATGACATGAGCAGTGAATTTGAGAGATTGAGCTCGTACTCAACATACCCTGGCTTACGAAGAAGGTTCATGCCTGTCAAGGAACGTACAAAAAAACAAATCTGTTTGGAGACATTACCCCCAGGAATGAGTCGGCAGCCCTTGATTACTGGAGGCGTTATGGTCAAAGAGGTTAGTTTGTCAATATGGTTACCCACAGACTGAAGAACTCTGTCAAAAAGCTTTTTTGACAGCAGGTCATCTCACAAGAGGCTGAAGCTGCTAAGGTGCCAGAAGAGACGTTGCTGGGTATCTCTTCTGTGGGGAAGCTTCAAGGAACACATGAACGACAGTGATGTCAGTTTGCACCATCACTGATTCACAGACTAATTCTAAGAAACTGGAAATAAGTTTAGCTGGCCTTTTTTAAGCGAATGGTATTTAAGAGTTTAAATTTTATAGAATTTAACACTGGTTCTTAGTTGGTCAGAAGACTGGTGAATCTAACTTGGCACATATGGAGGAGTAATTTTTCAGAGTGATCTCAGGGCTATCAAGGGTCATGGGTCTTTGCTGGAGGTGTTAGGGAGAGGGAAGTAAAAGTATTATGAGTAAGTAAAGTGTTTTGGCCATCTTATGCTACATTTTCATATTGCTGTTATGCTGTTTGGTATATACTGTGTGGAGATCTGCCCTTTTAAGAGGAACTGTAAGATATATGGATGCATTTTCCTTCATTAAAAAAAAAAAAAAGAAACCTTTCCGATTTAAACCCCACACACACACAGGAGAGCATTTACAACTTCAGCAGTTTTAAAACAGGCAAAATGACTTCTAACAGTGTGCCAGGAGGTGAGAGCAGATAAGCTCCACTCCATGCATCAGAAGAGTTTCATTCTTGGAGCTCTCACAGGACAAGTGGCACTCATTTTGCTAACAGTAATTGACATAACCTTTGTAGACTTACTAGCTCCAACACTTCTCTGCAAGACTGCAGCGAAGAGACATTTATTTATTTAATTTATTTTGGTTTTTTATATACTGGCATTCATGATACAATCACATCATGCTGGTTTACATATGAACAGGGGTGCACAATAACTTCAAATTTTAGTTGCAGCACACGTGAAAGCAGAGTGCTCAATAACAGATCCCAGTCCCTGTTGTGTTGGGACAGTAGGCTCCAAGGCTGATTAATATGGTCACTGCACTGCAGTAATCCGAATTACTCTCTGCAAATCAGATTACCAGGCTGGAAACGGGGAGGGAGAAGCAGCAAGTGGAAGAGACTATGCAGTACAAAGGTTTAATGAAATCAGGTTAATAGTACTGAGCCATTTCAGGAAGGCAGAAACCCACAACCAATATACTACAGAACTGGGATAAAATGTCTTCAAATCGATTACATATTCAGCCTATTTTTCCCAGATGAGTTTCTCTTCCTACCTCACTCCCTATACTAGTCAGGTCTATTACAGTTCTTACCAAATAGTTTGATTGAATATACATTCGTGAAATGAACTTCAGGTTTCTCCCTTTCAACTTCTAGCTTTCCTTACTAGGTTTCTCTCTCTCTTCTCCATGGTGATGGTGGCAGTGCTCCTTTACATGTCATTTATAAGCAGTCCTACAAGCCATGGAACATGGATGCTCAGTCTGACACAAAGATCAGCTCCTTTCTCTGCCATGCTACTTTATACCGATGTCTCCTATTCGTAAATGAACAGGTTCATTTCTGTAACAAGGTGAATTTTCTGAGAATTATAATAAATGAGTAAAGTACGTAGGATTTATTCTGATGGGTGGCAGCAAGCCGGGAGTAAGTGCAAACCTCTCTGATATACTAGAGGTATCCAGGACCACTCAAATCATCCAGCCAACAATGCCCTAATGAATCTCTAAAAGAGTTTAATTTGTGAAAAAAACACTAAACATGCATATAAAAGTGTATTTAGACACCCGTTTCACAGAAACATCACCATTGTCCTCATTTGGGTATAAACTGTCACAAGACCCTGTGGTTTTGAGATTCATTAGGGCATTTTTACTTTAACCAGAACCTGAACCTCCTTACCACCACCCAAGACACTGCTAATAAGACTTCCCCAGGTTTAATTACAGCAAGAGTCCCTACATCTTCAATCCCATACTGCCCCACCACCTTCCAGTACCTCCCATAACTCACCCCCACTCCCCTCCAGTGGGAGAACCCTCAGGGCCAGAGCCCAGCTCTCTCCCACCCCCCAGAGGTCTTTAACAAGAAAGACTCTTGAAAGAACAGAGAGCATGATGTGTAGTTTGTAGATCTCTGGTCGTTCCTGTCCCTCCTGACGCAGCTACCTGCAAAATAAACACGGCCCGTATTGGGGAACCTATTGTGGAATACAATTTGTAGTCGTTGAGACTGATCTAAGTGTTTTACATGCTTGCTGCCTTTACATTAGATTGTGGACTGCTTCTGAAGTCTTTATTAAAAATATTTTGAAGATGCTTGCTACTTGATTGAAGTTTATGGCAAATCAGGAATTTATTATGCAACACACCTCTGCTTTGCCCAATTAAAAAGCATAACACACTCCATCCCTAAAGAACATAAGATGCGCCATATTGGTTTCCATCAAGCACAGTATCCTGTTTCCAGCAGTGGCCAATCCAAGTCACAAGTACCTGGCAAGTACCCAAGCATTAACTAGATCCCCAGGTACTAATGCTGGTAACAAGCAATGGCTATTCCTTATTGATTAAAAGCAGTTTATAGACTTCTCCTCCAGAAACTTATCCAAACCTTTTTTAAACCCAGCAACACTAACTGATTTAACTACATTCTCTGGCAATTAAATTCCAGAATTTATGCACCGAGTGAAAACAAATTTTCTCCAATTTGTTTTAAAATGTGCTACTTGCTACCTTCATGGAGTGCTCCCTAGTCTTTGTATTAACTGAAAGAATAAATGTTTCACATTTACCTGTTCTAGACCTCTCATGATTTTAAACCTCTATCATATCCCCCCTCAGCCATCTCTTCTCCAAGCTGAACAGCCCTAACCTCTTTAGCTTTCCTCATAGGGGAGCTGTTCCTTGCTCCTTACCGCTTTGGTCACTTAAATATACTCAGAACAGAGAGGTTGAGAGAAATGAGTAAGTCAAATTTGGGGGGGGGGGGGGGGGGGAGCAGGTATTTGTTTTAGCAGAGGAAGATATATACTCATCTACCTATAGTGGTCAATTAGGCAGACTGGATCCTCATCTGCTACTGAGTTACTACATTATTACTGCCTTTTTTTGGAGACATAGTGAGCAAGTATCCTCATTCTATATCTACAGTGGCTTGATTTCACCTTAAAAAAAAATTTTGACTTGACCAAAAGGCCCTTAATTGAAGAGAAATGACTGTACAATTCTGGTCACCGCATCTCAAGAAAGATAGATATAGTTGCGATGGAGAAGGTACAGAGAAGGGCAACCAAAACGATAAAGGGAATGGAACAGCTCCCCTATGAGGAAAGGCTGAAGAGGTTAGGGCTGTTCAGCTTGGAGATGAGATGGCTGAGGGGGGATATGGTAGAGGTCTTTAAAATCATGAAAGGAATTGAACGAGTAGATGTGAATCAGTTAATAGAAGGATTAGGGGGCATTCCATGAAGTTAGCAAATAGCACATTTAAGACTATTCGGAGAAAAGCCTTTTACTCACTGCACAATTAAGCTCTGTAATTTGTTGCCAGAGAATGTGGTTAGTGCAGTTAGTGTAGCTGGGTTCAAAAAAGGTTTGGATAAGTTCTTGGAGGAGAAGTCCATTACTTAGAGAATAGCCACTGCTATTAATTGCATCAGTAGCATGGGATCTTCTTGTTTGAGTAATTGCCAAGTTCTTGTGGCCTGGTTTGGCCTCTGTTGGCATGTGCGTGTCACCACGGCACAGCAGGCAGCGACATAGCTGCTGCATCAAATGACTGTTTAAGGATGGATTCCTGACATCTGTCTTGAGCATCCTTGTGTGCCGCTCCTCCGACTAGAATGGTGGTGCACTTTGTGACAGCGCAGACCATGGCATCCACTTTGGGAAACACCAGGAGTTCTTTGGCTGAGGGTTCCAGTGGATATAGGGCTTCTAAGGACCATCCTCCCTTGAAACTGGCCTCCGGAACATTCCATTCCGGGTCAATCAGTTGTTATACAGCTTGCAGCAATGGGAAATGGCGTGAGGCCTGACTGAGCCCGAACAGAAGAGGGTTAGTGGTGCTTGTGCCTGGGATGGCCAGCTCCTTCAGGCTCAGGGACACGAGGTCTGGTAGCTCGTCTTTGGAAAAGAAACGCATCATGGTTTGGTATGGTTCCGTTCCTGGAGGGATTTCCCCTTCCTCCAGGGAGTCTTCGTCTTCCTCTGAGGTGTCCATGTCTCTTAAGGTTAGGCTTTTGTCCGGGGGAGGTCCCTAGAAGGGTCTGGGAGGTTTGGGTCCTCTAGTGAAGGCTGTGGCTGTGTCACTGGTGGTGCCGATTGCACCTGGACAAAGGTTTGCAGACCTTTAAAGAATTCCACCCAGGAAAAGGTTCCTAAGTCTATATTTAACTCAGCGGCGTTCCGAGAGCCCTGTCTGGAGTGCTGAGCTGGGGATAGAGAGGTCCAGGGTACCAATCGGTGGATCTGGATTCCTGTACTGGCTGGGGGAAGGGGACCTTGCCCTGGTTCTCCCAGAGCCATCTTGCACAGTAGCCTCTTCCTGCTGCGCAGCTCTTATGTGGCAGGCTGGGCAGAGGGCTTGTGCTTTGGCTTTCTTGGCCGGTGGTGCCAAGGTTTGTGCGCGTAGGGGCGTTCAAACTCTGTCTGTGCATTTATATGCACGCGCCGGGAGGCTTAGATATGCGCTCTTGGAGCGCCGAGGGTGTGCGGGCAAGCTGCGAAGGTATGCACGCGCCGTTGTGCGCACGGCTCAGTTCAGCGGATAGTAAGGCGATCAAGGGGGCGGGGGGGGAATGGCACTGGTGACCACGCGAGCAAGATGGCAATCCCCCCCAAAAGGGTCTCCACGTGGGAGGACCCCCAAGTCGGATCAGGATCTAGCCCAGATTGGGCTGATCAACCCAATGGGACAGACGCTGGCTGGCAATCTGAACAGTTATCCGAGCCTCGGAGACTTAAAGTTTTCTACCTTACCTTGTGTCTCGGCATTTCCCGGTCTGGAGCCGGGCAGTCTCCGGCTGTGGGGGAGAGGGAATTTACCTTCACCGCCAAGCTTGGTCTTGCACCCACTTCCTCTCAGCCACTCCCGTTCCTGGGTACTAAGTCTACCAGACCGAGGCTTACCTCCAAGGGATCTCTGAAATCACCTCAGGAATTCTCGACTGGGGGAAGGACCCTTAGGTATCACCGCAGGAGAGCGGGGCTCGTCTGTAGAAGTAAGATTATTTCTTTGGAATTTTCTTCTTTGGTTTGGGTTTTCTAACGCTGTGCAAGCATGTGTATAGTCCCGAACTGCTAAGGAGACTGAGAAATACTGAAGAGCTGAGCTTCTTGCACAGGTATATGTAGTGCTGACATCAGATTGAAATCTGACACTGTCTCCAACTGCTATCAGGAGCACACTATACCCATTGGTCCCGAGTCCATCTACTACATGCTAGGAAAAAGTGTGGTTTCATTACTGAATACACCTCCAAAGTGAGCCAGATAAGTTTATCCAGTTAACTTTGCTATCCAGGCTATGTCTGAATATGGACCTCTAGCTATTGCCAATGATTGGAATTCCCATCGCCCCCGCTCTCTGCGGGACTCCCAGTCCTGCCTAGCCTAGAGAGCAGAAGGCACAACCCAAGAACAGAAGCCAGATTTCCTGCAGTGTGCCACACTGAGCCAGGACAGCTCCAGAAAAAGAGAGAGTTCTTACGTCTCCAGTTAATAAATGCTCAAACCCTCTGTAGCAAGCTGTTAGATGTCAGGCAAGGCTTGCGCAGCTCCCCTCACCTAATCCATGTCCACCTAAGCCCTAGATTCTGGAAGTTGTATCAGCTTTTCATTTGCTTCCTACCAACTCCCACGATCCTCTATGCGCCTGCTCTTGCACGCACAAGAGAGATTAGTATTAATACAAGGCAGGTCACTGGGCATGTCAGGATTCAAAAAAACAAGCAACTCCTGCCTATTTCACCTAGACTGCAGAAGAGAGGAAAAATGTGCAAAGTCTAGGAAAAAGGAAAAAAAAAGAAGCATAAAACCAAGACCAACCGATGACTCATTACTAGTGTTACACACTAAACGTGGGAGATCTGAATTTGATTCATAGGTTATGAATATATACACATTAGTTAAATCTTTAATGATTCTCAAATATGTTCTGCTCAATACTGCCAAGAATAGTTGAGGCTTCCAAAAATAAAGCACCATGTATGTTATTGTAAAATTTTGTGGAAATGTTAAGCTTAATAAGTTGTGAATCTGATTTAAAGTTTAATAAGCCATAAATTAATACTGAAGTGTTCTCAGTGGTGTCATTCGTAGTAGTAGATATTAAAATACTGTTATAGCACTGAAATTCACATTTATCTTCCTTATTTAAAATGTACATATTAAATATTACCCAACTCTTATCATACCGCTCTAATATTGAATAAAGGTGACCATATTTCTAAAAATATATATTTAGACTTTAACAGGTTCACTTTCCAGGAAAAAAAAAAAAAAAAAACACTTCACTTGTCCTATTTTATCTAGCCAATCTGAGAAACTAGGAGCACAAGCATTTTCCCCACCTCAGATCATCGGCAACTCTAACCTCAAAAGGAGCTATAAAAGTAATCTTTTAGATGGCAGAGATATAAAACAGGCATGTAAATATGCTAGCAAATACAATATGGGTCTGAGTAGACAGTTGTGCTCATAAGTTTACATACACCTGGCAGAACTTGTAAGATGTGTAGCATTTTAAGAAAACGAGTGATCAGAGAAAAGCACATCTTAATTTTAATGTATTTCAAATTAATCACAGAATAGCACAATCATTGAAAGAATGAAGGCAATAAAGGAAATAAAATAGTCCTGTTCAAAAGTTTGCATACCCTTAGTTCTTAATATCGTGTATTGCTCCCTTTGGTATCAGAGATGGCTTGCAGTCTTTTTTGATGGTTGTGGATGAAGCTTTTTTTTCTCATGTGGTAAAGCTGCCCATTCCTTTTGGCAAAAAGCCTCCAGACCTGTAAATTCTTTGGTTGCCTACCTTGAACTGCATGTTCAAGTTCCATGTAAACCGGCCTGATGTGAATTCCATTCGTGAAGTCCGGTATAGAAATATATATTAAATAAAATGTTTGAGTTCTCCCCAAAGTGGATCAATGATGGTGAGGTCAGGAGATTGTGTGGCCACTGCAGAACCTTCACTTTCTTCTGCTGCAGCCACTGAAGGGTTGATTTGGCCTAATGTTTCAGATAATCATGTTGGAAAGTCCAAGTGCACCCCATGTACAGCTTACTGGCTGAGGAGGCAAATTCTCCAATATTTTTCGATAAAATGTTGCATTCAATCTGCCATCAATTTTGACTGAATTCCTTGTGCCACTGTAGCTCACTGCTCCCCCCCCCCCCCCCACCAAAAACAGCAGAGCTCCACCTCCATGCTTCACGGTAGGGATGGTGTGCCTCTCTTTATAGGCCTTGTTGATTCCTCTTTAAACAGTGTTCACCACTCCAAATTATTTTGTTCCAAAAGTTTTTAAGCTTCTCCAGTTGCTGTTTGGTGTGTTGTGGCATTGGTGCAGCAATGGCTTTTTTTCTGGCAGCTCTACCATGCAGCACAATAAGGAGATACTGGAACAAAAACACCCGCACAACTTTGTTTCAGAGTAGCCTGTATTTCAGTAGAAGTTACCTGTGGGTTTTTCTTTGCATCCCAACAAATTTTCTTGGCAGTCATGTCTAAAATCTCTTAGTCTTCTAATTTTCCATTTCTTGATCAGAGTTTGAACAGTACTGATTGGCATTTTCAATTTTTTTTTAAATATCTTTTTATATCCTTTCCCAAATTTATAAAATTAAAACATAATATATGCCATACTGGGTTAGACCAAGGGTCCATCAAGCCCAGTATCCTGTCTCCAACAGTGGCCAATCCAAGTCACAAGTATCTGGCATGTACCCAAACATTAAATAGATCCTATGCTACTAATGCTGGCAACAAGCAGTGTATTCCCTATTGATTAATAGTTTATGGACTCCACCAGGAACTTTTTTATAAACCCAGCTACACTAGCTGTCTTAACCACATCCTCTGGCAATGAATTCCAGAGCTTAATTGTGTGTTGAGTGAAAAAGAATTCTCTGATCTGTTTTAAATGTGCTACTTTCTAACCCCTAGTCCTTGTATTATCTTAGAGTAAATAACCTATTCGTGTTTACCCATTCAAGTCCTTTCATGATTTTAAGACCTCGTTCATATCCTTCCTCAGCAGTCTCTTCTCCAAGCTCAACAGCCCAAACATCTTTAGCCTTTCCTAAGGGAGCCGTTCATGCCCTTTATTTTGGTTGCCCTTCTCCACTTTCTCCAGTGCAACTATATCTTTTGAGATGTGGTGACTAGAATTGCACACAGTATTGGAGGTACAAGCTTACCATGAAGCAATTCAGAGGCATTATAACATCACCATTTTATTTGCCATTTCCTTCCTAATAATCTCTAGATTTTTTTTTTGATTTTTTTTTTTTTTTTTTTTTAACTGACAGAACACACTGAGCCAAAAAGTTGAACTACGTTTGCTCACAGATCCTCTCACAGTTCTTTTGCTTTCCCCATGCTTCAATAACCAAAATCAGTGCAGCCCTGGGTGAAATACACAAGGGATTTTCAAGAGCTAAGAAACTCTTGACACTTTATACACAGACACTAATTACAATCAAACAAGTCAGAGATGTGCACATCTGAACCTGTGAGTGTATATTATCAGCTCAAAACATTGAAGGGTGTACAAGATTTTGAACAGGATCATTTTATTATTTCCTTTATTGCTATGGCTTGTTTAATGATTAAAATATTATGCATCACAGAACAGCACAATTTGAAACATTAAAAACTGTACATGTGTTTTGTCTGATGATCACTCGTGTTTTCTTAAAATGCTACACATCTTACAAATTCTACCAGGCCTATGTAAAATGTACGATCACAACTGAATATGCCCAGTATATTACACATCACTGTACAGAAACACTACTTGCCCCCTGCAATTTACCATCTAATCTGGTCAAAAAACAGCTAAAGCAGAGGTTTTGGAATAATGTTAGGTAGAATTAAACAAGGAAAGGGACTATTTTTGAGTAAAGGTGCAAATAGTCAAGCTTCTGCTTACATTTTTGTTGCTTACCAGGGAGACTTGTGCTATTCCTAAGAACATTTCCTCAGTCCTGCCTTGAAGTGACGAGATGTTATACTTATTCCTCCCAGTCACCCCAGTTTCTGTTTTTCAAGGCAGAAGCCCAATTTCTGGCAGATGAATTCCATTTAATAAAATGTCATTTGTTGATTTTAGCCCCAAACCCCATTTAGTTATGGTATATAACAGTGGGGAGAAGACCTGCCAAGCCATATACTAAAACCACTGCCAAGATCTTATCACAACTGAGTAAATCAATAGCTCTGTAATTAGAGCAAAGGTCCTTAAACCTGCCATCATTACAAATTAAAGATAGATTTGTTTTATTATACAGTGAACCAGGGGTAACGAGTACATGGATTATACATCTTAATAAGGAAGCTAAATCCTCCTTCATAGTGTGATCATATTCAGTGAGAAAGCCATCTTCACCTGAGACCTGACCACTACCTAATTATCTATCACCTTCAGACCTCCCTCTATCAAAACAAGATTATTAACTGTGTCTAAATCACCTAGTTTAGGTATATTGAAGCCTTGTCTCAGTTCTAAATGAACTTTGGCATGGTAGAGGTTTTTTTTGTTTTTAATATATTAATCTTAGCCTTGTTTGATCTTAACCACATTTACTATCATACTTCCTGAGGCTAGTTGCCTCATCTGGATGTCTTGAACCAATTGTAAGCTCTACTGAGTAGGGAGAGGCTCTGATGTGTATCTGGGCTGCATACCTCTGGTAGCACTATGAAAATAAAAATGGCAGTTATAAATTAAAGATGGACCTAATAAGCAAAACCATTAACCTTCTGAAACACACAGCAATGAATCAAATTACATTAGCAAGAGGTGAACCCCTGTTTGTACTTAGGAAAGCTGTAATTTGGCCAGAACAAAAAAAAACAAACCAAAAAAAAACAAACCCTAAGGTTCATTGCTATACAAGATTTACAACTTCTAAGATATCAAACTAAAAATCCCACACTTATCCCCAAAATCCTGAAAATTTACAAACAGGCTTCTTGCCAGCCTGCGTGGCCTGAGATACAAGCATTAACTCGTACGCATCCTAGCCAACGAACTGCGCTGCTCTGTTTTAAAACAGTCAGTTTAAGAATTGTGATAAAACTCCAGAAAAAAAGTGTAATAAATTTAGAGTATTCTAAATTCAACTTTTCAGGGCCAATTAAATATATTTACCCAACTTCGTAGAAAACTAAAATGCTCTAGCAGTCAGAGGTATGAATCCTTGGGGATATGCAAAGCTTCAGTCAGATATCTGTTCATGAAGTTCAAATATTGTTATACAAACCCTAGGGAAACTGATAAAGCTTAAAATTACATGGGTTTTCAACCTTACATCCAAGCGAGACATCAAAGAGGAGGAGGAATAAAAAATGAGTAGAGGTTGGTAGCTGCAAACCTAAAACTTGAATCTTTTTGTCTTCAGGTATTGTTTCACCATTTCACCCAGGAAGCAAGTTTGCACAGTCACCGAAGAGCACAATTTAAAATCAAAAAGCTGGAAATTATTCCTTTTACAAAATATAGCAGCATCTAAAACAAGTCATTACAGATCGAGGCATAGCCAAGATTCTCTCATACGCAGGTCTCAGAAGTAATCTTCTGAACAGATTTAGATCCCAAAAACTGACAGCGCCCCAGAAACAAATATTTTGCTACCAAAGCC